>NC_062284.1:25928714-26239167 GCF_902655055.1 Lutra lutra
GATTTTTTACAGAAATATTTATTTTTACTTCTTTTGTGATTCCTGCCTTTATAATGTCATTTTTGGTCCTCCCTTTCCACCCAGAGCCCCATGTAATATTTCTTGCAGGGTTGATCTAGTAGTCACAAACTCCTTTATTTACTTCTTTCTTTCTTTCTTTCTTTAGTTTGCCTGGGAAATGCTTTATCTCTCCTATTCTGAACAATAACCTTGCTGAATCAAGTATTCTTGGGTGTAGATTTTTCCTCTTTAGCACTCCGAATATATCATCCCACTCCCATCTGGATTGCTTTGTTTCTGTTGAGAAATGTCCAGCTACCATTATGTGTTATTTCTTGTAAGTTAAGGACTTCCTCTTGCTTTTTCTTTTCTTTTCTTTTCTTTTCTTTTCTTTTCTTTTCTTTTCTTTTCTTTCTCCTTCCTTCCTTCCTTCCTTCCTTCCTTCTTTATTTTTGTGTGTGTAAAACAATATAATATTTATTTATTTATTTATTTACATATGATGTATTATTTACTTCAGGGGCACAGGTCTGTGAACCATCAGTCTTACACAATGCACAGCAGTCACCATAGCATATAATCTCCCCAATGCCCATAACCCAGCCACCCTATAGCTTGACCCCCCACCCCCCAAGAACTCTCAGTTTGTTTCCGAGATTAAGAGTCTCTTATGGTTTTTCTCTCTCCCTGGCCCCAACTTCTTACATTTTTTCCCCTCCCTTCCCCCCATAACCCCCACCCTGCATCTCAAATTCCTCATATCAGAGAGATCATATGATAATTGTCTTTCTCTGATTGACTTATTTCACTTAGCATAATACAGTCTAGTTCTATCCATATCATTGCAAAAGGCAAGATTTCAGAGTTTTTTTGATGGCTGTGCAGTAGTCCATTGTATATATATACCACACTTCTTTATCCATTCATCTGTTAATGGACCTCTAGGCTCTTTCCATAGTTCAGCTATTGCGGACATTGCTGCTATAAACATTCGGGTGCATGTGCCCCTTTGGATCACTACATTTGTATCTTTAGTGTGAATACCCATTACTGTGATGGTTGGGTCATAGGGTAGTTCTATTTTCAACTTTTTGAGGAAATTACATACTGTTTTCCAGAGTGGCTGTACCAGCTTGCATTCCCACCAACAGTGTAGGAGGGCTCCCCTTTCTCTGCATCCTCGCCAACACTTGTGTTTCCTGACTTGTTAATTTTAGCCATTCTAACTGGTGTGAGATGGTATCTCACTGGGGTTTTGATTTGTATTTCTCTGATGCCAAGTGATGTTGACCACTTTTTCATGTGTCTGTTGGTCATTTGGATATCTTCCTTGCAGAAATGTCTGTTCATGCCTTCTGCCCATTTCTTGATTGGAGTATTTGTTCTTTGGGTATTGAGTTTGATAAGTTCTTTATAGATTTTGGATACTAGGCCTTTATCTGATATGTCATTTGCAAATATCTTCTCCCATTCTGTTGGTTGTCTTTTTCTTGACTGTTTCTTTTGCTGTGCAAAAGATTTTGATCTTGTTGAAGTCCTAATAGTTCATTTTTGCCCTTGGTTCCCTTGCCTTTGGCAATGTTTCTAGGAAGAAGTTGCTGAGGCTGAGGTCAAAGAGGTTGCTGCCTGTCTTCTTCTCAAGGATTTTGATGGATTCATGTCTCACACTAAGGATTTTGAGCCTATTTTGAATCTATTTTAGTGTATGGTGTAAGGAAATGGTCCAGTTTTATTCTTCTGCATGTGCCTGTCCAATTTTCCCAATACCATTTGTTGAGAAGACTGTCTTTTGTCCATTGGATATTCTTTTGAAGATTAGTTGATCATAGAGTTAAGGGTGAATTTCTGGGCTCTCTTATTTTGTTCCATAGATCTATGTGTCTGTTTTTGGGTCAGTACCATACTGTCTTGATGATTACAGTTTTGTAATAGCACTTGAAGTCTAGAATTATGATGCCACCAACTTTGGTTTTCTTTTTTGACATTCCTCTGGCTATTCTGGGTCTTTTCTGGTTCCCTATAAACTTTAGGATTATTTGTTCATTTCCTTGAAAAAAGTTGATGGTATTTTGATAATTTGATAATGATTGCATTAAATGTATAGATTGCTTTAGGTAGCATAGACATTTTCACAATATTTGTTCTTCCAATCCATGAGCATGGAATGTTTTTCCATTTTTGTGTGTGTGTCTTCCTCAATTTCTTTCATTAGTACCTTAAATTTCCTGAGTACTGATTCTTTGCCTCTTTTATTCCTAGGTATCTTATGGTTTTGGGTGCAATTGTAAATGGGATCAAATCCTTAATTTCCTTTTCTTCTGTTTTGCTGTTGGTGTGTAGAAATGCAACTGATTTCTGTGCATTGATTTTATATCCTGACTCTTTACTGAATTCCTGTATGAGTTCTAGCAGTTTTGGAGTGAAGTCATTTGGATTTTCTGCATAAAGTATCATATCATCTGCAAAGATTGAGAGTTTGACTTTTTCTTTGTTGATTTGGATGTCTTTTATTTCTTTTTGTTCTGTGATTGCTAAGGCTAGGACTTCTAATACTATGTTGAATAGCACTGGTGATAGTGGACAGCCCTGACATGTTACTGGTCTTAGGGGGAAAGCTCTTAGTTTTTCCCTACTGAGGATGATATTCACTGTGAGTTTTTCATAGATGTGTTTTATGATATTGAGGTATGTACCCTCTATCCCTACACTGTGAGGAGTTTTGATCAAGAAAGCATGCTGTAGGTTGCCTAATGCTTTTTCAGCATCTATTGAAAATATTGTATGGTTCTTGTTCTTTCTTTTATTAATATATTGTATCATATTGATTGATTTGTGGATGTTGAACCGAACTTGAAGCCCTGTAATAAATCCAACTTGGTCGTGGTGAATAATCCTTTTAATGTACTGCTGGATCCTATTGGCTAATATTTTGGTGAGAATTTTTGCATCTGTGTTCATTAAGGATATTGGTCTGTAATTCTCCTTTTTTATGGGGTCTTTCTCTGGTTTTGGTGTAAGGAAATGCTCCCTCATAAAATGAGTTTGGAAGTTTTCCTTCCATTTCTATTTTTTGGAACAGTTTCAGGAGAATAGGTATGTTAATGTTTAGGTATAATAATAGGTATGTTAAATGTTTGATAGAGGGGCACCTGGGTGGCTCAGTGGGTTAAGCAGCTGTCTTCAGCTCAGGTCATGACCCCAGGGTCCTGGGATCAAGCCCCACATTAGACTCCCTGCTCAATGGAGAGCCTGTTTCTCTCTCTCTCTACCTGCTGCTCTGCCTACCTGTTATTTCTCTCTCTCTCTAATAAATAAATAAAATCTTAAATAAATAAATAAACAAGCAAATAAATAAATATTTGATAGAATTCCCCTGGGAATCCATCTGACCCTGGGATCTTGTTTGCTGCAAGATTTTTGGTTACTGCTTCAATCTCCTTACTGGTTATGGGTCTGTTATGTCTTCCTAGATCACTTTTGGTAGTTTATACATCTATTTCTTCCAGGTTGTCAAATTTTCTGGTGTGTAGTTGCTAATAATATGTTCTTATATTTGTTTGTATTTCTTTGGTGTTGGTTGTGATCTCTCCTCTTTCATCCATGATTTTATTAATTTGAATCCTTTCTCTTTTCTTTTTGATAAGTCTGACCAGGTGTTTACCAATATTATTAATTCATTCAAAGAACCAGCTCCTGGTTTAATTGATTTGTTCTTCTATTCTTTGGTTTTTATGTTATTGATGTTTGCCCTGATCTTTATTATTTCATATTATTAGCAACTACACACCAGAAAATTTGACAACATGGAAGAAATAGATGTATAAACTACCAAAAGTGATCTAGGAAGACATAACAGACCCATAACCAGTAAGGAGATTGAAGCAGTAACCAAAAATCTTGCAGCAAACAAGATCCCAGGGTTTAGGCTCTGTTTGCCGTTCTTTCTCCAGCTCCTTTAGGTGTAGGATTCGGTTGTGTATTCAAGACCTTTCTTGTTTCTTTTTCTTTCTTTTTTTAAAGGTTTTATTTATTTGACACAGAGATAGAGAGTACAAATAGGCAGAGCAGCAGGCAGAGGGAGAGGGAGAAGCAGACTCTTCGCTGAGCAGGGATCCTGATGTGGGGCTCAGTCCCAGGATCCTGGGATCATGACCTGAGTCAAAGGGCACCACTTAACAGACTGAGCCACCCAGGCACCCCACCTTTCTTGTTTCTTGAGAAAGGCTTGTATTGCTCAATATTTTCCTCTCAGGACCACCTTTTCTGCATCCCAAAGATTTTGAACAGTTGTGTTTTCATTTTCAATTGTTTCCATGATTTTTTTTTTAAATTCTTCTTTTAATTTACTGGTTGATTCATTCATTCTTTAGTAGGATGCTCTTTGACCTCCATGTATTTGTGTTCTTTCCAACTTTCCTCTTGTGGTTGAGTTCTTTCTACTTCAAAGCATTGAGGTCTGAAAATATGCAGGGAATGATCCCAATCTTTTGGTATTGGTTGAGACCTGATTTGTGACCCAGGATATGACCTATTCTGGAAAATGTTCCATATGCACTAGAGAAGAATACGTATTCTGTTGCTTTGGGATGGAATCTGTGAATATAACTGATGTTATATTCTTTCTGTCTTTTAAAGCCTTTATTTCCTTGTTGATCTTTTGCTTAGATGATCTGTCCATTTCAGTGAGGGGGTGTTAAAGTCCTCTACTATTCCTATATTATTTTTGATGTGTTTCTTTGATTTTGTTATTAATTGGTTTATATAATTGGCTGCACCCATCTTAGGGGCATAGATATTTACAATTGTTAGATCTTCTTGTTTGACAGACCCTTTAAGTATGATACACTGTCATTCCTCATATCTTATTATAATCTTCGGCTTAAAATCTAATTTATCTGCTATAAGGATTGCCACCCCAGCTTTCTTTTGATATCCATTAGCATGGTAATTTGTTTTCCACCCCTGCACTTTAAATCTGGAGGTATCTTTGAGTCCAAAATGAGTTCCTTGCAGACGACATATCAATGGGTCTTGTTTTCTTTATCAATTCTGATGTCCTGTGTCTTTCGATTAGGACATTTAGCCTATTTACATTTAGAGTAACTACTGAAAAATATTAATTTAGTGCCATTGTATTGCCTTTAAGGTGACTCTTACTGTATATTGTCTCTGTTACTTTCTGGTCTGTTTCTTTTAGGCTCTCTCTTTCAATATTTCCTGTAGGGCTGGTTTAATGTTTGCAAATTCTTTTAGTTTTTGTTTGTCCTGGAAGCTTTTTATCTCTCCTTTTAATTTTCAATGAACGCCTAGCTAGATATAGTATTCTTGGCTGCATATTTTTCTCATTTAGTGCTCTGAATATATCATACCAGTCCTTTCTGGCCTGCCAGATCTATGTGGATAGGTCTGTGCCAATCTAATATTTCTACCATTGTATGTTACAGACCTCTTGTCCCAAGCTGCTTTCAGGATTTTCTCTTTGTCACTGAGACTTGTAAGTTTTACTATTAGATGACAGGGTGTTGGCCTATTTTTATTGATTTTGTGGGGTACTGGGTGTTTTTCTGTGCCACCTGCATTTTGATGCTTTTTCCCTTCCCCAAATTAGGGAAGTTCTCTGCTATAATTTGTTTCAATATACCTCCCCCCCCCTTTCTTCTTATTCTGGGATCCTAATTATTCTAATATTGTTTCTCTTGAATTCTCCCCTCATGGTCCAGTAGTTGTTTATCTTTCTTTTTCTCAGCTTCTTTATTCTCCATCATTTGGTCTTCAATGTCACTAATTCTCTCTTCTGCCTCATTTATCCTAGCAGTAAGAGCCTCCATTTTTTTTTTTAATTTATTTGACAGACAGATCACAAGTAGGCAGAGAGGCAGGCAGAGAGAGAGAGGAGGAGGAGGCAGGCTCCCTGCTGAGCAGAGAGCCCGATGCGGGACTCGATCCCAGGACCCTGAGATCATGACCTGAGCCGAAGGCAGAGGCTTTAACCACTGATCCACCCAGGCGCCCCAAGCCTCCATTTTTTTAATTGCACCTCATTAATAGCTTTTTTAAAATTTCAACTTGCTTAGATCTTAATTCTTCTTTTTCTCCAGAAAGGTTTTTTTATTTCTCCAGAAAGGGATTCTCCAGTATCTTCAATGCTTTTTTTTTTGAGCCCAGTTAGCACCTTGATCATCATCATTACGAACTCTGATTTTGACATCTTACTAATGTCTGTATTGATTAGGTCCCTAGCCATCAGTACTGCCTCTTGTTCTTTGATTTTGGGTGTATTTTGGTCTGTTAGAGGAAAATGCCTCCCAAAATTTTAAAGAAAGAAAAACATATATACACAAAATAAGAGTAAACATGATGAAGAGATGGAATATGACTGTAAAGATGAAAATGTAAAAAGATTCTAAAAATGAATTGATAAAAAGTTGGTTGAAAAAGAAAGAAAATAAAAAAGGGGAGACAATGTGATCAGGCTGGAGGCCAGAACAAAGGTACATGCTTGATTTAGGGTATATTTTGATCTGTTAGAAGAAACTTTATCCCAAAATTTTAAAGAAAGTAAAACTTAAATGTATACAAACAATAAGGTTAAATATAATGAAGGAATAGAATATGACTATAACAGTGCAAATTTAAAAAGATTTTTTAAATGATATTGATAAGATAAAATAGTTAAAATAGGTTAGACTAGGAAAGAGGGAAAATTTAAAAAATGGAATAAGAAAAAAAAACTTTAAAAAATTTAACTTTGAAAGACTAAAGAATCATGGGGAAAAAAAGCCATGAATTCTATGTGCTGCATTCTCCTCACTCTGGAGTTCCACAGTTCTCATTGATTGGTGAACTTGGTGTTGGCTGGATGTTCTTGTTGATCTTCTGGGGGAGGGGCCTGTTGCTGTGATTCTCAAATGTCTTTGGCTGAGGTGGAATTGCCCCACCCTTCCACCAGGCTAAGTAATCTGCTTGGTTTTGCTCTTGGTAGCTTTTGTTTCCTGAATGATTCCCGTACCACTTTGGAGGACAGGAATGAAGATGGTGGCCTCCTAATCTCTGGCCTATAGGAGCTGAGAGCTCAGTGCCCCACTCCTCAGTGTGCCCTCAGAGAAAAACAGTCAATCATTCCTGTCTGCCTGGTCTCTGGCTGTGCTCTGTGCTCACCTGGCCTTTGACCAAGCATTTCTATCTCTGGCATACAACCCCATTTGTAGTCTCCAAACCCAGTAGAATCCTGCAGTGTGCTCCTGTGCCACTCCTCCTAGGGGAGGAAGGAGGGATCTCCCCAGATCTGCCACCTTTTGGGGTCTCTGCTCCAAGAGCAGTGGCCCGACTATGCTGGGGATTATGGTTTATGCCAACACCGAGCTGAGAACCCACTCCTTGGTTCCGTTTTTGCAGCCAGCTTCTCCATCTAATACCTGGGGGCTCTGCCACACTCAGGCACTCCCAGTCTTTCTGTGACCCCAAGGGACCTGAGGCCACACTGTCCCAGTGAGGGCTCCACCACCCCCCCTCCACTCAGCTTCTGGAGCAACGTCCCTCAGTGGAGTGGACTTCTAAAAGTTCTGATTTTGTGCTACAGTGCTCTACTGCTTGCCAGGAGATGGCCCCTCCGCTTGCAGTCTATCTTCCCATATACCGCCTTGGATTCATGTCTCTGCATGTCCTACCTTCCAGAAAGTGGTCAGTTTTCTGTGTCTAGAATTGCTGCTTTTCTTTTCTTCGATCTCCTGTTGAGTTTATAAATGTTCAGAATGGTTTCATAACTCTCTATCTAAATTACTGGGCCCCAACAAAATTTAGATCTCCTATACCCCCACCATCTTGCTCTTCCCCCCACACTGTTACTATTTAAACAGTTATATTTACATCAATTAAAAGTTATTAAAATATTTTATTTTCTCTTTATTTTCCCCTAATACTCCTTTATTTATGTTGATCTGAATTTCTGATATTATTTTTCTTCTGTCTGATAAATATTAACATTTCTTGAAGGACAAGTCTGTTGTTGACAAATTTCCTTATTTTGTGTTTGTATGAGAAAGGGTTTTTCCTTCACTTTTGAAGGATAATTTATCTGGATATTGAATTCTAGGTTAGTGTTGTATTCTTTCTTCCAGCATTACAATACTTTCTTCCAGTATCTTGCTTGACATTTTTTGGAAGACTTTATTATTAGGTTTTCAGAAAAATTAAGAAGAAGTTACAGATTTTCCATATACTCCCACCCCCCCCACACACATAGCCTCCCTTATTGTCAATGTCCCCCACCAGAGTGGCACATTTGTTATAATTTATGAGCCCACATTTATATGTCATTACCCAAAGTCTATAGTTTACATTTGGGCTCATTCTTGGTGTTGTACACTCCACCGGTTTTGAAAAATGTATAATCACATATTCACATTATAGTGTCACGCAGAGTACTTTCACTACCCTAAAACTCCTCTGTGCTTTGCCAGTTTATCTATGCATCCTGCACCCATCCCATAGCAACCACTGATTTTTCCATTTTCCAGAATTTTGCCTTTTCCAGAATGTCATATAGTTGAAATCACAGAATATGGCTTTTTAGATTGGCTTTTTTCACTTAATAATGTTCATGTAATGTTCTTCCATGTCTTTTTATGGCTTGATAACTCATCGCATTTTAGTGCTGATTACTATTTCATTGTGTGGTTGTACTATAGTTTGTTTAACCTTTAACCCACTGAAGAACATCTTTGTTGGCTCCAAACATCTGTGTGGAGCTTTTAGTGTGAACATAAGTTTCAATTACTTTGGATAAATAACAAGGTGTGTGATTGAGGGACTGTATGGTTGGAGCATGTTTAGTTTTGTAAGAAACTGCCAAACTGTTTTCCAAAGTGTTTGTACCAGCATGGTTTCTGACATGTGCACTGAAATTCTTGTCCTTGTTTCTCTAATGTTAGGATTCATAAGCCCTCTTACTACCTGCTACCATACTCATGTTTTGTTTTGTTTTGTTTTGTTTTCACATTTACTGTTTGCCTTATTTTTCTGCAGTTTGAATATGGTATGTCTAGGTTATTTGTTGTTGTTGTTGTTGTTTTAATGCTTCATGTTTTCTGAGATTTCTGGATCTGTGGTTTGGTGTCTGTCAATCTTGGAAAATTCTTAGCCCTTATTGTATTGCTTCATATATTTATCTCCTCCTTTCTTTCCCTTCCTTTTAGTATTTTATTTTTTTAAAAGATTTTATTTATTTATTCTTCAGAGAGAGAGGGAGAGAGCACAAGGCAGGGGGAAAGACAGGCAGAGAGAGAAGCAAGTTCCTTGCTGAGCAAGTAGCCTGATGTAAGACTCAATCCCAGGACCCCAGGATCATGACTCAAGCCAAAGACAGATGCTTAACCAACCAAATGAGCCACTTAGGCATCCCTCCTCCTTGTAGTATTATAATAAAATATAAGTATTTTATATAACTATATATATTATATTTTACATATATATTTAGCAATATATATGTATATATTTATTCTTTTAAGTAAGATCCATGCCCATCATGGAGCCCAGCCTAGGGCTCAAAGTCATGACTCAGATCCAGACCTGAGCTGATATCAAGAATCAGATGCTTGACCAACTGAGCCACCTAGGCATGCTATTAATTATGTATATATTAAGCCTTCTGTAATTGCCCTACATTTCTTGAATGTTATGGTCCCTCTTTTTTTTTTCCCTCACTTTCCACCTGTTGTGGAAGTTTCAACTGACTATCTTCATTATTTCCTTGGTTGTGTAAAGTATACTGATGAGCTCATGAAGATAGTCTTTACTTCTGTTACAGTGTTTTTGGTTTAAAATATTCCCTTTTTTTAATATTTATTTATTTATTTTAGAGAGAGAGCACACATGTAAATGGGGGATGGGGCAGAGGGAAAGAATCTTCAAGCAGACTCCCCACTTACTGTAGAGCCCACAGTCATGGGACTTGATCCGACAACCCATGAAATCATGACCTGAGCTGAAACCAAGAGTCAGATGCTCAACCAACTGAGCCACATATGCACCCCTATAACATTTCCTTTAATTTTTTTTTTAGTGTTTTTAGCTTTATGTCTATATGACTCAATGTTTCCCCTTCTTTTCTATTAGAACCTTTAATATATTAATCATAGTTACTTTAAATTTCTTATTGATTATTCCAACATCTGTGTCATCTTGAGTGTAGTTTTATTGTTGGCTTTGTCTCCCCAGAGTTTTTGTTGCCTTTTGGCCTGCCTTCTAATTTTTTTTGAAAGCCAAACAAGTTATATTAATTAGTAAATATCAAGAAATAGGCCTTTAATGTGAGAATTTATGTTAACCTGATGAGGAGCTGGGCTGTGTGTCACATTTGCTGGAGCTGTGGGTGCCAAAGGCTAAAAATCCCTCCAGTGTCCTTTTTGAGTTATTTATGCTTGCCAGGTGCACCTTCTCAGAGTGAGTCTGCATCTTACAGCTCTCTCAGCTCTAATCCACTGTTCTTACACTGGAGCCTTATTGGTTTATAATGAAGTATTAGGGAGGGGGAGCTCTCTCTAATTTTATAATTGCATGTAAGTCTTTAAGTAAGCCTGGGTTTCTGGCTATGACTTTCACAAGTGTTTCTCCAGTGGTATAAGATGTTTTCTTCCTTACCCTTACTTACCTCCCTGGCTACAGTATGTTTATCTGATATCCTTGAAGCCCTAGTTCCTGTTGACTGTATCTTACCACCTTAGGTGAGATAGGAAGGCCAGAGGGGCCTGAAGTGCCAGGAATACATTTCACCATCTGAGATAAGGCTCTGGTAAAGACTTTTCTCCTCTCCAATAGGTCTTTGCTATGTAGTGAAGGCTCCAGGTATATTTTATAATGATTAATCTTCTCCTGCCAGAAAAAAGAAGATATCTTTCTTGGATCTTCACTTTGAGAACCTTACAAGGTTCCTGGAAGTTAAGTCCATGAAAATTTTGGGAGACCCCTGAGGTTGTGGTCGTAAGAAGTTTTTCAGTCCATTTTTGTTCACACTGAGCCTCCAACAATCATCAGAATTAAATGTGAGTGATCCTACCAGCTTGTCGCTTCAGTGATTTCTCCAGAAAAATAAATAGACCTTTGCTTTGATTCTACTTTCACGTGTCTCTCCATATTTCTGAGTGATGATTTGCCTTGTGACCTCAGTTCTTGGATGGGTCTAAAAAAGTCATCGACTTTCAATTAGTTCAAGCTTTTTCCATTGTTAAGGCCAGTTGAGACAACTTGAAAGCTCTTTTCAGCCTGTAGCTGAGTCCAGAAGTATCTTCATATGCTATTTCAGTTATGGCTAATAGTTAACAGTCAGGAATTTTCAAAAGAGGTCTTTGAAAATGGAAACAAAAGTTTGCAGAGTTAATTAAATGTCAGACACTCCTTTCATCAGTAAGAATTTATTGAGCAGTTACTGTTTATGAGATAGTTTAGACTACTGTATTTATGAAATAATAAATTAATTAACTTAATCCCTTAAAGGCCCCAGTGTGATACATACCATTGTTGTTTTCACTTTTCAGATGAGGACACTGGGCACAAGGTGCTCAAGTAATTTGCTCAAGTCCCAAGAGTCAAGATTCTAAAAGAAGTCTATAGATCTTGGGGCACCTGGGTGGCTCAGTGGGTTAAGCCGCTGCCTTCGGCTCAGGTCATGATCTCGGGGTCCTGGGATCGAGTCCCGCATCGGGCTCTCTGCTCAGCGGGGAGCCTGCTTCCCTCTCTCTCTCTCTCTCTCTCTCTGCCTGCCTCTCCATCTACTTGTGATCTCTCTCTGTCAAATAAATAAATAAAATCTTTTAAAAAAAAAAAAGAAGAAGTCTACAGATCTCATTCTCTTAACCACTGTATTTTGCCTCTCTCCAACTATTATGTGTAGATAATATACTAACACATAATAATGCAAATAATAATAAGGAAAATAAAATGTTCTCTGACATTTTAGGAGGCAGGAAATTACTCCTGTCATCGGAGATCAGGGAAGACTTGGCATTTCCATTTATTAAAGTTAGGATTTAATAGACAGTTATGATGACAGGAGTTTTGAGAGGAAAGAAAATGGTGGACGGACCCAGAGATTCATAAACAGTGTGCAATGCAAGAGAGAGAAAGAGAAACCTAGAACAGAATGTCAGCCTGGGAGATCTCAACTGTTTCCTGACAACAAGAGAGCTTTTGAATTAAGAAATGAAAGATCTCACTTGCATGTTTGAAAAAGGTCAGTGTGTAACAAGGAGCACTGGAGAAATAAGGAACAGAGACAGACATACCAGTTAGATACTTGTTAGACAGTTGTGTAGTGAGCGTGGAAAGGAGGAGAAAGGGCCAGAGGGGCAAAGACTAGTGAGTTGAAGAAATCAAAAATGACTCTAGTGTTTAAAGTTTCTGTGATTAGAGAATGATGACCTAGATTGCTAATGAACAAATTTATATATATATATATATAAACATATATATGTTATATATGTTTATATATATATATATAAACATATATGTTATATATATTTATATATATATATATATATATATATATATATATATATATAATGAAATTGGATATATATATATAATGAAATTGGAACCCTTAGGGGAGAAGTCAAATACTCCTTTAGCTTTTTGGGTGGTTATAATTAGTTGGGCTATAATCTAAAATGAAGGGTGGTGATCTTCTCAATAACCAGAGACCAAAGAAAAATTATGTCTGTCATAACTTTTACTCAGGAGAGGGATTATGTCATTTTTTTTTTCAGAAGAGACATACTTTTAGTTAAGTTTAAAGTCTAAAGAAAGTTTATTTAACTCAGATAAAGGGGACAATAGAAATGGTGAAGGGTATTGTCCTCAGCTCCCAGTCTCACCAGAACATTGTCAACACTGTTAAGATTAAATGGCTCTTTGCAATCTTCCAGCTTTAGGAACATGCTGACCAGATATTGGGTCTGCCTTTCTGTCCTTGCAAATGCCCACCCCCCACCCCACCCCCACCACGAGGGCATTTCTTCATTGTTTGCCTGGAATAACAGAACCTTGCCTGCTTTGTGAGCCTTGTAAAGTTTTACACAGTTCATAGTTTGTGAGGTTATCACCAATGAAAATGGAAGGATGTTTAGAACTTCTGTTTTGGGGGAAACACGCACTTTTTTTTAAGATTTATTTATTTATTTATTTGACAGACAGAGATCACAAGTAGGCAGAGAGGCAGGCAGAGAGAGAGGAGGAAGCAGGTTCCCCGCCGAGCAGAGAGCCCGATGCGGGGCTCGATCCCAGGACCCTGAGACCATGACCCGAGCCGAAGGCAGAGGCTTAACCCACTGAGCCACCCAGGTCTCCCGGAAACATGCATTTTAGAGGAATGGTTGCACTGCAGTCTTTTCCCAGAAACATATTTTTGGGGGTCCCCAATGATTTGTAGACCATGTTTATTATTTTGCTCAGACTTTACTACAGCCTTTACTGCCTTATTTTTTTTCTTTAGTGACAAAAACACTTCTGATCAGTATTTATTTTTGGCAATTTAAACAATAGCAAAAAGGTTATTGTGTTGGGATGTGATTTTCCCGTGTACACACAATAAACTTTATCTGGAGAAATTACCACACTTGTCACACCTTTCTTCCTTCCAAATTGCTTTCCCAACCAACCTTTTAGCCTTCAGGACTTCTCCCCCTGTACATCAGAGACATTTAAAAGTTTCAAGCTTGAAGGTGTCTTACAGATAATGTCATCCAAGACTTTCACTCCATTCATGAGGAACCAGGGCTCAAAGAGCCTACCTGTGCTTCTCACAGCACAGGTGTGCTGGTCCTGGTAGATCCAAGGTGGGAAACCACATCTCCTGATTTCTGGTCCAGTGATATTTTTACTACTCAATTTTGAGAGAAATTATAGGAGGGAAAATCCAACATCAATTCAATAACGTAAAACTGTCTTTTTTTTTTTAAATGGATATTCTTATCAATACATAAAAATAGAAATATTGAATATAGATCGATAGGAAGATATGCAAGGGATGATTGCACAGAAAAGAAAGGTTACCAATTATTTGCCAAATGAATTGTAGAAATCCTATTGGTCCTTAGGTTTGGAGAGTCAGAATGGAGCTGGATCAGAAGTGAGAGAAAACTGGGATGGGAGGTCTGCCATGGGAGGAGAGCCCAGTAAGGCTGACTCTGGAAGTCCTGGTAGGAGAGGAAAGGCACCCCAGACTTGGCAGACAAACAAGGGTGGCCTGTCAGGAGTACTGAGACAGAAGATCTGTGCTGCGTAGCTTTTGGAGGTTACAGGGTTTCCACATGAGACAGTCTGTCCACTGGACATTCCTTTGCAGCTAAAATACACAGGTCTAGACAGGCCAGGTATTCTTTCTTGTGAGTGTTTTGTTTTTTTTTTTTTTTTTTCTTTTCTGTCCCCTTACATTCATTTAAGACTGCATGGCACGTAGGGACTCTGCCAAACCGCTCAGCCATTTAATCTCCATCTCTCTGTCCCTCTTCACCTAGTAAATCAGGACAGATAGTAAGAGAAAGAGGACCAAGGGAGAGCGTGTGCAGCTCTCTACACTAAAAAGGGAGGGTGTGTGTGGGGAGGACATTTGTCAGCTTCTCTTTTTCATTTTCCTGAACGAGAAAAAATGACCCAGGAAATCCAACAGGACGTAAATCTAAGGTGAACCAAGCAAGTAGATAGCCTTCAAATTAAGACTAAAACATACTGAAGTATGGGATTCTAAGAATGAAAAAAATGAGAGACCGTGAACACATTTTGGGTCAGGGGCTGTCTGAGATTATTCCTCAGTGGCCTGTAAGGCAGGTGCTCACATCACCCCATGCTGCAGAGGGGGAAGGAGACTGCAGGAGCAACTTGCTTGGAGCCACAACCTACACATTAGGATCATGGTTGGACTCAGCCCTTAATCCCTAGAGCTGAGCTTAAGTGTCAATGCTGAGTGATGTTCTGTCTTCCACATGCCCCACATTTGACACAGAAGCAGGGTGACATGGTAGAAGTCATAGGGCCTGGTAGTGGGCCCAGAGATAGTGACAGTTAATTCACAGGATTGTGGGATAAAATAAAGGAAACCACTTCTGTGACATGCCTAAGATCAGCCCCAGCATGTGCTCATTTGGTAAAAAATTGATACCTCATTTTATCTCTATTTTCTAATTTTGCTATTGTTTACAAAGAGGCACTGAAAGGGGATGGGTATTCTGATATCTGGGTGCCCATCATGTATTTCAATTGTAACACCTACAATCCACCCCAAACATGTCCCTTTCTGTTCTTTTCTCTGCTCATTAAAGGAAAACTCTGTCTTTACAGACTTTAGAGTTGTTCTGGACGCCTCTCTCGCTCCCTCACATGTAGTCACTGCATTCTCTAAGGGCCTATGTGTGCTCTCAGTGTCTGTGTAGCTTCCTCCAGGCCCAGTAGCAGTTTCTCCATGTGCAGGCTGGTGGATGCCCCTTGCCACCACTTGGGCATTATATGTCATCTCATTATAGCAGCCAGACTGGTCAGATATCAACTTGCAATTGCTTTCTACCTCACTCAGAATAAAGACAAAGTCCTTACCACATTCCCAAGCTTGTCCACCTCCTATACAGACACACTATTGGTCCTCCAGGGACTCAGACACACTGGATGCCTGTGTTCTGCACATGTCAGTCATACCTGCCTGCAAACGCTGATCAGCTCTTCTCTCAGACCAAAAGCTTCTTCTCATAAAGCTTCTTCTCATATACCTATGCATAATTTTCTTGCATTTTTTGCATTTTATCCAGGTTATGGTGTAAAGCTTCACCATATTCAAGAAGTGTTCTGAGATTTGTTTGTAATGAAAGTACTACACCTACCCTTGTGTTCTGCTATATTTCCTTTGAGATGTCATTCATATTCTCGTTCCTGCATTCACTGCCTTTTCCACCCCAGTGATTACCATGAACACAGCAGTTTTCTCTGTTCATCCTGGCACCTCTCACCTCTGAGGGCAGTACCTGGCACTGTAAGAGCTCACAGTGCTTTTGAAAGAAGGGAGGAAGAAAGGGTTGATGAGGTAGCTGGCCAATTCCAAAGTCAGATCTCTTTGGCTCAAATATAACCTTGCACTGATATACTGGATCACCCTGGGCAATTATTGTATCTTTCTAAAGCCTCGGTTTCATAGTCTGGAAAATTATGGTATAAGAGGAGAATGAAGTTAGACAACCACTATAGAATGGCAAGCCTTGTCTTGGTGACAAGAAAACTGACAGCAGGCACAAGTTATCATTTGTACACTTATTCACCATGGGATTAAAGAAAGTCCCTGCACTCAGAAAAGCAAGATGGAATTCACTGAGGTGTCATCATCACCATAACCTCGAATCTTTTCTAATTAACAAGTGTATGCCCTTTTTCAGTTATTTTGATTACAATGAATGAACATATCTTGGACCCCACTTCACTTTGAGATGGAAGCAAAATGACAGCGCCTACCCCCAGCAGAAGCTGTCTAAGGATGGCTGGCACTGCCTGTGTGTGGATGGGGACTTCGAAGGCTCAGGACTTGTCAGGGGCCTGAGGAAGAGCAAGAGCACTTAGCTGCACAGGGAAGCATCAAGAGGAGACTTTAAGAAATGCTGATGTGTTTTTTCATATTTTGTGGCTTACGGTAGCATTTTGTCCCAACCAGAGAAGCTACTGTAAGAATTTAATACTTGTTAAGGGTCACTTCAGGGTTGTTACATTAGAGACTGTTTCACATGTGTTTAAAAAATGATTCAACTCCCACAATCTTAATATCTACCACAGTTTTATGGAAGACTCCCATTAACTAGATAAATGCTCCCAGAAGTCAGTGACTACACTTGCTATATTCAGCACATGTCTTGCACTTAGCCTGGGTGATGCACAACCCATCTTATGGACTTTTTGAATGGACTCTTGCTATTTAGTGGTGTTCATAACCAGGACTTGTACATCATGTGAATTCTTATTTCAATCAAAACACGTTTAAGAAGGAAAGAGCACTGTCAATAATTCTGGGATGGCAACAGGACCAAATTGTGTTGTGCCAGAAAAACCCAGGATGTTCAGGTTTCACGTCAACAAGAAAAGTTCTGTCTCCACTGGCTTCCACCGTGAGCTATGCCTTGTTTTTCTCCAACTTTATGTGTCAAAATCTGCCACTAGATGGGAGCTGCTTAGTGATTCCCAGCCTTTAACCTGGTGGGAAGTCTGTCTCAGTGTGTAAACAAATGGACCATGAGAATAGAGAGAATAAGAGTGTGCAACTGTACAACTCAACACTAAAAAGACAGATAGGCTAATTAAAGATGGGGAAAGGGTTTGAATAGGCTTTTCTCCAAAGAAGATACACAAATGGTCAATCAGTTCATGAAAAAAATGCTCAATATCCCAAGTCATGAAGGAAATGCAAATCAAAACACAAGGAGGTGCTACCTCAACCCACCAGGATGGCTATAACACAAAGACATCATAATAAGTCTTTGCAAGGATACAGAGAAATTAGAACCCTTCATTGCTGGTAGAAATGTAATATGATGCATCTGCTTTGGAAAACAGTTTGGCAGTTCTTCAAACAGTTAAACATAAAGTTACATATGATTCATCATTTCCATTCCTAGGTATATAGCCAGGAGAAATGAAAATATACATTCACACTTATATAAAGCTTGTTCATGAATGTTCCTAGCACCATTATCCATGATAAACAAAAAGTGGAAGAAATACATTGTCCACCAACTGATGAATGGATAAAAAAAAGGTGTGACATATCCACATAATGGAATATTATTCAGCAGTTAGAAGAAATGAAGTCCTGAGGTATGCTACAATATGGATTAACATTGAAAACACTTTATTCAATGGAAAGAAAAGCAGACACAAAAGGACCAATATTTGTATGACTCCGTTTATATAAAACATCTATAATAGACAAATTTATAAAGACAAAAAGTCTATTAGTGGATGCCAGGGACTGGGGCTAAGGAGGAATGAGGAATAAAATCTAAAAGGCATAGATTAGGCTTTCCTGTTGGAGTGAGGACATGTTCTGGAATCAAATATTGGTAATTAATTGATTGGTAACCAATGTGTAAATATACCAAAAACAACTGAAATTTCCACTTTTAAAGGATAACCTTAATGGTATGTCATTTATAGTTAGATAAAGCTGCTATTAAAAATGAATATAGATGATTTATAAGGTGTATTTATCATAATGAAGTTTATGGTTATATAATAAATTATATCTTACCCTTGATTTCTGTAACAATTAAATTGAATAAAAATGTTTCTATCCAGGAAGTGAGGAGGATTTGATGGAGGACGTGTTGGAGGCAGGAGATCTCAATGTATAGCCAAAGTTGACTTCCTAGCATCTTTGCGATTTTCACCTTCTAACCAGAGATGCAAGAAATAAATCTTCTGTCACTGTGGTTTGTCATTAAGTTATTTACTACTTTGATACTTATTGAGGACCCACTATGAGGCAGGATGCGAAAGGAGCTACTAATGCTCCATCTATTCCTCGTCTTCAAACTTTCTTTGATGTCTACATATGGACTCATATTGCACAGTAAAATCATGTTCATAAGACTTCCCACAATACATGCAAAAAATCTTGGAAAAGTGTATGTTCATTCACTGAAGGATCCTAATTCTTAGACTTTATCTTAGGGAAATAAAGGATCATTGTTATGGAAAAATGTGTCCATCTCAGCATTTCTCAAATTAGTAAAGAGTTTAACCAATCCAAATATTTAATCTGAGATAATTTAAATAGATCCCAGTGTGTCCTTTACAAGAACAGACTGCACACTTTGAACATGGTGCTAAGGACTTGTATTCATGACGTGGAAAGAATTTCCCAACATAATGTTGATGGATAAATGTAGTTAGATCACAGCAGGAGTTCTATAACCCCATGGATTTATTCGATTTATACAGATAAGGGTAAAACAAGTACAGTACAATGTTAATTGAAGATTCTACATAGATAGGGGTGCTCAATATAAAAACCTTGCAGTGTTTTCCTACATTTGAAATTTTTGTAACATTATAAAGATAAGTTAACTTCAAGAGTGGGGCATTTATTAGTTTTGTTTTTATTTTTGTTCTTACTGGGATTCCACAGGGAGGTACTCCAATTCAGAAATTACCCTTGCAGTCTAGAAGTCCTCCATTATGATTAACTCCCATCCTCTCATTGTCTTCCCTAATACTGAAGAGATTAGCCCTTTATGTTCATTCTTCCCATTCTGCCTCTGAAACCATTCCTAGTGAATAACTTGAATTTCTCAAGATACATTAAGTCTCAGTGAAATTTATATTAGCAGCCATGACTTCTAAATGTGTGAACTGACTTAGCATAAGATAAAAAAAAAAAACACAGTCCATGTGCCCACTAATAAAGCAAAAATGCTCTCAGTATTATGTAAAACTCATAAAAATTATTGAAGACCCGGAAGAAGTCAAGATGGTGGAGAAGTAGCAGGCTGAAACTACTTCAGGTAGCAGGAGATCAGCTAGATAGCTTATCTAAACATTGCAAACACCTACAAATCCAACGGGAGATCAAAGAGAAGAAGAACAGCAATTCTAGAAACAGAAAATCAACCACTTTCGGCAAGGTAGGACTGGCGGAGAAGTGAATCCAAAGCGATGGGAAGATAGACCGCGAGGGGAGGGGCCGGCTCCCGGCAAGTGGCAGAGCAACAGAGAACAAAATCAGGAATTTTAAAAGTCTGTTCCGCTGAGGGACCTCGCTCCAGAGGCTTAACCGGGGTGAAGCCCGCATGGGGTCAGCGTGGCCTCGGGTCCCACAGGGTCACAGAAGGATCGGGGTGTCTGAGTGTCACAGAGCTTACAGGTATTGGAACGGGGAAGCCGGCTACAGAGACAGATCCGAGGAGTGAGCTCTAAGCTTGGGGTTACCTTGAACCGGTCGCAGGCTTGGTCAGCTCGGAGCGCGGCCGGAGGCCAGGGTGACAGGAGTAATTGGGCGCTGTTCTCTGAGGGCACACTGAGGAGTGGGGCCCCGGGCTCTCGGCTCCTCTGGGCCGGAGACTGGGAGGCCGCCATCTTCATTCCTGTCCTCCGGAACTCTATGGAAAGCGCTCAGGGAACAAAAGCTCCGGAAAGCAAACCCGAGTGGATTACTCAACCCGGCCCCTGGTAAGGGCGGTGCAACTCCAACTGGGGCAAAGGCACTTGAGAATCACTACAACAGGCCCCTCCCCCAGAAGAACAACAAAAAACCCAGCCAGGACCACGTTCACCTACCAAGGAGTACAGTTTCAATACCAAGGAGAGCAGCAGAATTCCAGAGGAGGAGAAAGCAAAGCATGGAACTCATGGCTTTCTCCCCATGATTCTTTAGCCTTGCAGTTAATTTATTTATTTTCTTTCTTTTTCAATTTTCTTTTCTTCTGCTAATTTTTTTTAAGTTTTACCCTTTTCTTTTTTAACGTTTTTTTAACTAGTTTAATATATATATATATTTTTTCCTTTTTATATTTGTTCTTTATTGGTTTTCTTTTTTTAATTCTTTTTTTTTTTCTTTCTGAACCTAATTATCCACTTTCTCCCTCCTAATGACTTGGGATCTCTTCTGATTTGGCTAAAGCATATTTTCCTGGGGTTGTTGCCACCCTTTTAGTATTTTACTTGCTCCTTCATATACTCTTATCTGGACAAAATGACAAGGCGGAAAAATTCACCACAAAAAAAGAACAAGAGGCAGTACCAAAGGCTAGGGACCTAATCAATACAGACATTGGTAATATGTCAGATATAGAGTTCAGAATGACGATTCTCAAGGTTCTAGCCGGGCTCGAAAAAGGCATGGAAGATATTAGAGAAACCCTCTCGGGAGATATAAAAGCCCTTGCTGGAGAAATAAAAGAACAAAAATCTAACCAAGTTGAAATCAAAAAAGCTATTAATGAGGTGCAATAAAAAATGGAGGCTCTCACTGCTAGGATAAATGAGGCAGAAGAAAGAATTAACAATATAGAAGACCAAATGACAGAGAATAAAGAAGCTGAGCAAAAGAGGGACAAACAGCTACTGGACCATGAGGGGAGAATTCGAGAGATAAGTGACACCATAAGACGAAACAACATTAGAATAATTGGGATTCCAGAAGAAGAGGAAACAGAGAGGGGAGCAGAAGGTATATTGGAGAGAATTATTGGAGAGAATTTCCCCAATATGGCAAAGGGAACAAGCATCAAAATCCAGGAGGTTCAGAGAATTCCCCTCAAAATCAATAAGAATAGGTCCACACCCCATCACCTAAGAGTAAAATTTACAAGTCTTAGTGACAAAGAGAAGATCCTGAAAGCAGCCCGGGAAAAGATGTCTGTAATATACAGTAGTAAAAATATTAGATTGGCAACAGACTTATCCACAGAGACCTGGCAGGCCAGAAAGAGCTGGCATGATATATTCAGAGTACTAAACGAGAAAAACATGCAGCCGAGAATACTATATCCAGCTAGGCTATCATTGAAAATAGAAGGAGAGATTAAAAGCTTCCAGGACAAGCAAAAACTGAAAAAATTTGCAAACACCAAACCAGCTCTACAGGAAATATTGAAAGGGGTCCTCTAAGCAAAGAGAGACCCTAAAAGTAGTAGATCAGAAAGGAACAGAGACAATATACAGTAACAGTCACCTTACAGGCAAGACAATGGCAATAAATTCATATCTCTCAATAGTTACCCTGAATGTTAATGGGCTAAATGCCCCAATCAAAAGACATAGGGTATCAGAATGGATAAAAAAACAAAACCCATCTATATGTTGCCTACAAGAAACTCATTTTAAACCTGAAGACACCTCCAGATTTAAAGTGAGGGGGTGGAAAAGAATTTACCATGCTAATGGACATCAGAAGAGAGCAGGACTGGCAATCCTTATATCAGATCAATTAGATTTTAAGCCAAAGACTATCATAAGAGATGAGGAAGGACACTATATCATACTCAAAGGATCTGTCCAATAAGAAGATCTAACAATTTTAAATTCTATGCCCCTAATGTGGGAGCAGCCAACTATATAAACCAATTAATAACAAAATCAAAGAAACACATCGACAAGAATACAATAATAATAGGGGACTTTAACACTCCCCTCACTGAAATGGACAGATCATCCAAGCAAAAGATCAACAAGGAAATCAAGGCCTTAAATGACACACTGGACCAGATGGACATCACAGATCTATTCAGAACATTTCATCCCAAAGCAACAGAATACACATTCTTCTCTAGTGCACATGGAACATTCTCCAGAATAGATCATCACATCCTCGGTCCTAAATCAGGTCTCAACCAGTATCAAAAGATTGGGATCATTCCCTGCATATTTTCAGACCACAATGCTCTGAAGTTAGAACTCAATCACAAGAGGAAATTTGGAAAGAACACAAATACATGGAGACTAAACAGCATCCTTCTAAAGAATGAATGGGTCAACCAGGAAATTAAAGAAGAATTGAAAAAATTCATGGAAACAAATGATAATGAAAACACAACGGTTCAGAATCTGTGGGACACAACAAAGGCAGTCCTGAGAGGAAAGTATATAGTGGTACAAGCCTTTCTCAAGAAACAAGAAAGGTCTCAGGTACACAACCTAACCCTACACCTAAAAGAGCTGGAGAAAGAACAAGAAAGAAACCCTAAACCCAGCAGGAGAAGAGAAATCATAAAGATTAGAGCAGAAATCAATGAAATAGAAACAAACAAAAAAAATAGAACAAATCAATGAAACTAGGAGCTGGTTCTTTGAAAGAATTAATAAGATTGATAAACCCCTGGCCAGACTTACCAAAAAGAAAAGAGAAAGGACCCAAATCAATAAAATCATGAATGAACGAGGAGAGATCACAACGAACACCAAAGAAATACAGACAATTATAAGAACATACTATGAGCAACTCTACGCCAACAAATTTGACAATCTGGAAGAAATGGATGCATTCCTAGAGACATATAAACTACCACAACTGAACCAGGAAGAAATGGAAAGCCTGAACAGACCCATAACCAGTAAGGAGATTGAAACAGTCATCAAAAGTCTCCAAACAAACAAAAGCCCAGGGCCAGACGGCTTCCCGGGGGAATTCTACCAAACATTTAAAGAAGAACTAATTCCTATTCTCCTAAAACTCTTCCAAAAAATAGAAATGGAAGGAAAACTTCCAAACTCATTTTATGAGGCCAGCATCACCTTGATCCCAAAACCACACAAAGATCCCATCAAAAAAGAGAACTACAGACCAATATCCTTGATGAACACAGATGCAAAAATTCTCACCAAAATACTAGCCAATAGGATTCAACAGTACATTAAAAGGATTATTCAACACAACTAAGTTGCATTATTCCAGGGCTGCAAGGTTGGTTCAACATCCGCAAATCAATCAATGTGATACAACACATTAATAAAATAAAGAACAAGAACCATATGATACTCTCAATAGATGCTGAAAAAGCATTTTACAAAGTCCAGCATCCCTTCCTGGTCAAAACTCTTCAAAGTGTAGGGATAGAGGGCACATACCTCAATATTATCAAAGCCATCTATGAAAAACCCACCACAAATATCATCCTCAATGGAGAAAAACTGAAAGCTTTTCCGCTAAGGTCAGGAACACGGCAGGGATGTCCATTATCACCACTGCTATTCAACATAGTACTAGAAGTCCTAGCCTCGGCAATCAGACAACAAAAGGAAATTAAAGGCATCCAAATCGGCAAAGAAGAAGTCAAACTATCACTCTTTGCAGATGATATGATACTATATGTGGAAAACCCAAAAGACTCCACTCCAAAACTGCTAGAACTTGTACAGGAATTCAGTAAAGTGTCAGGATATAAAATCAATGCACAGAAATCAGTTGCATTTCTCTACACCAACAACAAGACAGAAGAAAGAGAAATTAAGGAGTCCATCTCATTTACAATTGCACCCAGAACTATAAGATACCTAGAAATAAACCTAACCAAAGAGGCTAAGAATCTATACTCAGAAAACTATAAAGTACTCATGAAAGAAATTGAGGAAGACAGAAAGAAATGGAAAAATGTTCCATGCTCCTGGATTGGAAGAATAAATATAGTGAAAATGTCTATGCTACCTAAAGAAATCTACTCATTTAATGCAATTCCTATCAAAGTGCCATCCATTTTTTTCAAAGAAATGGAACAAATAATCCTAAAATTTATATGGAACCAGAAAAGACCTCGAATAGCCAAAGGAATATTGAAAAAGAAAGCCAAAGTTGGTGGCATCACAATTCCGGACTTCAAGCTCTATTACAAAGCTGTCATCATCAAGACAGCATGGTACTGGCTCAACAACAGACACATAGATCAATGGAACAGAATAGAGAGCCCAGAAATAGAACCTCAACTCTATGGTCAACTAATCTTCGACAAAGCAGGAAAGAATGTCCAATGGAACAAAGATAGCCTCTTCAATAAATGGTGTTGGGAAAATTGGACAGCCACATGCAGAAAAATGAAATTGGACCATTTCCTTACACCACACACGAAAATAGACTCAAAATGGATGAAGGACCTCAATGAGAAAGGAATCCATCAAAATCCTTGAGGAGAACACAGGCAGCAACCTCTTTGACCTCAGCCACAGCAACATCTTCCTAGGAACATCGCCAAAGGCAGCAGAAGCAAGGGCAAAAATGAACTATTGGGATTTTATTAAGATCAAAAGCTCTTGCACAGCAAAGGAAACAGTTAACAAAACCAAAAGCCAACTGACAGAATGGGAGAAGATATTTGCAAATGACATATCAGATAAAGGGCTAGTGTCCAAAATCTATAAAGAACTTAGCAAACTCAACACCCAAAGAACAAATAATCCAATCAAGAAATGGGCAGAAGACATCCAGATGGCCAACAGATACATGAAAAAGTGCTCCATATCACTCGACATCAGGGAAATACAAATCAAAACCACCATGAGATATCACCTCACACCAGTCAGAATGGCTAAAATTAACAAGTCAGGAAATGACAGATGCTGGCGAGGATGCGGAGAAAGGGGAACCCTCCTACACTGTTGGTGGGAATGCAAGCTGGTGCAACCACTCTGGAAAGCAGCATGGAGGTTCCTCAAAAAGTTGAAAATAGAACTACCCTATGACCCAGCAATTGCACTGCTGGGTATTAACCCTAAAGATACAAACGTAGTGATCCGAAGGGGCATGTGCACCCGAATGTTTATAGCAGCAATGTCTACAATAGCCTAACTATGGAAAGGACCTAGATGTCCATCAACAGATGAATGGATCAAGAAGATGTGGTATATATACACAATGGAATACTATGCAGCCATCAAAAGAAATGAAATCTTGCCATTTGTGATGACGTGGATGGAATTAGAGGGTATCATTTTTAACGAAATCAGTCAGTCGGAGAAAGACAACTATCATATGATCTCCCTGATATGAGGGAGAGGAGATGCAACATTGGGGGTTATAGGGGTAGGAGAAGAGTAAATGAAAGAAGATGGGATTGTGAGGGAGACAAACCATAAGTGACTCTCAATCTCACAAAACAAACTGAGGGTTGATGCGGGGAGGGGGATTGGGGGGGTGGGGTTATGGACATTGGGGAGGGTATGTGCTATAGTGAGTGCTGTGAAATGTGTAAACCTGGCAATTCACAGACCTGTACCCCTGGGGAGAAAAATATATTATATGTTTTTAAAAATAAAATTTAAGGGGGCGCCTGGGTGGCTCAGTTGGTTAAGCCGCTGCCTTCGGCTCGGGTCATGATCTCAGGGTCCTGGGTTCGAGCCCCACATCGGGCTCTCTGCTCAGCAGGGAGCCTGCTTCCTCCTCTCTCTCTGCCTGCCTCTCTGCCTGCTTGTGATTCTCTCTATCAAATAAATAAATAAAATCTTTAAAAAAAAATAAAATTTAAAAAAATTATTGATAACCCAAAAAGCTTTCATTGATGTGCATTATCTGCATCAGTGTTTACTAAATTAGAGATTAAAACGGGGTCATTTGTTAAAATTTTATTTTATTTATTCAGTGTTCCAAGATTTATTGTTTATGTCCCACGTCCAGTCCTCCATGAAATATGTGTCCTCCTTAATACCCACCACCAGGCTTACCCACCCCCAACCCTGCCCTTCCAAAACCCTCAGTTTTTTTCTCAGAGTTCACAGTCTCTCATGGAGGGGACTCCGATTTCCCCTAATTCACTTTTCCTTTCCTTTTAATGTCCTCCATGTTATTCTTTATTTTCCACGAGGAAGTGAAACCATATGATAATTGACTTTCTCTGCTTGACTTATTTCACTCAGCATAATCTCTTCCAGTCCCGTCCATGTTGATACAAAAGTTGAGTATTCATCCTTTCTGATGGAGGCATAATACTGCATTATATATATGGACCACATCTTCTTTATCCATTTGTCTGTTGATGAGCATCTTGGCTCTTTCCACAGTTTGGCTATTGTGGATATTGCTGCTATGAACATTGGGGTACATATTGTCCTTCTTTCCCCTACATCTATATCTTTGGGGTAAATACCCAGTAGTGAAATTTCAGGGTCACTGGGCATCTCTATTTTTTTTTTTTTTTGATGAATCTCCCTACTGTTTTCCAAAGTGGCTGTACCAACTTGCATTCTCACCAACAGTGTAAGAGGGTTCCCCTTTCTCCATATCCTCTCCAACATTTGTTGTTTTTGCCTTGTTAATTTTGGCCATTCTAACTGGTGTAAGGTGGTATCTCAATGTGGTTTTGATTTGTATTTCCCTGATGGCTAATGATGATGAATATTTTTTCATGTGTCTGTTAGCCATTTGTATGTCTTCATTGGAGAAGTGTCTAAAACTGAGTCATTTTAATATATGCATCTACTAGTTCATTTAAAAATAACAAAAAGCCTGCATAAGTAATGTACTTCTACAGAAACAACTATATTATTCAAAACAAAAGAATTTAGCAGAATTTAGTGAAATTATTTTACATTTTTCCAAATTTCTGTAATATCTGGCTTAATGAAAGACAGATGATTTTCATATCTTTCTGTGCATTCAATATTTTATGATATACAATTTCGATTGAAGAAAATCCAGCCTGAGACAGATTTGTAGTTAAAAAATGGATGAGTGTTTTATTAGACTTTTCTGGTAATCATGGATACACTTTCTTGATGTCACGTGAAATTCAACAAGGAGAAATTTCTTAGAATTTAATTGCAGTGTGAATCCTGATACAGTATAATGAACTGTTCATATTATCACATTGTGATCCATTGGTCTATCTGGTTATTTGAATATACCTTTTACCCATGCATGATTTTGGAACATCATGCACTGGTCATTTGAAAAATATTGGTTCAGAGAATCATGCAGATCATCCAAATGTTGACACAATATCACGAAGATCACACTTGTTAATGTTCTCACCAATCTCATTAGAACAGTATTTAACTATTGGGAAGCTATCAAACTCATGATGGTGAATACAAGTTTCCCAAAATTTTAATGTGTGCTTGAAATCTGAAATTTTAGTATTGTCCACAAAAACTTTCAATTGTTTTCCTAGAAGTGACAGATTCCCTTCTTTCTTCTCAAGAAGATATCTACCAAACACCCAAGTCTGAGTATAACCATAAGTTGCTTGCTTTTTGTTTTTAAGAATAACATTCTACTTCATGAGAACAGCTGTACCTTTTAGCACCATAGGTGTAAGGTTAGTTGTAGGTGAATATTGTAGATTCATTCTGCATCCTTTCTGGGAACTGCTTTATTGGAGACATTATCCTTCCCAGCTTTAGGAAATTTTATTTCAATGCAAATAACACTGTGTAGAAACAGGAAAAGAAGTGTAGAGAAGGGCTGGTGGTTGGGAGCAAAGCAATCAATCAATCCAGAGGTGAGAGAAGAAGTGACACACCTTCAATGTACCTCCCCAGTGGGAAGCTGTGCCTTGAGCTAACAGATCTGTCTGAAGCCCCTTATTCTGTTACCCCTCCAGGGTTCCAATGAGATCCAAAAAGAAAAACTGTAAGAGCACAGGACATGTGATAAATGAGACAATGGATGAATACTTAAGAATGTAAAGAAAAAGTATTGCATAAAAATAATTTATTCCCTATTCAAAGACAGATATCAAGAGCCTACTATGGGTGAAATGTACAGTCAAGAAGCAAGGATTTTTTTGTTTTTATTTTTCTCTTGAAGCGCACAGAAACTTAGGAGACTATGGTTGCTGTGTGAGCTGGAAAGTAGTTTGTTTGCATGTCTTGAGGCTCCTTGAAGGGCTAGCTTCAGCCTTAATTCACAGAGTTAAGCAGTGCAGAGTGCCAATTTGGGGGGCATTTGATCAAAAGGTCTGACTCCTACCCTGGCTGTACTTTGGGAGGGCGACAAGTTCTTAGATCAAGAGCCGCAGTGACACCCTCTGGTGGTTATGAGGCACTGCAGGCTTCTTTTATAGACAATGAAGTTTCGAGGGAAATCCATGGAAGAAAGACGTTAGCTGGGAAGGTCGGTTTGGCCTCCCTTCTCCCATCCAGGATGTCCCAGAGGCCTCCTGGCCCCATGCCAGTCCCACTTCAGGATGGTGCCCCAAATGTCATGAGCTGGACTCATCTGCTCAGCGGGACAATTGTCTATTGTCTCTTTGGTCCTTCACTTCCCTCAGTCAGAAGCTGTTTAACATGTTATGCAATTATAATGAAATATATTTATTTTTATTGTTATACCTTCTTTTCAACCTTTTTTTCTCAATATGTTCAATTTTAATCAGACTGTAATGTTTTCCACAGTGACCTATAATTAAAACTTAATTGAATGAAAGAAGATATATTCATTTAGTTATTTTATTTTTTAATTTTTTTAAAGATTTATTTATTTATTTGAGAGAGAGAGTGTGTGTGAGCTGGGACAGGGGTAGTGGGAAAGGAAAAGGAAGAGAATCTCAAGCAGAGTCCCCGTTGAGTGTGGAGTCAGGGATGGGGCTTGATCCCATGACTTTGAGATCATGACCTAAGTTGAAATCAAGAGTTGGACACTTAACTGACTGAGCCACCCAGACGCCCCAGTTATTTTGTTTTTGCAAGTGATCAAATAAAATACAAAACAAAAGCTAGGATAAACAATGCAATTCTTTATGGGCCTGTGGTTTATAAACTGTGGTTTGGAGCTGAGGAAACAAACATTTGTGATCTATCTCCATGGTTAAAAGTATAAAATGTAAAAAGTAAAAAATATAAATGTAAAAAGTAAAAAATATAAAATGAAAGGGAAAGTATCTCTATAAGCATTTCTATCTAATTTTTTGTGACTGTTTCTGTGAAGTCATTATAGTCAAATGACATGTTGCAATTTTTGAGGGTTTAATAGATGCATGTTTATCTTAAACCCCCATCCAGATTTTTCCTTTCTTTAAGACAGATTTGAAGCAGAAGCTTATTATGTAAGCCAGGGAAGTCATGCCAAGATTATCTGAACATCTTTGTAAAACCTTCAAGTTCTCTGATTTAGGTCTGATATAAATATTTTTGTATGTGTCCTCTTTCTCTTCCTCCTCCTCCTCTTCCTCCTTTGTAAGCCTTTCTACTTTGTTCGTCAATTTACCCCACAGTTTTTTGGTATGGAGCACACGTTGGGCTCTGTATTAGGGCCTGGGTACAGAGGGAACCTGCTTCTCTGTCTCTAGGAGTCAGGACCCGTAGCATTTCCAGACCATGATGCAGTGTCAAAGGTACTATGCAAGGAGAGAAAATACTTTTTTTTTTAAATTTTTACTGTGTTATGTTAGTCACCATGCAATACATCATTAGTTTTTGATGTAGAGTTCCAAGATTCATTGTCTATGCACCATACCCAGTGCTCCATGCAATAAGTGCCCTCCTTAATACCCACCACCAGGCTCACCCACCCCCCCACAAAACCCTCAGTTTGTTTCTCAGAGTCCACAGTCTCTCATGGTTCATCTCCCCCTCCGATTTTACCCCCTTTGCTTTTGTAAGGAGAGAAAATTCTTAAGGGTTCACCCGGTACTTTTAACCTAACCAGGGGAGGTGATACTCAGTCTGACAACTGAAGTAACTATAGCAGGACAGGCAGGATTATCCAGTGACCAGGAGAGTGGGGGACACCCAAACCTTATTGCTTTTTCTCAGGCAGACTCCTTGGGAGTCCTATGCTGCCTGGAGAGTACGATTCAAAGAATGAGCAGAACGGAGGGCTTGAGAAATGTGTCTATTGGGACATGATCTTGGCTTTTGTCAGAAAGCCCAAGTAAAAAAGAACTAGCATTCTCTTGTCCAGATATTTAACTGCTCTGGACCCAGAGCCCTGTAAGTCAGTTGGAAGATATTTTACCTGGAAAGCATTTTCCTTGGAATGTGTGCTTGTTTCAATGAGAATGTACCCAAAGGAGATTTTATTAACATGAAACACCACAGGTGAGTAATTCCTAGTAGACAAACCATCATAGTCTAGGCATGTGACCTGGATAAGGAACTCCCAGTCTCCCTGTCAGTGTGACCAGTGGCAGGAAGTGCTCCTCCTTGAGACACCTGGGTGGCTCATTCGCTTAAGACCCTGGAATCCTGGGATCAAGTCCCACATCGGGATCCTCCTTGCCCAGTGAAGAGCCTGCTTCTCCATCTGCTTGTGCACTTGCTCTCTCTCTCTCCCTTTCTCTCTGACAGATAAATAAAGAAATAATTTTTTTAAAAGGAAATGCTCTTCACCATGCTCACTATTCCTTTGCAGTTACTACATAAGGCCTGCAATCCCCCTTCTGCCAAACCAGACTCTCCTGTTGCAAAGATGACCCCTGAGAAATTCAAAGGTTGCCACTGTGATGTTAAACTCCTTTCTGCTTCTGGGAGGAGGAGCCCAAGTTTCTTTGGCTCCCAGAGGAATGTGTGGGATGCTCCCTCATCTGCGTGAAATGGCACCCTTAATGCTTCCAGATGGTGCTGTGTGTCCATGAGTCAGGCAAATATGGAGTTGAGCTCATGCATTCAGGGCTGAGGTCCACTTCTTAGCAGTATGACCTTGGGTAATTCATTCTGGGACTGACTTGAGGTCTTTGCCTCCATAATTGGGAAAGAGAGATCATTAATAGCTTATTTCAACACCACTATGCAAGAGTGAAACCATCACTTATTTAAATGCCTAAATATTGTGCCTGGCAATGAGCAAGTCCTCAGTACTTGTGGTCCATCATGATCATAGCCTTTCCCAGGCTGAATGAGGGCACAGAAGAGCAGAGCCTTCTGCTCGTCAACTAGGCCCCAGGGCTCTGAAGGAGTATATCCATTTGGCGTGTTTAGCTAGTAGGTTCAACAAAACACTTGGGCTTGTGGTGTGATCTAGCATGGCACTTGGGGCACTTCCACAGTGAATCTCACTTTCTTCTGGGTCAGCCCATTTCTGGATTTTGAGTGAGGTTTGTTTATCTAAATGGTACCACAGAAGTGGGAAAAGGCCAATTCAATGTCTTAGGTAGGATTCTGAATTAACTTGTTCCTGGAATGATGCTAATAAACTAAGACTGAGAACTGGATCAGTGCTTTCTCTGAACATTATTCCATTCTGGAGGTAAGAGTGAAGGGAATAGCATTATTTTCCTGGGTAAACGTCCATGAAATTGAATTCAAGCTGGTTTCGCCTTCATGAACAACCCTGGCAAAAGATAGTAGACCTCGCCTCTCCCTGGAGAGCCCAGAGAGGATTCTTCCAAGTTTGGGTCCAAGCACACTGACCTTTAGTGAGGGTGAGTGGTCAACAGACTGTGAAGATAAGAGGGCAGGTGATTCTTCTGCATTTATGTGTTCTAGTACAGATGTCTCTCACTTTTTGTTACACTCCTAAATCTGCCCTTCAGTTAGAGACAGTCTAACAGAAATATATCTGTCAGGGATGCCTGGGTGGTTCAGTTGGTTGAGCACCTCAATCAGTTCATCACAGGTCATGATCTCAGTGTCATGATCCCAGGATCATGAGATTGAGCTCGGAGTCTAGCCCCACATCAGGCTCTGTGCTCAGCAAGGAGTCTGTTTGATACTCACTCTATTTCTCCCACTGCTCTTCTCCCTTTCTCTCTCACCCTCTAAAACAAACAAACAAATAAATCAATCTATAAAAAAGGAAGAGTATGGCCAATTAAGTCAAATCACAACATTTCCCATTCAATCCATAATTTTGACAATTCTAAAATGATTATTATCACATAATCTTTAAATATTAAGACTTATTTAACTGGTTGATTTCACTAGTCCCTTTGAGGATAATTCAATAACCCCCATTTTATTTACTTTGAGAAAAGTTCATGTTACAAAATTAATATACGCATATGTATTTTGCAGACACTCACATTCAACACCATTTTTCTGTCTCCCAACTCATTGTACTTAATTATGATGACCACAAATGTCAATTATACAAAATTATCTTCTATTTGCTTCCATGTACTTAATGTTAGATTGGATATTTTCCCATGCTACTGAAAGTATTTCAAGAGCTGAAACTGGCTTAATTAAATGTACATACAGAATATTAAAAACACATACAAAAGTGGCAAAATGACACCTTCTACAATCATCTTCATATTTTGTTCTTTATCTGGTGGTTTCACTTTAATGACAGAAATTAGGTTAAAATGTAAAATCTAGATTAGTAGGTCCCACCAAGAGGGAATTTTTGCACATGGCAAGTGCCCCAGCAGGATTCATTTGTGAGGTTCAGACATAGAATTAAAGATGATGTTTTAGTTTGAGTCAGTGTGTGAAGATGTTCTTTGGAAGAAGTCAAGAATCAAAATTAAAAAAAAAAAAAAAGAAATATTGTGATGACCTTATAATTCCGCAAAAGTAGAGCTTTTCAAGGGACTAGTTTTTGGCTAAGAAGGTGGTAAGAACTAATTAATGCCTCTTTCAATCGCTAACTTTTCATGGTTTTTACTTTTCAGTGTACATTAAGACCCCTCTGATGTAGTATTTATTTCAGTATATTAAAATGTGAAAAATAGACATAAGTGAAAATGCCTCCCATTTTGTAATTTTGCCATGTAACAGGAAATGGAAATTTCACTAAAAGGATGTTGCTCTGTATACCTTGACATTCAGTTGGATGCCTTTTACTTAACTAACATCATCTCTTCTCTAGGTTATAGTCACTGCTTCCAACTAGTTAGGGCTTATCTATCCATCTCAGATGTTAGATGTATTTCAAATGATGTATCATGTAGGTGTATCAGTATTTCAAATGAGCATCTCTCCATACAATGTTGCAACTGAACCTATTTAAACTGCCAAAAATAACACTTTGTTCTTCAGTATGTCAAGGGACTAGAGAGTACATAAGAATAAAACAAGTAATTATATTGATAAACAAGAGTTTATGAAAATAATATTGTATATTGCTATAAATTATAGGAAGATTTACAATAAATCCAGTTTTAAGAGCTTATAATAGGTACATAGTTCATTAACAATTTGTATCCTCCTCAGGTTTCTGTAAACTTTCTGGCCACCCCAAAGGCTTTCTGTGTTTGAGGGAAGAAGACCCTACATCTCCATTTTTCAGACTCCCTCACAGACATTGCCCAGGCACATTTCCATCTTGAAAAGAGGTATATCTCTTGATGAAATCAGCAAGAGTACCCTGAATTTCTCATGTTATAACTTTGATATGATTTCTATATATTAAAGAATGAAAATATGGAGGAAAGTTGTGCCCATTCCCCAGTAAGTCCTACCAGTAGGATTCTAGGTCCAGCTAGGCACAAGACCTCGCTCAAATCTCAGGCCTAGACAAAGAAAATGAATTCCCAGTGTTTGCCACTGGGAGCACTAGAGCTGTGACCTCCCTTCAAAAGGGTCCAAAGTTGAGGCAATCAGCCCAAGTTTCTGTATCTCCGTATCAGTGGCAGGTCATTAGCCATAGGCGTTCCAAGGAGGAGGCAAATCCTGGGCATGGCAGTCCCATGTAACTGTGGGTGATTGCCAGGGAAAGATGCAGCTATGAACTGACTTTCTCAGCAGCTGAAGGTCAGGTACATCTGCCTGAAGAGAGGATCTGGGATGAAGCAGCAGTTTATCTACAAGGGAAAGCTGAGTGAAAGGAGTGAAAGACATGGGAGGATTCACTCATTCAACACATATTTATTAAGCACTGATCACACACCCATGAAGGTTCTTGGCATGGGGGAAACAGGTGAGCATGGCTAACATAGTACCTGACCTCATGATCATGGTATTCCCGGGAAGAGAGGCAGACCATCAGAAATCAGGCAAGCATAAGAAAATTGGTTTATAAAAATTAAGATTTAAGAAAGAGGTAAGTGCTATGAAGTAAATAAAGTAATGATTGGTGTGGAAGTGTATAAGGCTTGGTGAGACTTGTTTGAAGTGGTATCAAATGAGCTGAAGTGAAAGTATAAAAGAAGTTCCTCTGTTTAGACCTGAGGATGATCATTCAGATATAGGGCTGGACAAGATAGAGGGAATTGTCAGGTCATTGAATCTAAGCCCCCTGCCACAGTGGTTAGGTAACTTTAAGAAATCTAGTTCTGATGAGGGAGGGGGGAGGAGTCAAGATGGCGGAGAAGTAGCAGGCTGAGACTACTTCGGGTAGCAGAGATCAGCTAAATAGCTTATCTAAAGATTGCAAACACCTACAAATCCAACGGGAGATTGAAGAGAAGAAGAACAGCAATTCTAGAAACAGAAAATCAACCACTATCTGAAAGGTAGGACTGGCGGAAAAGTGAATCCAAAGCGACGGGAAGATAGACCGCGGGGGGAGGGGCTGGCTCCCGGCGAGCGGCAGAGCAACGGAGCAAAATCAGGACTTTTAAAAGTCTGTCCCGCTGAGGGACATCGCTCCAGAGGCTTAACTGGGGTGAAGCCCAGGCGGGGTCAGCGCGGCCTCAGGTCCCGCAGGGTCACAGAAGGATCGAGGGTGTCTGAGTGTAGCAGAGCTCACAGGTATTGGAACGGGGAAGCTGGCTACAGAGACAGAGCCGAGGAGTGACTCTCAGCTTGGGGTTGCCTTGGACTGGTTGCAGGCGCGGTCAGCTCAGAGCGCGGCCAGAGGCCAGGGTGGCAGGAGTCATTGGGCGCTGTTCTCTGGGGGCGCACTGAGGAGTGGGGCCCCGGGCTCTCGGCTCCTCCGGGTCGGAGACCAGGAGGCCGCCATCTTCATTCCCGTCCTCCGGACTCTACGGAAAGCTCTCAGGGAACAAAAGCTCCCGAAAGCAAACCCGAGCGGATTACTCAGCGCGGCCCCGGGTAAGGGCGGTACAACTCCGCCTGGGGCAAAGACGCTTGAGAATCACTACAACAGGCCCCTCCCCCAGAAGATCAACGGGAAACCCAGCCAGGACCAAGTTCACCTACCGAGGAGTCCAGTTTCAATACCAAGGAGAGCTGCGGAATTCCAGAGGAGAAGAAAGCAAAGCACGGAACTCATGGCTTTCTCCCCATGATTTTTCAGCCTTGCAGTTAATTTAATTTTTTTTCTTTTTCAATTTTTTTTCTTTTTCTCTTCTTCTGCTAAATTTTTTTAACTTTTACCGTTTTCTTTTTTTAACGTTTTTTAAATAGTTTATCTAATATATATATATATTTTTTTCCTCTTTTTATATTATTTCTTTATCGGCTTTCTTTTTTAAAATAGTTTCTTTTTTTTTTCTTTTTGAACCCCTTTTTATCCCCTTTCTCCCCCCTCACAATTTGGGATCTCTTCTGATTTGGCTAAAGCATATTTTCCTGGGGTTGTTGCCACCCTTTTAGTATTTTACTTGCTCCTTCATAAACTCTTATCTGGACAAAATGACAAGGCGGAAAAATTCACAACAAAAAAAAAGAACAAGAGGCAGTACCAAAGGCTAGGGACCTAATCAATACAGACATTGGTAATATGTCAGATATAGAGTTCAGAATGACGATTCTCAAGGTTCTAGCCGGGCTCGAAAAAGGCATGGAAGATATTAAAACAACCCTCTCGGGAGATATAAAAGCCCTTTCTGGAGAAATAAAAGAACTAAAATCTAACCAAGTTGAAATCAAAAAAGCTATTAATGAGGTGCAATCAAAAATGGAGGCTCTCACTGCTAGGATAAATGAGGCAGAAGAAAGAATTAGTGATATAGAAGACCAAATGACAGAGAATAAAGAAGCTGAGCAAAAGAGGGACAAACAGCTACTGGACCACGAGGGGAGAATTCGAGAGATAAGTGACACCATAAGACGAAACAACATTAGAATAATTGGGATTCCAGAAGAAGAGGAAACAGAGAGGGGAGCAGAAGGTGTATTGGAGAGAATTATTGGAGAGAATTTCCCCAATATGGCAAAGGGAACAAGCATCAAAATCCAGGAGGTTCAGAGAACCCCCCTCAAAATCAATAAGAATAGGTCCACACCCGGTCACCTAATAGTAAAATTGACAAGTCTTAGTGACAAAGAAAAGATCCTGAAAGCAGCCCGGGAAAAGAAGTCTGTAACGTACAATGGTAAAAATATTAGATTGGCAGCAGACTTATCCACAGAGACCTGGCAGGCCAGAAAGAGCTGGCATGATATATTCAGAGTACTAAATGAGAAAAACATGCAGCCAAGAATACTATATCCAGCTAGGCTATCATTGAAAATAGACGGAGAGATTAAAAGCTTCCAGGACAAACAAAAACTGAAAGAATTTGCAAATACCAAACCAGCTCTACAGGAAATATTGAAAGGGGTCCTCTAAGCAAAGAGAGACCCTCAAAGTAGTAGATCAGAAAGAAACAGAGACAATATACAATAACAGTCACCTTACAGGCAATACAATGGCACTAAATTCATATCTCTCAATACTTACCCTGAATGTTAATGGGCTAAATGCCCCAATCAAAAGACACAGGGTATCAGAATGGATCAAAAAACAAAACCCATCTATATGTTGCCTACAAGAAACTCATCTTAAACCCGAAGACACCTCCAGGTTTAAAGTGAGGGGGTGGAAAAGAATTTACCATGCTAATGGACATCAGAAGAAAGCAGGAGTGGCAATCCTTATATCAGATCAATTAGATTTTAAGCCAAAGACTATAATAAGAGATGAGGAAGGACACTATATCATACTCAAAGGAACTGTCCAACAAGAAGATCTAACAATTTTAAATATCTATGCCCCTAACGTGGGAGCAGCCAACTATATAAACCAATTAAGAACAAAATTAAAGAAACACATCGACAAGAATACAATAATAGTAGGGGATTTTAACACTCCCCTCACTGAAATGGACAGATCATCCAAGCAAAAGATCAACAAGGAAATCAAGGCCTTAAATGACACACTGGACCAGATGGACATCACAGATATATTCAGAACATTTCATCCCAAAGCAACAGAATACACATTCTTCTCTAGTGCACATGGAACATTCTCCAGAATAGATCACATTCTTAGTCCTAAATCAAGTCTCAACCGGTATCAAAAGATTGGGATCATTCCCTGCATATTTTCAGACCACAATGCTCTAAAGCTAGAACTCAATAACAAGAGGAAATTTGGAAAGAACACAAATACATGGAGACTAAACAGCATCCTTCTAAAGAATGAATGGGTCAACCAGGAAATTAAAGAAGAATTGAAAAAAATCATGGAAACAAATGATAATGAAAACACAACGGTTCAGAATCTGTGGGACACAACAAAGGCAGTCCTGAGAGGAAAATATATAGTGGTACAAGCCTTTCTCAAGAAACAAGAAAGGTCTCAGGTACACAACCTAACCCTACACCTAAAGGAGCTGGAGAAAGAACAAGAAAGAAACCCTAAACCCAGCAGGAGAAGAGAAATCATAAAGATTAGAGCAGAAATCAATGAAATAGAAACCAAAAAAAAAAAAAAATAGAACAAATCAACGAAACTAGGAGCTGGTTCTTTGAAAGAATTAATAAGATTGATAAACCCCTGGCCAGACTTATCAAAAAGAAAAGAGAAAGGACCCAAATCAATAAAATCATGAATGAAAGAGGAGAGATCACAACGAACACCAAAGAAATACAGACAATTATAAGAACATACTATGAGCAACTCTACGCCAACAAATTTGACAATCTGGAAGAAATGGATGCATTCCTAGAGACATATAAATTACCACAACTGAACCAGGAAGAAATAGAAAGCCTGAACAGACCCATAACCAGTAAGGAGATTGAAACAGTCATCAAAAATCTCCAAACAAACAAAAGCCCAGGGCCAGACGGCTTCCCGGTGGAATTCTACCAAACATTTAAAGAAGAACTAATTCCTATTCTCCTGAAACTGATCCAAAAAATAGAAATAGAAGGAAAACTTCCAAACTCATTTTATGAGGCCAGCATCACCTTGATTCCAAAACCAGACAAGGATCCCAACAAAAAAGAGAACTACAGACCAATATCGTTGATGAACACAGATGCAAAAATTCTCACCAAAATACTAGCCAATAGGATTCAACAGTACATTAAAAGGATTATTCATCACGACCAAGTGGGATTTATTCCAGGGTTGCAAGGTTGGTTCAACATCCGCAAATCAATCAATGTGATACAACACATTAATAAAATAAAGAACAAGAACCATATGATACTCTCCATAGATGCTGAAAAAGCATTTGACAAAGTACAGCATCCCTTCCTGATCAAAACTCTTCAAAGTGTAGGGATAGACGGCACGTACCTCAATATTATCAAAGCCATCTATGAAAAACCCACCGCAAATATCATCCTCAATGGAGAAAAACTGAAAGCTTTTCCGCTAAGGTCAGGAACAGGGCAGGGATGTCCGTTATCACCACTGCTATTCAACATAGTACTAGAAGTCCTAGCCTCGGCAATCAGACAACAAAAGGAAATTAAAGGCATCCAAATCGGCAAAGAAGAAGTCAAACTATCACTCTTCGCAGATGATATGATACTCTATGTGGAAAACCCAAAAGACTCCACTCCAAAACTGCTAGAACTTGTACAGGAATTCAGTCAAGTGTCAGGATATAAAATCAATGCACAGAAATCAGTTGCATTTCTCTACACCAACAACAAGACAGAAGAAAGAGAAATTAAGGAGTCCATCCCATTTACAATTGCACCCAAAACTATAAGATACCTAGGAATAAACCTAACCAAAGAGACTAAGAATCTATACACAGAAAACTATAAAGTACTCATGAAAGAAATTGAGGAAGGCACAAAGAAATGGAAAAATGTTCCATGCTCCTGGATTGGAAGAATAAATATTGTCAAAATGTCTATGCTACCTAAAGCAATCTACTCATTTAATGCAATTCCTATCAAAGTACCATCCATTTTTTTCAAAGAAATGGAACAAATAATCCTAAAATTCATATGGAACCAGAAAAGACCTCGAATAGCCAAAGGAATATTGAAAAAGAAAGCCAAAGTTGGTGGCATCACAATTCCGGACTTCAAGCTCTATTACAAAGCTGTCATCATCAAGACAGCATGGTATTGGCACAAAAACAGACACATAGATCAATGGAACAGAATAGAGAGCCCAGAAATGGACCCTCAACTCTATGGTCAACTAATCTTCGACAAAGCAGGAACGAATGTCCACTGGAAAAAAGACAGCCTCTTCAATAAATGGTGTTGGGAAAATTGGACAGCCACATGCAGAAAAATGAAATTGGATCATTTCCTTACACCACACACGAAAATAGACTCAAAATGGATGAAGGATCTCAATGTGAGAAAGGAATCCATCAAAATCCTCGAGGAGAACACAGGCAGCAACCTCTTCGACCTCAGCCGCAGCAACATCTTCCTAGGAACATCACCAAAGGCAAGGGAAGCAAGGGCAAAAATGAACTATTGGGATTTTATCAAGATCAAAAGCTTTTGCACAGCAAAGGAAACAGTGAACAAAACCAAAAGACAACTGACAGAATGGGAGAAGATATTTGCAAATGACATATCAGATAAAGGGCTAGTGTCCAAAATCTATAAAGAACTTAGCAAACTCAATACCCAAAGAACAAATAATCCAAACAAGAAATGGGCAGAGGACATGAACAGACATTTCTGCAAAGAAGACATCCAGATGGCCAAGAGACACATGAAAAAGTGCTCCATATCACTCGGCATCAGGGAAATACAAATCAAAACCACCATGAGATATCACCTCACACCAGTCAGAATGGCTAAAATTAACAAGTCAGGAAATGACAGATGCTGGCGAGGATGCGGAGAAAGGGGAACCCTCCTACACTGTTGGTGGGAATGCAAGCTGGTGCAACCACTCTGGAAAGCAGCATGGAGGTTCCTCAAAATGTTGAAAATAGAACTACCCTATGACCCTGCAATTGCACTGCTGGGTATTTACCCTAAAAATACAAACGTAGTGATCTGATGGGGCACGTGCACCCGAATGTTTATAGCAGCAATGTCTACAATAGCCAAACTATGGAAAGAACCTAGATGTCCATCAACAGACGAATGGATCAAGAAGATGTGGTATATATACACAATGGAATACTATGCAGCCATCAAAAGAAATGAAATCTTGCCATTTGCGACGACGTGGATGAAACTAGAGGGTATCATGCTTAGCGAAATAAGTCAATCGGAGAAAGACAACTATCATATGATCTCCCTGATATGAGGGAGAGGAGATGCAACATGGGGGGTTGAGGGGTAGGAGAAGAGTAAATGAAACAAGATGGGATTGGGAGGGAGACAAACCATAAGTGACTCTTAATCTCACAAAACAAACTGAGGGTTGATGGGGGAAGGGGGTTTGGAGAGGGGGATGGGGTTATGGATATTGGGGAGGGTATGAGCTATGGTGAGTGCTGTGAAGTGTGTAAACCTGGTGATTCGCAGACCTGTACCCCTGGGGATAAAAATATATGTTTATAAAGCTGTAAAAAAAAAAAAAGAAAAAGAAAAAGAAAAAAGAAAGGATGAATACCCAAGTTTTGTAGCAACATGGACGGGACTGGAAGAGATTATGCTGAGTGAAATAAGTCAAGCAGAGAGAGTCAATTATCATATGGTTTCACTTATTTGTGGAGCATAACAAATAGCATGGAGGACAAGGGGAGATGGAGAGGAGAAGGGAGTTGAGGAAATTGGAAGGGGAGGTGAACCATGAGAGACTATGGACTCTGAAAAACGATCTGAGAATTTTGAAGGGGTGGGGGGTGGGAGGTTGGGGGCACCAGGTGGTGGGTATTGGAGAGGGCACGGATTGCATGGAGCACTGGGTGTGGTGCAAAAATAATGAATACTGTTATGCTGAAAAAATAAAAAAACTAAAAAAAAAAAAAATCTAGTTCTGTCCAAGGTGGGGGAGGCACCAACCAAGTTAAACTGATAAATTTGGATTCTTAATAAGTGTTAGTAGGTCTCTTAGTGCCACCATATAGTTTGTTTTATTTTAGGCAAGTTTGTGAGAGAAGGATGGCTACTCTTATGTCTTGCTCATCCTTTGTTCTCAGAGCCTATGCCAATTTGTCTACATAGGCTAATTCATAAAGAAAGCCTGGGATGGGAGGGCCATGCTTCCTAATGGGTGCTGGTAATGAAGCAGATGGTCTGACCAGATGAGCCACCCAGGCCAGACAAATATGGCCCAAGATGTCCAGCATTGTTATTCACAGAGGGTCCTCAATGGTGGGGGAGCTCCTTCTGGATGCTTCAGGAAGTCTTTAAGAAGGACTGCAATTGTGGGGCACCTGGGTGGCTCAGTTGGTTAAGTGTCTGCCTTTGGCTCAGGTCATGATCCCAGGGTCCTGGGATTGAGTCCTGAACTCGAACTCGGCTCCTTGCTCAGTGGAGAGCCCACTTTTTCCTTTCCCTCTGCCACTCCCACTGCTTGTGCTCCTTCTCTCTCTGTCAAATAAATAAAATCTTAAAAAAAAAAAAAGAAGGACTGCAAACACTTTGGATACCTATGAGGACAGTACTTTGAAGAATCTATAGAATAAGAGCAGACACCCAAACTAGGAAAGAAGTAGGTTATGGGGAGGTGCCTGGGTGGCCCAGTTGATTAAGCATCTAACTCTAGGTTTTGATTAAAGTCATGATCTCAGGGTCATAAGATTGAACCCCAACTTGGGTTCTGCGCTCAGCACAAAGTCTGCTTGGGATTATTTCTTCCTTTCCTTCTCCTCCTGCTCATGCTCTCTCTCTTTTTCTTTTTAAAATGAATAAAAATCTTTAAAAAAAGAAGTAGGCTATAGGACCTAATCTAGGGACAATGGGATAAAAAACAGGCTGGGTTTGCAAACCTGAGGTCTGGCATCACTAAAGCAATGACATTACAAGATGGGCCATGTTGTCTTTCTGGAGTTTGTTCATGCCTGAGAGTAATGGAGAAGGATCGGAAACTTGGACTAATGCTAGTCCAAGCTTTTTTTTTTTTTTCTTCTGTCCAATGAGAGTTTCTGCACAGATGCTATAGAGAGAATAATTGAGTCATGAGTGAGAAAAGAGGGAGATGGTAGAGGATCCAAGATGAAATGTCATGAAAGGAGAGAGGAAGAGGACTCGAGAGGCAAGACGCACTTTAGGAACTTGTGAGATCTATTTTCAGTATTCATTCACCCTCCAGGACTTAGTCCTGATTTTGAGCAGGTCTAAAGACTTGAGTCAGTTCTGGCAAAGGTCCAAAACCTGTGGTCATCCATTCCCAGGGTACAACTGCCTCCAATATGACAGGCACTGCTGCAGGAGCTGGGGATACAAATGAAGAGAATGCATATGCCTACCTTTCACCCCGGAGTGAGAATGCCTCTCATTCCTTGGCCACAGTAGGGACTTTGTCTTTTGAAGACAAACATATTGTCAGTATCAACCACCCTCTCTGTCTGACTTAACCCCAGGATTGAACAGTGAGCAATTGTATTTTCCCTTTCTCCACCAATTTCCCACCTTAAGGGTATTTCCTCCTCCCCTCTCTGCCATTTATGCATCTACTCAGCTCTCAGCTCTCAACTTAGTCACAATATGTGAGTTGTTAATTCTTCAAAGAAATAAGAGAACAAAAAGGACAATAAGTCTGCTATGGTGCTTCAACATCTCCCTGGAAGGATGACTACATGGTCCATCTTGATGCATAGCCTGTCTTCTGGAGTCCTTCTGTCTGGACACAGGAATGTGGGATCGGATAGGTACCTATATTGGACCTAAATGGACCTTCCTTTAGAAGAAGACAAAAAAAAAAAAAAAAAAAAGAAAAAAAAGAAAAAGAAAAAGAAAAAGAAAAAAGAAAGGATGAATACCCAAGTTTTGTAGCAACATGGACGGGACTGGAAGAGATTATGCTGAGTGAAATAAGTCAAACAGAGAGAGTCAATTATCATATGGTTTCACTTATTTGTGGAGCATAACAAATAGCATGGAGGACAAGGGGAGATGGAGAGGAGAAGGGAGTTGAGGGAAATTGGAAGGGGAGGTGAACCATGAGAGACTATGGACTCTGAAAAACGATCTGAGAATTTTGAAGGGGTGGGGGGTGGGAGGTTGGGGGCACCAGGTGGTGGGTATTGTAGAGGGCACGGATTGCATGGAGCACTGGGTGTGGTGCAAAAATAATGAATACTGTTATGCTGAAAAAAAAAATAAAATAAAATCCAACAAAACCAAAAAAAAAAAAAGAAGAAGAAGAAGAAGACAGAACTAATATTTATACCAAAAGAGGAGAAAGATAGTAACAGAGACTAGCCACTAGTCGAGCACAGGATATCATGCTGTGGACATGTAACTCTACATCAAAATCATGTTCACAGTGACCTCAGTAAACATTTTAAGAACCAGATTTTTGTCATTGTAAGTTTGTATTACAAAAAGCTCTTTTCTGGTTTTATACATTTCAAGAGAAAAACTAAGTAGACTAATTGCTTCCAACTAAAGGGATCTGTTTTTGTGTTTAGAATTTATTTTGCATGGCAATCACAAGGCTAAGTTACACTCAGGCACTAAGTAGATGTGTCCTTTTGGGCATTAGTATGATCTCACAGGGCAGATTGTACTTCTACATGTCTTAAGGTGACCACAGTTTGAATCTGGGTAATGACGAGATTGTGATGTTGCCTAGACAACAAGTCCTCCAACCACATGAAGGAAAAGTATTCTTGGAGGACCCAGCACCAGTGGCACCTTTTAATATGACTGTAAATGGAGATACTATTCAAATATCATGTGGAAAGTCCTGGCCCCATTAAGATAAGAAAGTTACATACACATTCCCTGCTATGAGTAGAAAGTGCCATTCTACACTAACACTGACAATATTTCCTTCGCGATACCAAGAGAGCAGTGGAGGGCAGGAGAGTATGGTGTTTTCTAGAACTATTTTTTATCAGCCTTCCTGGAGTACTTGAATTTGCTTGAAGCATATTATTTTTAAAATACCTCTTTTTTAAAATTTCAATTCAATTAGCCAGCATATAGTACATCATTAATTTCAGATGTAGAATTCAATAAATCAGCAGTTGTATATAACACCCAGTGCTCTTCACATCATGTGCCCTTCTTAAGGCCCATCACCCAATTACCTTATCTTTTAATTTGGGTGTGTCATGATCATATAGCATAATTCCAGACTGTTTACCAATCAAAGGTAATAATAATGTAGTAATTGAGGTGAATATCAAAGAAATGTGAATACCATTCCATGTAATATTCCTACAAGTTTCATATGCATTATCACTTTTTTGGTCTTTTTATTCTGAATTAATTTCAGAATTATAGGAAAGAAGCACAAGTAGGAAAAAGAATTTTTGTATACTTTTCACTTATATTCTCCAAATGTTGACATTTTACCACATTTACTTAATTATTCTATCTTTATACACACACACAAACACAAAAACACACACACCCAAGGTTTTTGAGGGTTTTTTTGGTTTGTTTTTGCTGATCTAGCTGAGAGCAAGTTACAGGCATACTGCCTTTTTACCATTGAATACCTCACCCAGTATTTCCTAAAACGCAGGACATTCTTTTATATAAACTGAGAATGTTTATAGTAATAAGGGAATTACATTGATATGATACCATTATCTAACCTACCAACTTTTTAACAATTTCACTAGCTGTCCTGATAATGGCATTTGTAGGTAAAAACATATACACAGTCCAAGGTTATGAGTCTAGTATAAACAGCTGTATTTTTCCTGTTCTGAATTCTTAAGCCTCCTTTATTGTGAACTGGTTCTTCAGTCTTTTCAGTTATTTTGTAGAACACCTCTCCATAGGATCTGTGTGATGTTTCTTCATGAACAGAGTTGCATTATGTATTTTTGGCAGGAGCACCACTAGGGAACATTGGCAGTGCCTCATGTTGGGAACACATGATGCTCCTTGTCCCTAACTGGTGATGTTAATTTTGATTACTTGTTAATGCAAGTCACTATTTTTTATATAAAGTTATTAATTTTCTATGTGTAATTAATTATTCTTACAAATGCTGCTTTCAAAATATTCCTGCAAGGATGGAATGATCACTGTCATTAAAAATACAGAATCAGAGGTTCTGAAGTTACATAACTTGCACAAGTAACATATTCTGTTGGGGATACAGATTCAGGTCTAATGCCAAAGTTTAAACATTTTTCTCTCTACTATTAAAGAAAGGAGCATAAAATGAAAAAAAAAAAGTTTTATTTTTATATTGATTTATGTTTTGTTTTTATTCATCAAAGTTACTAAAATAATAGCATTTGAGTATTTGTAGGTCTAATGGGAAGAATAGTCCTCTACAAGGCAGTTTCTTTTCTTTCTTTCTTTTTTAATATTTTATTTATTTATTTTTTGTGAGAGAGAGAGAGAGAGAGTGTGCAGGAGCATGAGCCAGTCTGGGGAGGAGGGTGTGCAGTGAGGGAGAGGGAGAAGTAGACTCCTCACTGAGCAAGGACCCTAATGCAGACCTGATCCCAGGACTCTGGGATCATGACCTGAGCTGAAGGTAGACACTTAACTGACTGAGCTGCCCAAGCACCTGACAGGTTCCTTTCTTTTTTTTTTTTTTTAATTTCTTCTCAGCGTAACAGAATTCACTGTTTATGCACCATACCCAGTGCTCCATGCAATACGTGCCCTCCATAATACCCACCACCTGGCCCCCCAACCTCCCACCCCCCGCCCCTTCAAAACCCTCAGATTGTTTTTCAGAGTCCATAGTCTCTCATGGTTCATCTCCCCCTCCAATTTCCCTCAACTCCCTTCTGCTCTCCATCTCCTTATGTCCTCCATGTTATTTGTTATGCTCCACAAATAAGTGAAACCATATGATAATTGACTCTCTCTGCTTAACTTATTTCACTCAGCATAATCTCTTCCAGTCCCGTCCATGTTGCTACAAAAGTTAGGCATTCATCCTTTCTGATGCAGGCATAATAAATACTCCATAGTGTATATGGACCACATCTTCCTTATCCATTCATCCTTTGAAGGGCATCTTGGTTATTTCCACAGTTTGGCGACCATGGCCATTGCTGCTATAAACATTGGGGTACAGATGGCTCTTCTTTTCACATCTTTTCACATCACATCTATATCTTTGGGGTAAATACACAGTAGTATAATTTCAGGGTCATAGGGAAGCTCTATTTTTAATTCTTAAGGAATCTCCACACTGTTCTCCAAACTGGCTGCACCAACTTGCATTCCCACCAACAGTGTAAGAGGGTTCCCCTTTCTCCACATCCTCTCCAGCACACGTTGTTTCCTGTCTTGCTTATTTTGGCCAGATTCTTCTCCTAGCCCTGTTCTCCTGGCTAAGGTGTGTCTGTACATATCCTGAGTAGAGGAACCAGTACTTGGAGGACTGTGTCCTCCCAGTGATGAGGGGAGCCCTGGTCCTCACATATGTACTTGTACATAAGGTCTTTGCTCATCTCTGCAGCAGTGGCCTTTTCCTACCTCATCCTAAGGTGCCTCCTGCATCCACTTCTGATCTGCACAATTTGTAAAACCTGTATTCTCCTCTGCCAGAATAGAACCTGGCACCCCTACCCCCACCAACTTGATCTTCATTGTTTCTGTGCCTCCTCTGTCTCTGCAAACCCACACTTCCAGGACACTCAGCTCCAGGTGTGTGATTTCTATACTGCCTATTACAGGAGCATCATGAGAGGCCCTCTGGCTGGCCACTGGCCATTAACTTTCCTGTGGCTCCACTAACCTCTGGTGGCTTAGGAGGCAGGATTCTCAAGGGAACTGAGGGATACCCCTGAGTGTTTTTCTAGTCCACTTGGCCTAAGCCTCCTGAGGCCCAAGGCTTTTACTCCTGTCTCCCTCACATGTTGGGACCTGCTGCTTCAGATTTCTCTATTTAGGTGTTTTTGTTTTGTTTTGTTTTGTTTTTGTTTCTTTTCCCCTCACCTGGAGTTTCATGCCACTCCCCCCTCCAGGCTGGTAGGAATATCTGTGGCATCTTTCTCATTCCCCACCCTTAAAACCTACCTGTCATACATATCTGTTTAAGTCATCTAGATGGCAGATACTAGTCTTCTTCCTCCTTCTCTAAAAGAATATAACCTATCCTCACAGACAAAAGGGATGCAAAAGAAGCCAGCTACCAATAAAAACGTGTGGTGTCTAAAGATCAAAGAGTAGCTCCATTATTCCAAACATTTTTGTAAATCTTGGTAAGGGTGGGCAGCAGGGATACTATTGTTTTATTATTAAAAGGCATTTTATATTCTGTTGAGGAGCTAGTAAATTTACAGTTTTCTTTTTTTGCACAGTCCCCTTCCCATTACATGGAGAGAGGGAAGGAGGGAGAGGGAAAGGAGGGATGGGGAGACAATGGGAGAGACACAGAGAGAGGAGAGGGAAAAAAGTGAGAGAGAAGAAGGGAATGAATTGGGAAGAAGTTAGACTTTCAAACTATGTTTAAAACACTTCAAATATAGTAGGAGTATCTATAAATATTACGACAAAATTGAATCATTTTATACACAACATATGTGGCAGCTTCTCTAAATTGTATGCAGCTTGTTGATTATTTAAATTTTAGTCATCTAATCATACAGTAATTGTAAACCCACTTGAAGCCATGTGGCTCTCACTTGTTAACCTTCATGGGTTGTACCAGTTTTCCTTCTGTTTACTGGACAAAGAAGTCTAAATGTGAGATAAGGAAAGTCAGACAATTGTAATATGGAATATTTTTATAGGTGGGAAAGAGATAAGGGTAAATCTCTTACCTTTCTCTGTCTCTCTCTTTCTGAGCTCTGTGTCCTTTCTTGCTCCTCTTCATCTCACTGGGGTATTTCCAGGTTCAGGACCTCACCACCTCCTGAAGCCCTCAGAATGGCCAGGAATGGGAAAGAAAAAGGACTGATGGGAATAGCAATTCAGCTTACAGTCTTGGAAAGAAGGACTCTTCCTTCTCTTCATTTAATTTCTTCTGCATTGAAGTAATGTCAGAGCTTAATGACTCAGATTATAGCTTGGATTCAAAGGAATGGAGACAAGAAGACAATTTGGCCACCCCTCATACAGGTTCTAAACTCATTCCTAAAGCTTACCATCATCAAACTTAATAGGCGTGTGGGCCCAACAGCATGGACACACACACACACACACACACACACACACACACACACTCACATAAAATGTTAGTATGGTTGGTCAAGAATGTTGTGATATAGTAGATCTAGGTATAAGGAATATGAAAAGACATGAAACTGCCCTCACAGTACTACTGTCCCTGTCAGAAAATAATAATATTGCAATCAGTTTATTGCATGATACAAATAATTATAGTTCTATGAACACTAATGGTTATCCTATCTGACATGCATAGTGCTGCTGCTACTGTTCCTGTCACTGTCCTAGTGTTGTCTTACTTAACCCTCACAACACAATTTGTTGTCGGTTTACTCCAATTTTACAAGATGCTGATGCACAGGGTTGAAGAATAACTCACTCTGGGTAACACAGGGTTTAACATACAGGTTTTGTTATACTCCAAAAATGAGAAGTAGAACACTGTGGAAGGAACAAATGCATCCACTTAGGAGTCAGGGAAGCATCACAGTAGAGACAATGAATAAATGAGGATTTGACAGATATGTAGGAGTTTTCTGGATGGAAAGGAAATCAAGAAAGTGAAGGAAAGGGAGGGGAGAGGACTGAAAGGCAAGGGGAGGAGGGACATTGACAAAGGCCAGCATGATGAAAAGGCTTAATACTCTGTGAACTAATTTCTCTACTGGTGAAGCTCAAAGTTAAACAGCCCAACACCTTGAAATGATCTTTGATAGGAAGGGAAGAGTCAGATAATAAATCATCTACCTTTTCTAAGACTTTTCATTCACTTTTTAAAATTTCACCATTTAGAAAGATTTTATATGTTTTTTCATCCCACCTAGTATTTTTGCTTTTTAAATGTAATTGATCTTTCTTAGGCATAATACAAAAAATGTACTGAACAACTTAATTGTATCTTGATCATTCAAAGGATTTCTTTAGTTTTAAATCCTCAGAGGTCATTTTATTTGACATCAGGTAGTATCACACCATAGGTGTATAGGGAACCAATTATCAGAAAGTTCTAGGTAACTCAAGTATATTCAGCAAGAAAACCTAATGGTAAATGAATACAAAAACAAGGAGATACCCAGTTCAGATATTCTTTAGAAGACCTTTCATTAATGGGCATAAGAAGCACATCTAGGAAAATTGCTCAACTCAAAAGCTGAATTGGAAATGTAGACAATACCAATATATGCTGTTTCAACACAAAATGATGCAGCTATTCTGTCTAAAAACTGGGTGAGATTCTAGGAAATTTTGTTGTTGTTGTTGTTGTTGTATGAAGTTAAGACACACCAGAAAAAACTTTCAGATATGGGTATTGACAAAATTTCTTATTTTGTCTCATCTTCTTCTTTTATCACATGGAGACTGAGTGAGATGTTCCCTCTGCCCTCTTACTCTTCAGATAAGCATGTGAGGCCCATCAATTCCAATGTGTGAGCTTAATAAGTTGGATACTGATTGCAAAATCCTTCAACACATCCTAATCAAGTGAACTTTTAGTTCTTGAAGAACAAAGCCATTCTTTAAAATATGCCTTTTACAGAATTCACCAGCAAAAGCATCAAAAAACAACATGCTTAAGTGGAACTAAATATTGCAATAGTCACTTTTCAACTGAGGTCCTTAGTTTTCACATCTGTTAAATGAAGTAATTTGCCTGGGTGCTTTTGAAGTATCTTTCAGATACTTTGACAATGTGAAAGAATTTCAATCTAAAATGGAACTGAAGGATATAAAATGGAAAATCTCACGCATATGCCCTCAGGAAAACAAAACTTAAAAGACCGAGAAACTAATATCTTGTAAATGACTGATTTACAGAACACTGACAATATTGGAATGTTTTTAAGCGATAAGGAGTCGGTCGGGGGTTATTTCATACCAACCATGGAAAGTATTGCTACATTCTGGGGCATGAGCAAAAAATGACCCAGGTCAGGTTGGTCACACAAAATAAACTGAACAATTTTGTCTGTATGACTGGACTTATTCTGCCTGCTTGGGCAATTTTTGGAGCTAGTCTTTTTTTATTATTATTATTTTAACAGACTTTAACTGACCTTTTCTCTCTTTAGATTTCCTGCCCATAAAACAGTCTGCCTAAAACCCTCAGTGGATTTGCTTATAGATTGCTACTGTTGGTCCTCCCAAATTACAATTCATCAAATTGCAATTCAGTTGCAATTGCTATTCCTTCATCTTCTAGACAATTTTGAGTTTGCCTCAGTTTATCTCTTTATTTAGGTAGGCAGCAACCGTAATGACTACATTAAGCATTTAGCAGAACCTAGGGGCAAACTAAGGAGAACAATGCAATGCAATGTACAGATTGCCAGGGAAGTATTACACCAGCGAGAATTACACCACCTATCTTGCTCAAACAATGGCCTGGAGTGAACAGTTTACAGCTTTCCCTTGCTTTGTTTTTGCTGTCAGCATCAGACAATTTAAAGTTGTCAATCTCCTACCGGTTTGGATAATGTCCAGATTGCTTGGTGAATTGTTTCTGTCACTTCACTTGGGATCTGAGCAGCAGTCTGGGGCCACCCATTTTGCTTGGTCCGCAGACTTCAGGCACTGTGACATGGACCCGTTATTGCCCTAGAATCTTGGAAGTCCACTTCAGAAGAGAAGCCAGGTGCCTCCCACTTCATTAGTTGCTTGTTTAAAGCAATTTCATGTTTCTTTTTTTCCCCCCTGAACAGTTACATTTCAATGATGAAAATAACAAAATGAAGTGGCAGTCTTGCACATTCTCCCGCTATATTTAAAATAACAAATACCTGTGTTTCTCATGTATGGAGATGCTACCAGTCACTACTATAAAGATATAATTGTTATTCCAACAGTGGCCAAAAATGGGTGTGGATCCATGTGCACATTATTAACACTGACAAACTTGTTGGTTCTGCACTGCACAGCTGTGACCTTCACTGCTCTCCTGTGTCCTTTCTCAATCACCAGGTCAAGATACTGGAAAAAAACAAACATACAAGCCCCTGTGTCTGATGTTGAGTTTTAAAAATGACACAGATGCCCTCATTTACCTCTGTAATCACATGATCACCCTACATTAACCAGCTTTTAAGGCTAGTGCACTAAGTTCCATTGTCTAAAACTCCTAAAAAATTAGAAAATTTTGTGAGAAAAGATATACTATACTAGATCAGATACTTTGAATATGTTTGCATGAAGGCTAGATTAATGATTAACCATTTATAGAACACATTAACATTTTTATGCCTCTTTTTTCCCTCAAACAACATTTTTTGAATGTTTTACAAATATATCTGCAATTCCCAGTTGTGAATTGAACACTACTCTCTTTTAGCCTAGGTAGGAAGATGCAAGGAATTTATTGAAGAAACTCCTGATAGTTTTCTACAAAAGAAAGATGATTTAGAAAGATGAATCTGCTCTGTTAGAAGGAAAAGCTGACCCTCTTATTAATATATATTATATTATATAACACAGATATATAATATAATATAATATCATATAACATAGATATATAATAATATATTATATTATATTATATTATATTATATTATTGATAATATAACATAACATAACATAAATGTATCTTTCCTTGTAGTTTGTGGCAATTATTTTGGTGATAGTTAATAACACATTTCATAATACAAGAGTACCATTTATAGTTAATGTTAAATGATTTCCAAAACCATTAATGATTGGGTACCAGAAGAAACTGAAACACAACTTGTTTCTATGGATTTTGACTCTTTTGTTTATATCCAACAAACCTGTGCATATGTGAGGAAAAAGAAAAAGAATTACAAAAAGATGACCTATTTCCCTAAATCTCAATTGCAATAAAGCTCATTATAATGATTTGTCATCCACAAATATTAGTATTTTACTTCAGTATATCTTATAAAAAACAAATAATGATAATGTTATCAAAATATTATATTGATATCCTAAAATAAGAGCATGAAAGTGATGGGAACATGCAGTTTAACAATGTTAATTCATTTTTTATTCCTTGGGGGTATAGCTCAGTGGTAGAGCATTTGACTGCATTTTTTATTCCTTAAGAGCAAAGAACACTGGATTTTTTTTTTAACAGTTTAAAATTAAAAAAAAAGTCAACAGCATTGCAATGGCTTTAAGCACACACCTTTTAATTTTACTTGTTTTCATTGACAAAGAATATATTTGTATTTTATTAAGTTAATAAAAACCTAAAATAGTGTACAAAATTATATTCAAATATTAACTCAGCTTCAAGCTTTTATCTGTCCACATTTTATAGAATATATGTCATTATTATTAGTCTTGATTCTTGTTATAGGATGCTTTTTAGCTAAAATAATATCAGAATCTTAGGGGCTGATTTTATGGTGTTTTTATGTGTTTTTTTCTCAGTTGAATTATTCTTTTTTTTTTAAAGATTTTATTTATTTATTCGACAGAGAGAGATCACAAGTAGGCGGAGAGGCAGACAGAGAGAGAGAGAGAGAGAGGGAAGCAGGCTCCCCGCTGAGCAGAGAGCCCGACGTGGGCCTCGATCCCATGACCCTGAGATCATGACCTGAGCCGAAGGCAGCGGCTTAACCCACTGAGCCACCCAGGCGCCCCTCTCAGTTGAATTATTAAAACCTAGTTTGATTAACAACCAAACTTTATCATTCTTAAGAACAAGTTCTTTACAGCATTAGCCTACTTCTTAGAAGTTAAGTCCCCCACTAAATACAAAAAGTTACCATCACTGAACCTGTTTAAATTGTCCAACTCAAAACCAGCTATCCCTTTGAATCCTTCACTGTGTCTCCACTTTTGATTGCCCCCATTCTAGCCCCAGCAGCACTCACTGAGTCCAGACCTCTCTCCAGGTCCCAGGCCATTATACCTTGAATGGTCCTTAAATGTAACTGACAGCTCCTTTTGGGCATCAGCCATACTGTGGTGATCTGATAACTAGATTTGTGGCCTCAAGCAAGGTACTATCCCATATGTGTTCAATTTTCTCCATTTGCAAAATACTAGGGTTTAACCCATACCTAACAGTACCTATATAAGTGAAAGGACATACAGATGTCAATTAAAATACAGTAGGATATAAGGTGCCTAGGTGGCTCAGTCAGTTAAGCAGGTGCCTATGGCTCAGGTCATGATCCCAGGGTCCTGAGATCAAGCCCCATGTTGGGCTCTTTGCTCAGCAGGGAGCCTGCTTCTCTCTCTTGCTCTCCCTTTCACTATGCCTGCTTGTGTTCTCTCCCTCTGTCAAAGAAATGAATAAAATCTTTTAAAAAAATAAAGTACAGTAAGAGAAAGATTAGCCATTCTAGCAAGGGCCCAGTCTGGGATTTAGAATGCATGGGTTCAAACTCTTCTTCTTTTTTTAATCTTTTTTTTTCAAATTTTTTATTAAATTCTTGTTAGTTAACATATGCTGTAGTATTTATCTCAGGAGTAGAATTTAGTGATTCCTCACTTACGTATAACATCCAGTGCTCATCATAACATGTGCCCTCCTTAATACCCTCAAAATATTTATCAGGAATTTGCATAATCTTTCTAAGTGTCTCTGCCTACAAAATGAAGAATTCAAGCTATATGCTGTTCAAGTATAATTTTCACAAGCTAAAAGAATGACTTAAAAATATAAAATGAACATGTGTCTAACATTTTAATAAGCTCATTAAAAAATGAAGAAATCAATAAGATGCCAAACTGGCTAAATGAGCATTTGAAGAATGAGGTATTTATAGGAAATTTGATTTTAAAACTGATAGAAAGATTACTGTGTTAGATATAGAATCATTAAATCCCTTCAGGAAAATCACCCTTAATGTTTAAGGTTATCTGTTCTACCAGACAATATTTTTTTATTTTATTATGTTATGTTAGTCACCATATAGTACATCATTAATTTTTGATGTAATGTTCCATGTTCCATGATTCATTGTTTGTGTATAACACCCAGTGCTCCATGCAATACATGCCCTCCTCAATATCCATCACTGGGCTAACCCATTGCCTCACCCCACTGCCCTCTGAAACCCACAGTTTGTTTCCCAGAGTCCGTAGTCTCTTATGGTTCATCTCCCCCTCTGATTTCCACACCTTCATTTTTCCATTACTTCTCCTAATGTCCTCCATGCTATTCCTTATGCTCCATATATAACTGAAACCATATGATAATTGTCCTTCTCTGCTTGACCCATTACGCTTAACATATTCCCCTCAAGTTTCATCCATATTGATACAAAAATTGGGTATTCATCCTTTCTGGTGGTTGAATAATATTCCATTGTGTGTATGGATCACATCTTCTTACCCATTCATCTGTTAAAGGGCATCTCAGCTCTTTCCACAGTTTGGCTATTGTGGACATTGCTGCTATGAACATTGGGGTACAGGTGGCCCTTCTTTTCACTACATCTGTACCCAGTAGTGAAATTGCCAGGTCATAGGGGAGCTCTGTTTTTAATTTTTTGAGGAACCTCCACACCAGTTTTCAAAATGGCTTCATCAACTTGCATTCCCACCAACAGTGTAAGAGGGTTCCCCTTTCTCCACATCCTTTCCAACATTTGTTGTTTCTTTCCTTGTTAATTTTTGCCATTCTAACTGGTGTAAGGTGGTATCTCAATGTGGTTTTGATTTGTATTTCCCTATGGCTAATGATGATGAACATTTCTTCATGTGTCTATTAGCCATTTGTGAGTCTTCATTGGAGAAATGCATATTCATGCCTTCTGCCCATTTTTGACTTGATTATCTGTTTTCTGGGTGTGGGTTTGAAAAGTTCCTTATAAATCTTGGATACCAGCCCATTATCTGCAGTGTCATTTGCAAATGTCTTCTCCCATTTCATGGGTTGTCTTTTTGTTTTGTTGACTGTTTCCTTTTGTGCAGAAGTTTTTATCTTGATGAAGTCACCAAAGTTCATTTTTGCTTTTGTTTCTCTTTCCTTTGGAGATATGTCTTGAAAGAAGTTGTTGTGGCCAATGTCAAAAAAGTTACTGCCTATGTTCTCTTCTAGGATTTTGATGGATTCCTGTCTCACAATGAGGTCTTTTATTCATTTTGAGTTTATCTTTGTGTATGGTATAAGAGAATGGTTCATTCCATTGTATATAGCTGTCCCATTTTCCCAGCACCATTTATTGAAAAGATTGTCTTTTTTCCATTGGATATTTTTTCTGCTTTGTCGAAGATTATTTGACCATAGAGTTGAGGGTCCATATCTGGGGTCTCTATTCTGTTCCATTGGTCTATGTGTCTGTTTTTGTACCAGTACCATGCTGCTTTGGTGATCACAGCTTTGTAATATAGCTTGAAATCAGGCAATGGGATACCCCAGCTTTGTGTTTTTCTTTTTCAACATTTCCTTGGTGATTTGGGGTCTTTTCTGGTTCCATACAAATTTTTGGATTGTTTGTTCCAGCAGTTTGAAAAATGCTTTTGGTATTTTGATCATTGTGGCATTGAATGTTTAGATTGCTCTGGGCAGCATATACATTGTAAGAATGTTTATTTTTCCTATCCATAAGCATGGAATGTCTTTCCATCTTTTTGTGTCTTTGTCAATTTCTTTCACAAGTGTTCTGTAGTTTCTAGATCCTTTACCTCTTTGATTAGGTTTATTTCAAGTATCTTAAGGTTTTTGGTGCTATTATTAATGGTATCAATTCCCTAATTTCTTTTTCTACAATTACATTGTTAGTGTATAGGAAAGCAATGAATTTCTGTGCCTTGATTTTGTATCCTGCCACATTACTGAATTGCTGTATGAGTTCCAGTAATTTGGGGGTGGAGTTTTTTGGATTTTCCACATAAAGTATCATGTCATCTGCAAAGAGAGAGAGTTTGACTTCTTCTTTATTTATTTTTGTTGCCTGGTTGCAATTAGGACTTCCTGCACCATGTTGAACAACAGTGGCAGGAGTGGGCATCCTTGTTATGTTCTTTATCTTAAAGGAAAGGCTCTCATCTTTTCCCCATTGAGAATGATATTCGCTGTGGGCTTTTCATAGATGACTTTTTATGATATTGAGGAATGTTCCCTCTATCTCTACACTCTGAAGAGTTTTAATCAGGAAAGAATGCTGTATTTTGTCAAAAGTTTTTTCTGCATTAATTGAAAGGATCATATTGTTCTTGTCTCTTCTCGTATTTTATCACATTGATTGATTTGTGAATGTTGAACTACACTTGCATCCCAGGAATAAATCCCACTTGGTCACGGTGGATAATCCTTTTAATGTACTCTTGAATCTACTAGGTAGGATCTTGTTGAAAATTTTGGCACCCATATTCATCAGTGATATTGGTCTGTAATTCTCCTTTTTGATGGGGTCTTTGGTTTTGGGAGCAAGGTAATGCTGGGCTCACAGAGTGAGTTTGGAACTTTTCTTTATGTTTCCAATTTTTGGAAACACCTTCAGGAAAATAAGTATTATTTCTTCTTTGAATGTTTGTTAGATTTCCCCTGGGAATCCATCCAGTCCTACACCCTTGTTTTTTGGGAGGTTTTTGATCACTGTTTCAACTTCATTACTGGTTATTGGTCTATTCAGATTGTCAATTTCTTCCTGTTTCAGTCTTTGTAGTTTATAGGTTTCTAAGAAGGCATCTATTTCTTTTAGGTTGCTTAATTTATTGGCATAAATTTGTGGATAGTAATATCTAATAATTGTTTCTATTTCCTGGTATTAGTTGTGATCTCTCTCCTTTCATTCATTCCTTTATTAATTTGGGTCCTTTCTCTTTTCTTTTGGATAAGTCTGGCCAATGGTTTATCAATCTTATTAATTCCTTCAAAGAACAGCTTCTAATTTATTTTTTAAAATATTTTATTAATTTATTTGAGAGAGAGAGATCAGAGGTAGGCAGAGAGGCAGGCAGGGGACAGGGAAGCAGGCACCCACTGAGCAGAGAGCCCAATGTGGGGCTTAATCCCAGGATCTCAAAATCATGACCTGAGCCAAAGGCAGAGGCTTAATCCACTGACCCACCCAGGTGCCCCCAAAGAACAAGGCTTCTAGTTTCGTTGATATGGTCTACTGTGTTTCTGATTTCTAATTCATTGATCTCTGCTCTAGTCTTAATTATTCCTCTTCTCCTGCATTGCTTAGTCTTCATTTGTTGATCTAACTTTGTCCAGTTCTTTAAGGTGTAGAGTTAGTTTGCATATTCAGGTTTGTTTGTTTGTTTGTTTGTTTGTTTTGAGTGAGGCTTGAATGGCTATGTATGTGCCTGTTAAGATTGCCTTTGCTGTATCCCATAGGTTTTGGACTGATGCATTCTCATTTTCATTGGTTTCCATGAATTGTTTAAGTTCTTCTCTTACTTTCTGGTTTACCCAAACATTCTTAAGCAGGATGGTCTTTCACTTCCAAATGTTTGAATTTCTTCCATTTTTTTTTCTTGTGATTGAGTTCCAGTTTCAAAGCATTGTGGTCTGAGAATATGAAAAGAATAATTCAATCTTTTGGTATCAATTGAGACCCGATTTATGACTCAATATGTGGTCTATTCTGGAGAAAGTTCCATGTGCATTACTTTAAAGAAGAAAGAGTATTCTGTTGTTTTAGGGTGAAATGTTCCGTATATTATGAGGTCCATCTTGTCCATGTGTCATTCAGTGCTCTTGTTTCTTTATTGATTTTCTGTTTAGATGATCTATTGCTGAGAGTAGAGTATTGAGGTATCCTACTGTTAATGTGTTATTATCCATATGTCTCTTTATTTTGGTTAACAGTTGACTTGTGTAGTTGGCTGCTCCCATATTGGGGGCATAGATATTTACAATTGTTAGATCTTCTTGATGGATAGACCTTTTAAGAATGATATAGTAACATTTTCTATCTCTTACTATACCCTTTAGCTTAAAATCTAATTTTTCTGACATGAGAATTGCTACCCCAACTTTCTTTTGAGGTCCTTTGGCATGAAAGATGTTTCTCTATCCCATCACTTTCAGTCTGAATGTATCTTTAGGTTCCAAATGAGTCTCTTATAGACAGCATATGGATGGACTATGTCTTTTTATCCAATTGGCAACCCTGTGCCTTTTCATGGGAACATTTAGGATGTTCATGTTGAAAGTAATTATTGAAAGATATTATTTTGTTGTCATCATATTGTCATCATCATGTGAAGTCCTTGCTTTTATAGATAGTCTCTGTAAATTTCTGTTCTATATCACTCTGGGGTCTTTCTCCTTTTTTATAAACCCCCTTAGTATTTCTTGTGGGGTCAGCTTCATAATCACATATTCTGTCAGTTTCTGCTGGTCTTGGAAGCTTCTTGGCTCTCCATCCTTTCTGAATAACAGCCTTACTGGATCAAGTATTCTTGACTACATGTTCTTCTCATTTAGTTCCCTGAATATGTCTTGCCAGCCCTTTCTGGCTTGTCAGATCTCTGTGGACAGATTTGACATTACTGTGATATCTCTCCCTCTTTACCTAAGAAATCTCTTCCCCCTCTATGCTTTCAAGATTGTTTCCTTGGATTTTGGATTAGCAAATTGTACTGTTATATGTCATGCTATTGTTCTATTCTTGATCTTGGGAGGGGTCCTCTCTGCCTTTTGTACAGAAATGCTTGTTTCCTTCCCCAGGCTATGGAAGTTCTAAGCTATAATTTGCTCAAATATATCTTCTAGATATATATATCTCTCTCTCTCCATCCCCCCAATAATTCTGATATTGGAATGTTTCATTGAGTCATCAATCTCTCTCAGTTTGATCCCTTGGGCTTTAATGTGTTTTTCCCATGCCACTTTGGTTTCCTTCTTTTCTATCACCTTATCCTCCAGCTCACTAATTCATTCTTCTGTCTCATTTACCCTGGCAGTCAGAGTATCCAGTTTAGACTGCATCTCATTCATAGCATTTTAAAATTTGGCCTGATTAGATTTAATTTCTGCCCGTAGAGATTCTATATTGTCATTAATATTTTTCTTAAGCCTAGATGTCAACTTCATAATTGTTACTCTGAAGTCTATTTCAGACATCTTGGTTTTATCCATATCCATTAATTCTGTGGCAGAGGCCACAGTCTCTGATCCCTTCCTTTAATGGGGGTTCCTCCTCCTAGTCATTCTGTTAAGGAGTGGTTGAAGGAGAGTACAGAGTTTGAAGTATTAAGCACAACACAAGCAAGACACACCTGTTTTATAGGAACTTTAAGGTTGTTGGGTTCTTGTTCTTCCAGTCTGTTTTCTGGGGTAGGGGCTTGCCATGCTGGTAGATATCCAGTTCAATTCAGGAAATGGGTTGAAATAGTTGAAATAGGGTCCCCTGCTCCTACGCCATGTTTTTTTTTTTTCTACCAGACAGAAATTATTTGCATCTCTACTCGGCAGAAGCCTACCAGTTAACAGGTGGCTTCACTAGGACAAGGGCTTTCAATCAGTGGTCTTGACAGTTTTCAATAAAAGTGCTCTCACAACTCTAAAATGCTATGAATCAATATTAGTAATATTTAATTATATTACTGGCAATCATATTAAAATTTATTTGAAAAATATGAAGTTTTCCAGCTTCTGGCATTTACTTTTGGTGTTTATTTTTGTTAATACTCAATATTACAAAAAATATTTTTTTGTTTTACAAACATGATTAAAACATGGATAATCTTACTTATAAATACTCAAAAGATAATTAACACTCAGTAATAGAGAATCTTCATTAGACCCCTCTCCTGGTCACACAAGCTAATTTTAGGTTTTTTCTGAAACATTATCCTGTACTAGCTGCAGTCCCAATGTAATGAATGTGCTACTAATATTTTCATACATCGTTATTTTGTTATTTATTTTCTATTCTCAGAGGGGATGCTCAAGGTTAGTTTAGATTTCATAAATAGCATTTAACTTTCTTTTTGTCAAAAAAGAGTTCAAACTGATGTATCTTAGAATGTTTTATAAACATATTTGCATTTTGAAATTTAATAATACAGTTAATATTTTGTCTGTTTTCAAGTTTGTCCCTGTTACTCATAAACAAATTCTTTACCTATACCACCATGTATTTTTACCGCCTCGGAGTGGGTTTTCCCCAAAGCAGAACCTATAGCAAGCACTGACTCCAAGCAATATATTTGGGAAGAGACCTCAGAAAACACTGGTAATGAATCAAAGGTATGCATAGAGCAAGCTGTGGTCTCCTGGAATAAAACACACTTCAGAACTGTCTTAACTGGGGGTAAGGAAGCTGAGGGCTTATCCTCCAGCTGCACTTACCATTGGCTAAAATCCTGTCACTTGTAGTGGAAGCTTTCAAACCAAATTCCAGAAACAAAACACTCATATTGGAGCTGTGAATGCCAAAGGGGCCAACACCATCCACCTGGATATATCATTAAAAGTACTTTGGTTGAACATGGCTCTTTGTAAAGATTACCTGTAGAGTCTTTGAAATAATACCTAGTATTAGTTTTTCATGCTTCATTCAACTAAATTTTAGTTGGCTTTTACCACATTCTGAAATCATTTTTTTAAAGATTTTTGTGTTAGAATAAGGTGTGGAAAATTCAGATGGCAATTAAATGATCATATAATATTAACAGGCATAAGAAGTTAGAAAAGGGACCATGGAAACAATTTAATTCACCCACTAACCTTACAGATGATTGAGTAACTTGCCCCAAAATTGTCAGTTGGTGAGTGGTAACTTCTTGTACCACATGTGCTATCTGCTCCTAAAAAAACAAAACAAAACAAAACAAACCCCTGTTTTATCTGATGTCATGATATTAGGATAGGCTCCATGCAGAAGTTATGAGGTAGGAAAATTATCTGATGTCCTTCTACTTTTATTTATTTATTTATTTATTTATTTATTTATTTATTTATTTTTTATTTTTTTAAATGATTTTAAAATTTAATTTTATTTTTTATAAACATATATTTTTATCCCCAGGGGTACAGGTCTGCGAATCGCCAGGTTTACACACTTCACGGCACTCACCATAGCACATACCCTCCCCAATATCCATAACCCCACCCCCCTCTCCCAAACCCCCTCCCCCCATCAACCCTCAGTTTGTTTTGTGAGATTAAGAGTCACTTTCTACTTCTTTTTAAACAACTAACAATCTCTCCCTTATCAACATTCCCAAAGTACTTATTCCTTCCTTGGTCCTTGGTTCCTTGAATGGGCTACTTGAGGTACAAATATTGAATAGCTGAATTTGGTCAGTTTTGTTGGACCATCTATCAGATATGAGAACTTTGATATCTATCAGAAGGAACCAACAGTGGCTAATAGAGAGTTGGGCATTTGGCAAGAACAAAGCTACCCAGTGACAATGTACCTTACGAGTAAAGTAAATATTACTGGGATAGATAAGGACTTATTTACTGTCACTGTATGATTCAGTTATGGATTCTGAAACACCACAGTCTTGCAATTACATAAGTAACCTAATATGCCATGCATGTTTAAGGCATGGTTATTTTTTAATTTTTTTTAATTTTTTTCAGCATAACAGTATTCATTATTTTTGCACCACACCCAGTGCTCCATGCAATCCGTGCCCTCTACAATACCCACCACCTGGTGCCCCCAACCTCCCACCCCCCACCCCTTCAAAATTCTCAGATCGTTTTTCAGAGTCCATAGTCTCTCATGGTTCACCTCCCCTTCCAATTTCCCTCAACTCACTTCTCCTCTCCATCTCCCCTTGTCCTCCATGCTATTTGTTATGCTCCACAAATAAGTGAAACCATATGATAATTGACTCTCTCTGCTTGACTTATTTCATTCAGCATAATCTCTTCCAGTCCCGTCCATGTTGCTACAAAACTTGGGTATTCATCCTTTCTTTTTTCTTTCTTTTTTTTTTTTTACAGCTTTATAAACATATATTTTTATCCCCAGGGGTACAGGTCTGCGAATCGCCAGGTTTACACACTTCACAGCACTCACCATAGCACATACCCTACCCAATATTCATAACCCCACCCCCCTCTCCCAACCCCCTCCCCCCATCAAACTTCAGTCTGTTTTGTGAGATTAAGAGTCACTTATGGTTTGTCTCCCTCCCAATCCCATCTTGTTTCATTTACTCTTCTCCTACCCCCTCAACCCCCCATGTTGCATCTCCTCTCCCTCATATCAGGGAGATCATATGATAGTTGTCTTTCTCCGATTGACTTATTTCGCTAAGCATGATACCCTCTAGTTCCATCCACGTCGTCGCAAATGGCAAGATTTCATTTCTTTTGATGGCTGCATAGTATTCCATTGTGTATATATACCACATCTTCTTTATCCATTCCTCTGTTGATGGACATCTAGGTTCTTTCCATAATTTGGCTATTGTAGACAGTGCTGCTATAAACATTCGGCTGCACGTGCCCCTTCGGATCACTACGTTTGTATCTTTAGGGTAAATACCCAGCAGTGCAATTGCAGGGTCATAGGGTAGTTCTATTTTCAACATTTTGAGGAACCTCCATGCTGTTTTCCAGAGTGGTTGCACCAGCTTGCATTCCCACCAACAGTGTAGGAGGGTTCCCCTTTCTCCGCATCCTCGCCAGCATCTGTCATTTCCTGACTTGTTCATTTTAGCCATTCTGACTGGTGTGAGGTGATATCTCATGGTGGTTTTGATTTGTATTTCCCTGATGCCGAGTGATATGGAGCACTTTTTCATGTGTCTGTTGGCCATCTGGATGTCTTCTTTGCAGAAATGTCTGTTCATGTCCTCTGCCCATTTCTTGATTGGATTCTTTGTTCTTTGGGTGTGGAGTTTGCTAAGTTCTTTATAGATTTTGGACACTAGCCCTTTATCTGATATGTCATTTGCAAATATCTTCTCCCATTCTGTCAGTTGTCTTTTGGTTTTGTTAACTGTTTCCTTTGCTGTGCAAAAGCTTTTGATCTTGATAAAATCCCAATAGTTCATTTTTGCCCTTGTTTCCCTTGCCTTTGGTGATGTTCCTAGGAAGATGTTGCTGCGGCTGAGGTCGAAGAGGTTGCTGCCTGTGTTCTCCTCGAGGATTTTGATGGATTCCTTTCTCAATTTGAGATCCTTCATCCATTTTGAGTCTATTTTCATGTGTGGTGTAAGGAAATGATCCAATTTCATTTTTCTGCATGTGGCTGTCCAATTTTCCCATCACCATTTATTGAAGAGGCTGTCTTTGTTCCATTGGACATTCTTTCCTGCTTTGTCAAAGATGAGTTGACCATAGAGTTGAGGGTCCATTTCTGGGCTCTCTATTCTGTTCCATTGATCTATGTGTCTGTTTTTGTGCCAGTACCAAGGGCATGGTTATTTTTGATCCATGTTTTGACCCTGTATTTTCTTTGTACAAAGCCTTAATTATTGACTTATTGAAGTCATGATAAATAGAGTTCTAATGGTTAAGCTAAGGCAGCAATTTCATTTATTTTATGAAAGGTGTGTCATCTCACTGGAAAACTAAGATGAGGTCATATAAATCTCTTGTTTTCTGGAACTGCTGTGTGTGTGTGTGTGTGTGTGTGTGTGTAGGAAGCCAAGTTAATTGTGAACAGATGGGAGAAGGGGTTATGAGACGTTAAAAAAGAAAGTTGGGTGCAGTAGATCTTCCATGAATGCCATCCACAGATGTGTGTATTAGAAAAGGTTTGTTTTGTTTTGTGCCCCTGTGCATGTGTGTGTATTTATGCCCATGTCTGTTCTTTGCTGTCTATGTTTGTAAAGATCCCCACTTATCCTACTCTGAAGAAGTAGGATGAGCTTGAAAACCTAAGACTTCCCAGTCTCCCAAAGCCAAGGGTCATCTCTCCTCCTTTGTTTCCACTCTTTTTTTCTGCCTTTCATGGTTTTATCTGTGCAGTTTGTATTTTGTATTATTCCATTCTTCTCTCCTCAACGTATTTATTATGCCTTTTTTTTGCCCTTTTCAGTGGTTGCTCTTGAGATTGCAATATACATTTACAACAAAGTCGAGTTCACCTTCAAGTAACACTGTATCGCTTCACAAGTATTGCAAGTACCAGAGTGTTCCAAGTTCTCTCACTTTCTTCATCCCTTGTAACATTGCTGTCATTCATTTCCTTTAGACATAAGCTATAGTCTAATTGATAACTATTATTTTGTACAAACTGTGCTCTGTTAGGTTAATTAAAAATAATGCAAATAAAATACTTTTTTAACCTCTTTTCCCTAATGTTCTTCTTTGATTTATGTAGATCTGAGTTTCTGACCTATATAATTTGCCTTCTTTATGAAGAATTTCTTTTAATATTTCTTCAAGGCAAGTCTACAGGCAACAAATTCCAACAATTGTTGTTCATATGAGAAAGTCTCTACTGTTCTCCACTTTTGAAGAATAATTTTTCTGCATACATAATTTCTAGGTTGGTGGTTTTCTTCTTTCAACATTTAAGTAGTTTCCTCCATTGTTTTCTTTTTTCCAAGATTTATGAAAAGAAATACAAAGTAATTCTTATTTTTACCTCTCTGTAAATAAGGGGTTCCCCACATGTATACCTGGCCTCTCTCAAGATGTTTTTTTTTTTTAATTTTCTGCAGTTTGTATATGATACACTATAGTTTTTTTTGTTGTTGTTATTTTTGTTTTTGTATTTACCCACTTAGTAGTCTCTGAAATTCCTAGATCTGTGCTTTGATGTCTATCATTAATTTTGGAAAATTCTCAGTTAATATTTTTCAAATATATCTTTTGCTCCTTTTTTTTCTTTCTTTCTCTCTAGTTTTCTCATTGTATACATGTTACTTTTTTATCTTTATTTTTTATTTTTTATTTTTTTTTATAAAAATATAATGTATTTTTATCCCCAGGGGTACAGGTCTGTGAATCGCCAGATTTACACACTTCACAGCACTCACCATAGCACATACCCCCCCAATGTCCATAACCCCACCCCCTCAAGCCCCCCTCCCCCCATCAAACTTCAGTCTGTTTTGTGAGATTAAGAGTCACTTATGGTTTGTCTCCCTCCCAATCCCATCTTGTTTCATTTATTCTTCTACCCCTCTAACCCCCCACGTTGCATCTCCACTTCCTCATATCAGGGAGATCATACGATAATTGTCTTTCTCCCACTGACTTATTCCACTAAGCATGATACCCTCTAGTTCCATCCACGTCGTCGCAAATGGCAAGATTTCATTTCTTTTGATGGCTGCATAGTATTCCATTTTATATATATATATATATATATATATATATATATATATACACACACACACACACACACACACACACACACACACACACACCACATCTTCTTTATCCATTCATCTGTTGATGGACATCTAGGTTCTTTCCATAGTTTGGCTATTGTAGACAGTGCTGCTATAAACATTCGGCTGCACGTGCCCCTTCGGATCACTACGTTTGTATCTTTAGGGTAAATACCCAGTAGTGCAATTGCTGGGTCATAGGGTAGTTCTATTTTCAACTTTTTGAGGAACCTCCATGCTGTTTTCCAGAGTGGTTGCACCAGCTTGCATTCCCACCAACAGTGTAGGGGGGTTCCCCTTTCTCTGCATCCTTGCCAGCATCTGTCATTTCCTGACTTGTTCATTTTAGCCATTCTGACTGGTGTGAGGTGATATCTCATGGTGGTTTTGATTTGTATTTCCCTGATGCCCAGTGATGTGGAGCATTTTTTCATGTGTTGTTGGCCATCTGGATGTCTTCTTTGTAGAAATGTCTGTTCATGTCTTCTGCCCATTTCTTGATTGGATTATTTGTTCTTTGGGTGTTGAGTTTGCTACGTTCTTTATAGATTTTGGACACTAGCCCTTTATCTGATATGTCGTTTGCAAATATCTTCTCCCATTCTGTCAGTTGTCTTTTGGTTTTGTTAACTGTTTCCTTTGCTGTGCAAAAGCTTTTGATCTTGATAAAATCCCAATAGTTCATTTTTGCCCTTACTTCCCTTGCCTTTGGCGATGTTCCTAGGAAGACGATGCTGTGGCTGAGGTCGAAGAGGTTGCTGCCTGTATTCTCCTGAAGGATTTTGATGGATTCCTTTCTCATATTGAGGTCCTTCATCCATTTTAAGTCTATTTTCATGTGTGGTATAAGGAAATGATCCAATTTCATTTTTCTGCATGTGGCCATCCAATTTTCCCAGCACCATTTATTGGAGAGGCTGTCTTTGTTCCATTGGACATTCTTTCCTGCTTTGTCGAAGATTAGTTGACCATAGAGCTGAGGGTCTATTTCAGGGCTCTCTATTCTGTTCCATTGATCTATGTGTCTGTTTTTGTGCCAGTACCATGCTGTCTTGATGATGACAGCTTTGTAATAGAGCTTGAAGTCCGGAATTGTGATGCCACCAACTCTGGCTTTCTTTTTCAATATTCCTTTTGGCTATTTGAGGTCTTTTCTGGTTCCATATAAATTTTAGAATTATTTGTTCCATTTCTTTGAAAAAAATGGGTGGGATTTTGATAGGGATTGCATTAAATGTGTAGATTGCTTTAGGTAGCATAGACATTTTCACAGTATTTGTTCTTCCAATCTAGGAGCATGGCACATTTTTCCATTTCTTTGTGTCTTCCTCAATTTCTTTCATGAGTACCTTATAGTTTTCTTTTTTTTAATGATTTTATTTATTTGACAGACAGAGATCAAATAGTAGATCAAGTAGGCAGAGTGGCAGGCAGAGAGACAGGGGGAACCAGGCTCCCTGCTGAGTAGAGAACTGGATGTGGGGCTCTATCCCAGGACTCTGAGACCATGACCTGAGCCGAAGGCAGAGGCTTAACCAACTGAGCCACCTGGGCGCCCCTAATTTATAGTTCTCTGAGTATAGATTCTTAGCCTCTTTGGTTAGGTTTATTCCTAGGTATCTTATAGTTCTGGGTGCAATTGTAAATGGGATGGACTCCTTAATTTCTCTTTCTTCTGTCTTGTTGTTGGTGTAGAGAAATGCAACTGATTTCTGTGCATTGATTTTATATCCTGACACTTTACTGAATTCCTGTACAAGTTCTAGCAGTTTTGGAGTGGAGTCTTTTGGGTTTTCCACATATAGTATCATATCATCTGCAAAGAGTGATAGTTTGACTTCTTCTTTGCCGATTTGGATGCCTTTAATTTCCTTTTGTTGTCTGATTGCTGAGGCTAGGACTTCTAGTACTGTGTTGAATAGCAGTGGTGATAATGGACATCCCTGCCGTGTTCCTGACCTTAGCGGAAAAGCTTTCAGTTTTTCTCCATTGAGGATGATATTTGCGGTGGGTTTTTCATAGATGGCTTTGATAATATTGAGGTATGTGCCCTCTATCCCTACACTTTGAAGAGTTTTGATCAGGAAGGGATGCTATACTTTGTCAAATGCTTTTTCAGCATCTATTGAGAGTATCATATGGTTCTTGTTCTTTCTTTTATTAATGTGTTGTATCAGATTGATTGATTTGCAGATGTTGAACCAAACTTGCAGGCCTGGAATAAATCCCACTTGGTCGTGGTGAATAATCCTTTTAATGTATTGTTGAATCCTATTGGCTAGTATTTTGGTGAGAATTTTTGCGTCTGTGTTCATTAAGGATATTGGTCTGTAATTGTCTTTTTTGATGGGATCCTTGTCTGGTTTTGGGATCAAGGTGATGCTGGCCTCATAAAATGAGTTTGGAAGTTTTCCTTCCATTTCTAATTTTTGGAACAGTTTCAGGAGAATAGGAGTTAGTTCTTCTTTAAATGTTTGGTAGAATTCCCCTGGGAAGCTGTCTGGCCCTGGGCTTTTGTTTGTTTGGAGACTTTTGATGACTGTTTCAATCTCCTTACTGGTTATGGGTCTGTTCAAGTTTTCTATTTCTTCCTGGTTCAGTTGTGGTAGTTTATATGTCTCTAGGAATGCATCCATTTCTTCCAGATTGTCAAATTTGTTTGCGTAAAGTTGCTGATAGTATGTTCTTATAATTGTTTGTATTTCTTTGGTGTTAGTTGTGATCTCTAATCTACATGTTACATTTTTGAAATTGTCCCCTGGTTATTGGATATTCTCTTCTGTCCTTTCATTCTTTTTTTTCTTTGCATTTCTATACTGGGAGTTTATATTGACATGTCTTCAAGAGCACTAATTATTTTCTTGATTATGTCCAGTCTATTTATGATTCCATTAAAAACTTTGCTAATTTCTGTTAACAGTTTTTTTTTTTTTTTGGCATTTTCTTTCGATCTCAGAATTTTCCTCTTTCTGTTTACATTGCCTATCTATTCCTGCCTGGTGTGCCTTTTTTTCCATTAGATATTTTAGCATATTAATTAAAATTATTTTAAATTTCTGGTATGATAATTCCAAAATTTCTGCCATACCTGAGTCTGGTTTTGAAATTTGTTTCATCTCTTTAAACTGTATTCTTTGGCTTTTAGGATGTCTTGCAAGTTTTGTTTGTTTGTTTGTTTGTTTTGGAAAGCTAGACATGTTGTATTTGTAAAAGGAATTGAGGTAAATAAAGCTTTAATATAAAGTCTTGCACTTATCTAGCTAGGAGCTATGTTGTGTTTATTCTTGGCTCTAGCTCTGGTTGTCAGGGGCTAAAATTTCCTGACTTCCTTGCTTTGGTCCCTATGTTGTCTTTGGATTTCCTCAGAGACATCTTCTTTTTTTTTTTTTTTTAAGATTTTATTTATTCATTTGACAGAGAGATCACAAGCAGGCAGAGAGGCAGGCAGAGAGAGAGGAGGAAGAAGGCTCCCCACAGAGCAGAGAGCCCGATGCGGGGCTCGATCCCAGGACTCTGAGATCATGACCTGAGCCGAAGGCAGCGGCCCAACCCACTGAGCCACCCAGGCGCCCCCAGAGACATCTTCTTAAATTTGGTCTATGATATGTAGTTCTTTCAGTTGTATGCCCCTATCATAATAAAGAAAGCTATTGATGTGGTAGTAAGGTGTCAGGGGAGGAAAAGTGCTCCATAGTTCTACTATTAATTCTTAGTCTCTTAGTGTGCCTGTTTTCCTGGGCCCTGACCTTTGCAAATGTTTCTCCATTGTTTCCACTCAGGTGAAACAAGAAAGCTAATGGGAGCATGAGTTAGGTATTTCTCTTCCCCAAGGTTAGTTAGGTTCTGGTAAAACCATATTTTACCTTTTTTTTTTCCCCTGGTAAAACAGTTTCCTTGACAGCAGGCCTTTTTAAGAACAGAATGCTCTAGGTATATTTCAAAATGGCTAATTCCCCTTTCTCCTGCTGGAATAATAAGAGGGTTTCTCTGATCTTCACTGTGAATACCTGGTGGATCTCCTGGGGGTAAAAGTCATGAAAATGTGAGAGCCCTATGAATACTGGACTCTCTGGAATTTTAAATTCTCCAGATTTGTCCACACTAAGTCTCTGGCAACTTGGCAATTACAGTTCAGTTTTCTATACCAATACTGGTTCCCATGGAATTTTCTGTTCCTGGAGTTCTGCTTCAGTAAGTTACAAGTTCCTGTATTTACTTGTCTGTCTTCAATTTTGAGAGCAATGGTTTTCTTTGTGACCTCAGTTCTTTAAAAGATCTAAGATGAGTTATTTTCAGTTTATTCAGCCTTTTTTCTTGTGACGTTTAGAGTGATGTTTTCCAAGTGTCTTATATGCTAGACCAGAAAATAGAGAAGAATGGAAGTCTTCCTCCTTTGTTTCTCCTGATACTCTCTTATGTATAAGATCCAGGCTGATGAACATTTTCCCCCTCAATGATATGTCTGTTTGGATATGCAGAATGAGACAAAGGGAGGCTGAGATGACTATTAGGATTCAGAGTTGTGTTGAATAGTTGGAAGTATGATTTATTTATGAGCTTTCCATCTATGTTACCTTGCTTTCCTGCTCTTCCATATCCAAATTACAAGAATATCCAGAGGAATTTATTATTTTAGAACATAATTTATTGAATATGTAGTGTAGGTTGTTATGATTGCTTCTATAGTCTCTATCAAAACCAGTGTTGCATTTGTAAAACTTTGCTAAAAATTAAGCAACACTTAGTTGATATTTTGCTGAATTTCTATACTTTATTCACTGCACATTTATTGAATATCTGCTATGTGTTAAGTACTCTTCCAGGAACTGGGACTACATTAGTAAACACGATAGAGAAAAATGCCTATCTTCTGGGCATGTTCATGGTATATTCTTTAGTAGAAAAAATCAATAAGCAAATATGAGAAATATCCAATATGCTATATGAAGATAAGATATATGGATAAAACTAAGGAGAGGTATATAGAAATGCTGGAGAGGGGGGTCTTTCAAGTAGGGCAACGTCAGCTGTGTTGATTAAATGACAAGGGCATCAAGGGCAGATGCAGAAACAAGTGTAAAGTTCCTAAGGCAGAGCATACTTAGGCTATTGAAGAGAAGCTAGAGACCACCATATGACTTTCACTTGAGTGACGATGGGAGCCATTGTAGAGTTTTAAGCAGAATACATAATTTGATTCATGTTTTTAAAAAGTTTGTTCTGGATATTGTGTGGAAAATAAATGGGACAAGAACAAGGGTACAAACAAGGAAACAAAAAGAGGACAAGTTATAATAATAGTTTAGACTAGTGTGTATTAAAAGAAATGATAAGGTGTAATTGGATTCTAAATTTATGTTGAGTGTATAGTGAAAACCATTTGATGAGGGATTAAATATATGGGATGAGAGTACAGAAGAGTCATGGATAAATCAAATTACTATGTATAGCAATGAGGAGCACCAGGAGAAGAGTCCGTTTTGGTGGACTAGGGGACAATTTTCAGCTCTTTTTGGAGGATATTAAGTTTGATATGTTTGGTAGATATTTAGAAGTGTTGAGTACAGTTGGAAATACCACTACTAAATATAATGGAGAATTGAAAAGTAAAACACTTTGAATGGATGAAATCACATAAGGTAAAGTTGAGAGAAAAGAGAAATCATCTGAACACTGACTCTTAAAACATTCCTGCATTAAGGGATTGGAGAGATGAAGAGAAAGCAACCAAAGAGACTGAGAAGGGGTCCATGAGATAAAATGATGCATAGGGACCCCATCCTGACAACAATTTTGACTGTGTTTACTAATAGTTGATGTATGTTTAAGCACCTTCTTAAATAAGACATAGTTATCTTCATCTGAGTAAAGTTACTTTAATTTGGGGTTTTCATGAAGATAGAAAATCTGTTTTGTCTTTCTATCCTGTTACTCAAGACAACTCTTGCAGTTGTTTAATCTAGTTTACCAACTAGGCTATGTGTACTTTGACAGACCCCTGTCTTAGGGTCCTACTGAAACTAGGATACTGTAATTCCAGACTGTAACTTTAGGCAAGTCCTTTATCCCTCAGTTTCCCTATTGTAAGTGATTATTCATCTAGCTGCCCAAAGCAATTCTGATTTCTTCTTATTTCACAGCTATATGCCCAGTTTAGTAATTGTCCCATTTGTTTCATTTGTCAATAAAATACAACATTAAGTGAAATATTTCTAGCCATTCTGCCAACTCTATCAAACAAAACAGGACATAGGTTTATCCAAGTACCTATAAGAAGACACAACATCTGAAGGAAAAAAAAATTTCTCACCTTATAAAATCTCACTAAGTTTGAATCATTATAAATGCATATGTCATTATCTTCACTGTTTATTTTGTTAAACTTCCTTAATTGAAATTTTAAAATAATTTTTTTAAAGATTTTATTATTTATTTGACAGAGAGATCACAAGCAGGCAGAGAGGCAGGCAGAGAGAGAGGAGGAAGCAGGCTCCCTGCTGAGCAGAGAGCCCGATGCGGGGCTCGATCCCAGGACCCTGAGATCATGACCTGAGCTGAAGGCAGCGGCTCAACCCACTGAGCCACCCAGGCACCCCGAAATTTTAAAATAATTTTTAAAAATCTTATTTATCTGTCAGACAGAGGACACAAGCATGGGGAGTGGCAGGCAGAGAGAAAAGCAGACTTCCTACTGAGGAAGGGGCCTGATGCAGGGCTTGATCCCAGACCCTGGGATCATGACCTGAGCCAAAGGCAGACACTTAACCAGCTGAGCCACCCAGGCATCCCACCCAGGCAATGTAATTTTTAATGAGTGCTTATGTGTTTGAAACTAAAGTAATTTTATAAAATAGAGTATTTGATAACTACAGGTTTATTTGTATAATGTTACCAAGTGCAGTGGCAATGGAAAATTGATTTAGGCCAAATGATTGATATTTTTATTGATTATTCTGCAAATTTTCTTTAAGAATGAGCAACATTTAAGTACCACATAAGAGACTTTATATAGTAGATGTCTTCTGCTATTTTTATTTTAATAAATTGTAATCTGTTCAACAGAGGAACCAGGTTTAATTTTGCTCAACAGAAATGCAAACATATCAGTTCAATGCTATATTTATATTATATTTAATGGCTACGGTATGTCTAAAGTGCAAAACCTGAGGTCAAGTAATTTCAGCAATAGAAAACATGCAGGAGGGGCGCCTGGGTGGCTCAGTGGGTTGTGCCGCTGCCTTCGGCTCGGGTCATGATCCCAGGTCCTGGGTTCGAGCCCCACATCGGGCTTTCTGCTCAGTGGGGAGCCTGCTTCCTCCTCTCTCTCTGCCTGCCTCTCTGCCTACTTGTGATTTCTCTCTGTCAAATAAATAAATAAAATCTTTTAAAAAAAAAAGAAAAAAGAAAACATGCAGGACACAATGGTTCACTGCAAGAGGCACAGAAGATGGCTCAGGCTTCCAGAATCTGTCGCTTCCCTTGATTAAATGCAAATCGAATGTCACTGAGGATGATTTTCAGAAAAAACTTGAAATCTAGCATAAGCCTAGGAAATGAGAATTGAACATTGCATTAAATAAGATGATTCTAGCCATGATATCCCCAAACCTACCAGCTGGTTGAAAAAATAAAAGAAGATATTTTAACAAAAGGATTTTTGGAAATTACTAAGACCAAATGCAAGTGAAAGGTGAAGCACACACACACAAATACCTGGGAAAGGTGCTGTAAGATCATTTTAATTGATAAAATAATTTAATTCATGTTTCAGATTAATTATTAATATTTAGAGAATAGAGAATCATAAAAATACCCTGATGATTGGTCCTGATTTAGTAATGATTTAACACATTCTGTGCCATAGAGCACCAAAATTTTTTTAAATTTGTATTTAAATATCAGTTAGCTAACATACAGTGTAATATTAGTTTCAGGTGTAGAATTTAGTGATTCAAAACTTACATAAGGCATGCAGTGTTTAACACAAGTGCACTCCTTAATCCCCATCACCTATTTAACTTATTGCCCCTCCCACCCCCTCTCTGGTAATCATCAGTTTGTTCTCAGTAATTAAGAAGGACAAATACCATATGATTTCACTCATATGTGGAATTTAAGAAACAAGACAAATTACCATGGGGGAAAAAGAGAGAGGAAAACCAAGAAACAGACTAACTATTGACAACATAATTCTGAGTTACACGTTAATGATAAATGTACAAAAGTAGGGAAAAGTAGAAAAGTCTTGTGGGTAATACAAGTAATAAAAATGCCTCTATTTTTTAAAACCCATATTATGTACCAAACTTTGCACTAGAAACCTTCTGTACATGGTATCTGGCCCTCATAGTAATTTTCCAATACAGACTTTTTTGGTTAATTTTAATATTACTATTGCCATTATATTGCTATATCAGATTAATTTTCTTAATTTTATTCGTACTTCTATTTTAATCAAAGTATAATTAGCATACCTTAAAATGCACATATCTTAGATGTTTGGTTTAATGTATTTTGACACCTGTCTACATCTGTTTAAGCATAATCCAAAAAGATATAGAAAATTTCTGTTATCCCAAAAATATTCCTCCTGCCCTTTTATGTATTAAGTATACCTTTTTTTTTTTTTTTTCTGATGCCTTGACATTTTGGGATTTTGCTGATCCTATAAAAGGCTGCCTTTCCCAGAGTTAACTAATTCCTAGAGATAGCAAACAACTTCCCTGGGAGAAAACCAACCAATCCAGAGCCCATACCCAAACAAACTCCTGCAGGTTCTCTTACAATTGTTGTCCCTCTAGACCTGCCCTATTCACCCCAGAGCTAGGTACCAGGCAACTAGGGACAATTTATATTCTCTAGAGTCTGCTGAAATTATTCAAACTAGTCCTTCCTAAACAGCTTACTCTGCATTATCTATTCCCTTCTATAAAAACTATATTAAAGATTCTTTTTTTTTAAATTTAAATGTTATTATTATTATTATTTTTTTAAACATATATTTTTATCCCCAGGGGTACAGGTCTGTGAATCGCCAGGTTTACACATTTCACAGCACTCACCATAGCACATACCCTCCCCAATGTCCATAAGCCCACCCCCCTCTCCCAACCCTCCTCCCCCCATCAACCCTCAGTTTCTTTTCTGAGATTAAGAGTCACTTATGGTTTGTCTCCCTACCAATCCCATCTTGTTTCATTTACTCTTCTACTACCCCTTAACCCCCCATGTTGCATCTTCTCTCCCTCATATCAGGGAGATCATATGATAGTTGTCTTTCTCCAATTGACTTATTTCGCTAAGCATGATACCCTCTAGTTCCATCCACGTCGTCACAAATGGCAAGATTTCATTTCTTTTGATGGCTGCATAGTATTCCATTGTGTATATATACCACATCTTCTTTATCCATTCCTCTGTTGATGGACATCTAGGTTCTTTCCATAGTTTGGCTATTGTAGATATTGCTGCTATAAACATTCGGCTGCACGTGCCCCTTCGGATCACTACGTTTGTATCTTTAGGGTAAATACCCAGCAGTGCAATTGCAGGGTCATAGGGTAGTTCTATTTTCAACATTTTGAGGAACCTCCATGCTGTTTTCCAGAGTGGTTGCACCAGCTTGCATTCCCACCAACAGTGTAGGAGGGTTCCCCTTTCTCCGCATCCTCGCCAGCATCTGTCATTTCCTGACTTGTTAATTTTAGCCATTCTGACTGGTGTGAGGTGATATCTCATGGTGGTTTTGATTTGTATTTCCCTGATGCCGAGTGATATGGAGCACTTTTTCATGTGTCTGTTGGCCATCTGGATGTCTTCTTTGCAGAAATGTCTGTTCATGTCCTCTGCCCATTTCTTTTTTTTTCTTTCTTTCTTTTTTTTTTTTTTTTTTTAGAGAGAGAGAGAGAGAGAGAGAGAGAGAGAGAGGGAAGCAGGCTCCCTGCTGAGCAGAGCCCAATGCGGGACTCGATCCCAGGACCCTGAGATAATGACCTGAGCCAAAGGCAGCGGCTTAGCCCACTGAGCCACCCAGGCGCCCTGCCCATTTCTTGATGGGATTATTTGTTTATTGGGTGTTCAGTTTGCTAAGTTCTTTATAGATTTTGGACACTAGCCCTCTATCTGATATGTCGTATGCAAATATCTTCTCCCATTCTGTCAGTTGTCTTTTGGTTTTGTTCACTGTTTCCTTTGCTGTGCAAAAGCTTTTGATCTTGATAAAATCCCAATAGTTCATTTTTGCCCTTGCTTCCCTTGCCTTTGGTGATGTTCCTAGGAAGATGTTGCTGCGGCTGAGGTCGAAGAGGTTGCTGCCTGTGTTCTCCTCGAGGATTTTGATGGATTCCTTTCTCAATTTGAGATCCTTCATCCATTTTGAGTCTATTTTCATGAGTGGTGTAAGGAAATGATCCAATTTCATTTTTCTGCATGTGGCTGTCCAATTTTCCCAACACCATTTATTGAAGAGGCTGTCTTTTTTCCATTGGACATTCTTTCCTGCTTTGTCGAAGATGAGTTGACCATAGAGTTGAGGGTCCATTTCTGGGCTCTCTATTCTGTTCCATTGATCTATGTGTCTGTTTTTGTGCCAGTACCATGCTGTCTTGATGATGACAGCTTTGTAATAGAGCTTGAAGTCCGGAATTGTGATGCCACCAACTTTGGCTTTCTTTTTCAATATTCCTTTGGCTATTCGAGGTCTTTTCTGGTTCCATATAAATTTTAGGATTATTTGTTCCATTTCTTTGAAAAAAAAAGGATGGTACTTTGATAGGAATCGCATTAAATGTGTAGATTGCTTTAGGTAGCATAGACATTTTCACAATATTTATTCATCCAATCCAGGAGCATGGAACATTTTTCCATTTCTTTGTGTCTCCCTCAATTTCTATCATGAGTACTTTATAGTTTTCTGAGTATAGATTCTTAGTCTCTTTGGTTAGGTTTATTCCTAGGTATCTTATAGTTTTGGGTGCAATTGTAAATGGGATGGACTCCTTAATTTCTCTTTCTTCTGTCTTGTTGTTGGTGTAGAGAAATGCAACTGATTTCTGTGCATTGATTTTATATCCTGACACTTTACTGAATTCCTGTACAAGTTCTAGCAGTTTTGGAGTGGAGTCTTTTGGGTTTTCCACATATAGTATCATATCATCTGCAAAGAGTGATAGTTTGACTTCTTCTTTGCCGATTTGGATGCCTTTAATTTCCTTTTGTTGTCTGATTGCTGAGGCTAGGACTTCTAGTACTGTGTTGAATAGCAGTGGTGATAACGGACATCCCTGCCGTGTTCCTGACATTAGCGGAAAAGCTTTCAGTTTTTCTCCATTGAGAATGATATTTGCGGTGGGTTTTTCATAGATGGCTTTGATAATATTGAGGTATGTGCCCTCTATCCCTACACTTTGAAGAGTTTTGACCAGGAAGGGATGCTGTACTTTGTCAAATGCTTTTTCAGCATCTATTGAGAGTATCATATGGTTCTTGTTCTTTCTTTTATTAATGTGTTGTATCACATTGATTTGCGGATGTTGAACCAACCTTGCTGGCCTGGAATAAATCCCACTTGGTCGTGTTGAATAATCCTTTTAATGTACTGTTGAATCCTATTGGCTAGTATTTTGGTGAGAATTTTTGCATCTGTGTTCATCAAGGATATTGGTCTGTAGTTCTCTTTTTTGATGGGATCCTTGTCTGGTTTGGGGATCAAGGTGATGCTGGCCTCATAAAATGAGTTTGGAAGTTTTCCTTCTATTTCTATTTTTTGGAACAATTTTAGGAGAATAGGAATTAGTTCTTCTTTATATGTTTGGTAGAATTCCACCGGGAAGCCCTCTGGCCCTGGGCTTTTGTTTGTTTGGAGATTTTAGATGACTGTTTCAATCTCCTCACTGGTTATGGGTCTGTTCAGGCTTTCTATTTCTTCCTGGTTCAGTTGTGGTAGTTTATATGTCTCTAGGAATGCATCCATTTCTTCCAGATTGTCAAATTTGTTGGCATAGAGTTGCTCATAGTATGGTCTTATAATTGTCTGTATTTCTTTGGTGTTCATTGTGATCTCTCCTCTTTCATTCATGATTTTATTGATTTGGGTCCTTTCTCTTTTCTTTTTGATAAGTCTGGCCAGGCGTTTATCAATCTTATTAATTCTTTCAAAGAATCAGCTCCTAGTTTTGTTGATTTGTTCTATTGTTTTTTTTTGTTTGTTTGTTTGTTTCTATTTCATTGATTTCTGCTCTGGTCTTTATGATTTCTCTTCTCCTGCTGGGTTTAGGGTTTCTTTCTTGTTCTTTCTCCAGCTCCTTTAGGTGTAGGGTTAGGTTGTGTACCTGAGACCTTTCTTGTTTCTTGAGAAAGGCTTGTACTGCTATATATTTTCCTCTCAGGACTGCCTTTGTTGTGTCCCACAGATTTTGAACCGTTTTGTTTTCATTATCATTTGTTTCCATGAATTTTTTCAATTCTTCTTTAATTTCCTGGTTGACCCATTCATTCTTTAGAAGGATGCTGTTTAGTCTCCATGTATTTGGGTTCTTTCCAAATTTCCTCTTGTGACTGAGTTCTAGCTTCAGAGCATTGTGGTCTGAAAATATGTAGGGAATGATCCCAATTTTTTGATACTGGTTGAGAACTGATTTAGGACCAAGGATGTGATCTATTCTGGAGAATGTTCCATGTGCACTAGAGAAGAATGTGTATTCTGTTGCTTTGGGATGAAATGTTCTGAATATATCTGTGATGTCCATCTGGTCCAGTGTGTCATTTAAGGCCTTGATTTCCTTGTTGATCTTTTGCTTGGATGATCTGTCCATTTCAGTGAGGGGAGTGTTAAAGTCCCCTACTATTATTGTATTACTGTTGATGTGTTTCTTTGATTTTGCTATTAATTGGTTTATATAGTTGGCTGCTCCCACGTTAGGGGCATAGATATTTAAAATTGTTAGATATTCTTGTTGGACTGATCTTTTGAGTATGATATAGAGTCCTTCCTCATCTCTTGTTATAGTCTTTGGCTTAAAATCTAATTGATCTGATATAAGGATTGCCACTCCTGCTTTCTTCTGATGTCCATTAGCATGGTAAATTCTTTTCCACGCCCTCACTTTAAATCTCGAGGTGTCTTTGGGTTTAAAATGAGTTTCTTGTAGGCAACATATAAATGGGTTTTGTTTTTTTATCCATTCTGATACCCTGTGTCTTTTGATTGGGGCATTTAGCCCTTTAACATTCAGGGTAAGTATTGAGAGATATGAATTTAGTGCCATTGTATTGCCTGTAAGGTGACTGTTATTGTATATTTCTCTGTTCCTTTCTGATCTACTACTTTTAGGGTCTCTCTTTGCTTAGAAGACCCCTTTCAATATTTCCTGTAGAGCTGGTTTGGTATTTGCAAATTCTTTCAGTTTTTGTTTGTCCTGGAAGCTTTTAATCTCTCCGTCTATTTTCAATGATAGCCTAGCTGGATATAGTATTCTTGGCTGCATGTTTTTCTCGTTTAGTGCTCTGAATATATCATGCCAGCTCTTTCTGGCCTGCCAGGTCTCTGTGGATAAGTCTGCTGCCAATCTAATATTTTCACCATTGTATGTTACAGACTTCTTTTCCCGGGCTGCTTTCAGGATTTTCTCTTTGTCACTAAGACTTGTAAATTTTACTATTAGGTGACCTATTCTTATTGATTTTGAGGGGGGTTCTCTGAACTTCCTGGATTTTGATGCTTGTTCCCTTTGCCATATTTGGGAAATTCTCTCCAATATACCTCCTGCTCCCCTCTCTGTTTCCTCTTCTTCTGGAATCCCAATTATTCTAATGTTGTTTCGTCTTATGGTGTCACTTATCTCTCTAATTCTCCCCTCATGGTCCAGTAGCTGTTTGTCCCTCTTTTGCTCAGCTTCTTTATTCTCTGTCATTTGGTCTTCTATATCACTAATTCTTTCTTCTGCCTCATTTATCCTAGCAATGAGAGCCTCCATTTTTGATTGCATCTCATTAATAGCTTTTTTGATTTCTACTTGGTTAGATTTTAGTTCTTTTAGTTCTCCAGAAAGGGCTTTTATATCTCCCGAGAGAGTTTCTCTAATATCTTACATGCCTTTTTTCAGCCCGGCTAGAACCTTGAGAATCGTCATTCTGAACTCTAGATCTGACATATTACCAATGTCTGTATTGATTAGGTCCCTAGCCTTTGGTACTGCCTCATGTTCTTTTTTTTGTTGTGAATTTTTCCGCCTTGTCATTTTGTCCAGTTAAGAGTATATGAAGGAGCGAGTAAAATACTAGAAGGATGGCAACAACCCCAGGAAAATATGCTTTAACCAAACCAGAAGAGATCCCAAATCATGAGGGGGGAGAAAGGGGATTAAATAGAGGTTCAGAAAGACAAAAAAAATTGAAACAATTAAAAGAAGAAGATGAATAAAGAAAAAATATAAAAAGGAAAAAATATATTAGATAAACTAGTTAAAAAACGTTAAAAAAGAAAAGGGTAAAAGTTTAAAAAATTTAGCAGAAGAAGAGGAAAAAAATTGAAAAAGGAAAAAAAAAATTAACTGCAAGGCTAAAGAATCATGCGGAGAAAGCCATGAGCTCCGGCTTTGCTTTCTCCTCCTCTGGAATTCTGCTGCTCTCCTTGGTATTAAAACTGCACTCCTTCATAGGTGAACTTGGTCCTGGCTGGATTTCTTGTTGCTCTTCTGGGGGAGGGGCCTGTTGTAGTGATTCTCAAGTGTCTTTGCCCCAGGTGTATTTGCACCGCCCTTACCCGGGGCCGGGCTGAGTAATCTGCTCAGGTTTGCTTTCGGGAGCTTTTGTTCCCTGAGCGCTTTCTGTAGAGTTCTGGAAGACGGGAATGAAGATGGCGGCCTCCCGGTGTCCGGCCCGGAGGAGCCGAGAGCCCGGGGCCCCACTCCTCAGTGCGCCCTCAGAGAACAGCGCCCAATTACTCCCGTCACCCTGGCCTCCGGCCGCGCTCCGAGCTGACCGAGCCTGTGACCGGTTCAAGGTAACTCCAAGCTTAGCGCTTACTCCTTGGCTCTGTCTCTGTAGCCGGCTTCCCCATTCTAATACCTGTAAGCTCTGTGACACTCAGACACCCCCGATATTTCTGTGACCCTGCGGGACCCGAGGCCACGCTGACCCCGCACAGGCTTCAGCCCTGTTAAACCTCTGGAGCAATGTCCCTCAGCAGAACAGACTTTTAAAAGTCCTGATTTTGTGCTCTGTTGCTCCGCCGCTCGCCGGGAGCCGGCCCCTCCCCCTGCGGTTTATCTTCCCGTCGCTTTGGATTCACTTCTCCGCCAGTCCTACCTTGCAGAAAGTGGTTGATTTTCTGTTTCTAGAATTGCTGTTTTCTTCTCTTCGATCTCCCGTTGGATTTGTAGGTGTTTGCAATCTTTAGATAAGCTATCTAGCTGATCTCCCGCTACCTGAAGTAGTCTCAGCCTGCTACTTCTCCGCCATCTTGACTCCTCCCCTAAAGATTCTTGATCACAGATTCACTCCTTTCCCTGTATCCTTGAGCAAACCTGGTGCTTTATCTCTCTCCTCTCCTGATACTACCATTATGTGTACTTTGGAGTGCTAAATGATATTCCACAAGTCTCTAAGTCTCTTCTTATTTTTCCTCATTTTTTTTCTTGTGTCTTAGAGTAATTTTTATTGGGCAATCTTTAAGTTCATTCTTTCTTCTACCAGTTCAAATATGATATTGCTTTAAAAAAAAAAAGATTTATTTATTTGACAGAGAGAGAGAGAGCCGGAGAGCACAAGTGAAGGGAATGGTGGAGGGAGAAGCAGAAGCAGGCTTCCCGCTGAGCAAGGGAGTCCAATGCAGGGCTCAATTCCAGGACCTTGGGATCATGACCTGAGCTGAAGGCAGATGCTTAACCAACTGGGCCACCCAGACACCCCTAATATTGAGTCTTATGAGTGAATTTTTTTTCATTTATTGCCCTTTCAAATCCAGAATTTCCATTTGGCTCATTTTTACAACTTCTTTTCTTTTCTTTTCTTTTTTTAAATTTCTTTTCGGCATAACAGTATTCATTGTTTTTTTGCACCACACCCAGTGCTCCATGCAATCCATGCCCTCTCTAATACCCACCACCTGGTTCCCCCAACCTCCCACCCCCCACCCCTTCAAAACCCTCAGATTGTTTTTCAGAGTCCATAGTCTCTCATGGTTCATCTCCCCTTCCAATTTCCCTCAACTCCCTTCTCCTCTCTAACTCCCCTTATCCTCCATGCTATTTGTTATGCTCCACAAATAATTGAAACCATATGATAATTGACTCTCTCTGCTTGACTTATTTCACTCAGCATATTATATTTTGATACTCTGTATTTTGTGACTCATCATCATCACACTTTCCTTTAATTCTTTGAACATATTTACATCTTTTCTGTAGCTCTTTTGTGCTTATCCAACATCTGGACCCTCTCAAAGGGTTTCTATTGATTTTTTTACTATGCCTGTGTCACACTTTCCTGTTTAACATCTCATGTTTCTTTATTAAAAACTGGACATTTAAGATAATGTAGCAGCTCTGTATTATAAGATTTATTGCCATTGCAGGTGTTTTTTTTTTTTATTATTATTGATTTGCCCAGACTAATTTTGTGATATCTCTTACCCTCATAGGAAGAGATTCTGATCTTTTTTCTTCCTCTCTTTTCTTCTTTCTTTCTTTTTTTTCTTTCTTTCTTATCTTCTTTCTTCTGTTCTTCTTCTTCTCTTCTTCTCATCCTCCTTCTTTTCCTCCTCTTCTTCTTCTTCTCCTTTATTTTTCTTTTTAAATTTGGCTTTGTAAGTGGATCAGCACAACTTTAGTTGTGTTTAAACTCCTTGAGAGAATTAGGTTATCATCCTTTGCCATTGGATTTTTTTTTCTTAAATTAAAGGACCGGTGTGTCTCTTCAGCATTCCAAAGCCTCTCTCCAATCTTCTGAGAGGGTTCAAGATAAGTGAAATATTAGCAGGGCCCTTTTTGGCAGTCTCTTTCTCTGGCTCTATTTGTCAAGTCTCTGGTTGCTCCGCTTTTTTCTTCAACTAACATCACTGTCATGTTAGCCTTTGTAGTTTGCCACTGAAATTTTTTTTTATTATAATCATTTTTTAATTTATTTTCAGCATAACAGTATTCATTGTTGCCACTGAAATTTCTATTTTTTTGAAACAAGTATTTTATTTTTAATAGGGAAATCCTATTTTCCCATGCTCTGCTCCAAATAAAATAAGTGTTGTCTGACAGTGCAGTGGAGCTGTCAGTACTCATGGGATACCCCCAACAATCATGGAAGAGCTTACATATCATGGAGCTGGGGGTGGGTAAAGGCAATCCATGGCAAAGTTGACACAGATTTCATAGTCTATATTCAGTGTACAATAGCTTTCTTTAATGAATTATTCTTGACTTGTTATATGTCCTTCAACCAATATCTTTAAATCATAACTTTAGAAAATCTTGTGTTTTGTTTGTTTGTTTGTTTGTTTGCTTTTTTCTGGAAAAGGATTTACCAAGTGCCTCTCACAGACATTCTGCTACCAAGGATTACTTTTGTGTTTTTTTTTTTCTTGGGTTTCAGAAAAATAGAATTATATAATATGTACTTTTGTGTGCATGTGCATGTGTGTGTGTATATCTGACTTATTCTGACAGCTTAAAAAATTTTTCCATATTACTATTTGTCTGAGTAGTTTTTCTATTTTTTAATTTTTCCAATTTATAAATAATTTTGCCTTCACATAGAAACTTGAGAAATAGTACAGAGAATACCTGTATATGTTTTATCCAGAATCTCCCAATATAGTTTGCAGGATCAGACAAAGAAATTGACCTTGATAAAATATATTAACCAAGTGGCAAACTTTATTTGGAGTTTACCAGTTTTTATTTTTTTTAAATTTCTTTTCAGTGTTCCAAAATTCATTGTTTATGCACCACACCCAGTGCTCAATGCAATATGTGTTCTCCATAATACCCACCAACAGGCTCAGCCAACATCTCCCCACAGAACCCTCAGTTTGTTTCTCAGAGTCCACAGTTTCTCATGGTTTGTCTCTACCTCTAATTTCCCCCATCTCACTTCTCCTCTCCATCTCCCAATGTCCTCCATGTTATTTGTTATGCTCCACAAGTAAGTGAAACCCTATGATGATTGACCTTCTCTGCTTGACTTATTTCACTCAGCATAATCTCTTCCAGTCCTGTCCATGTTGATACAAAAGTTGGGTATTCATCCTTTCTGATGGAGGCATAATATTCCTTTGTATATATGGACTATATCTTCTCTATCCATTCGTCTGTTGAAGGGCATCTTGGTTCTTTCCACAGTTTGGTGACTGTGGCCAATGCTGTTATGAACATTGGGGTACAGGTGGCCCTTCTTTTCACTACATCTGTGTCTTTGGGGTAAATAACCAATAGTGCAATTGCAGGGTCATAGGGTAGCTCTATTTTTGATTTTTTGATGAATGTCCACACTATTTTCCAAAGTGGCTGCACCAACTTGCATTCCCACCAAGAGTGTATGAGGGTTCTCCTTTCTCCACATCCTTTCCAACACTTGTTGTTTGCTGTCTTGTTAATTTTGGCCATTCTAACTGGTGTAAGGTGGTATCTCAATGTGTTTTTTTTTTTTAAGGATTTTTAATTTATTTATTTGACAGAGAGAGATCACAAGTAGACGGAGAGACAGGCAGAGAGAGAGAGAGAGAGAGAGGGAAGCAGGCTCCCTTCTGAGCAGAGAGCCTGATGTGGGACTCGATCCCAGGACCCTGAGATCATGACCTGAGCCGAAGGCAGCGGCTTAACCCACTGAGCCACCCAGGCGCCCCTCTCAATGTGGTTTTGATTTGAATCTCCCAGATGGCTAATGATGATGAACATTTTTTCATGTGTGTGTTAGCCATTTGTATGTCTTCTTTGGAGAAGTGTTTGTTCATGTCTTTGCTCATTTTTTGACATGATTATCTCTTTTTTGGGTGTTGACTTTGAGGAGTTCTTTATAGATCTTGGATATCAACCTTTTAAAAAATATTTATTTTTATTTTTTTTTTATAAACATATAATATATTTTTATCCCCAGGGGTACAGGTCTGTGAATTGCCAGGTTTACACACTTCACAGCACTCACCATAGCACATACCCTTCCCAGTGTCCATAACCCACCCCCCTTCTCCCAACCCCCCTCCCCCCAGCAACCCTCAGTTTGTTTTGTGAGATTAAGAGTCACTTATGGTTTGTCTCCCTCCCAATCCCATCTTGTTTCATTTATTCTTCTCCTACCCCCTTAACCCCCCATGTTGCATCTCTAGGATATCAACCTTTTGCCCGTAACATCATTTGTGAATATCTTCGCCCATTCCATTAGTTGCCTCTTTGTTTTGTTGACTGTTTCCTTTACTTTGCAGAAGATTTTGATCTTGATGAAGTCCCAAAAGTTTATTTTTGCTTTTGTTTCCTTTGCCTTTGGAGACATATCTTGAAAGAAATTGGTGTGGCCGATGTAGAAGAGTTACAGCCTATATTTTCCTCTAGGATTTTGATTGATTACTGCCTCAAGTTGAGGTCTTTCTGGATTTTACCAGTTTTTAAATCCAATTGCATGTGTGTGAGTGTGTGTGTATTTTTGTGTGTGTCTGAAAATTTATCATGTGACTAAATTAATGTAGCCTCCACTATAATCAGGACACAGGACTATTTTATTGCCTAAAAGAAATCCTCTATCCTTTTACATTCATATCCTCTACCTAAATCTAACTAGTTATAACCATCTATCTGTTCTCCATAATTGATTTTATCATTTTAAAAATGTTATATAAGTAGAACAATAGAGGATGTAAACTTTTTAAAATTTTTTTATTTTTTCAGCATAACAGCATTCATTATTTTTGCACCACACCCAGTGCTCCATGCAATCTGAGCCCTCTCCAATACCCACCACCTGGTTCCCCCAACTTCCCACCCCCCGCCCCTTCAAAACCCTCAGATTGTTTTTCAGAGTCCATAGTCTCTCATGGTTCACCTCCCCTTCCAATTTCCCTGAACTCCCTTCTCCTCTCCATCTCCCCTTGTCCTCCATGCTATTTGTTATGCTCCACAAATAAGTGAAACCATATGATAATTGACTCTCTCTGCTTGACTTATTTCACTCAGCATAATCTCTTCCAGTCCCATCCAGGTTGCTACAAAAGTTGGGTATTCATCCTTTCTGATGGAGGCATAATACTCCATAGTGTATATGGACCACATCTTCCTTATCCATTCGTCCGTTGAAGGGCATCTTGGTTCTTTCCACAGTTTGGCGACCGTGGCCATTGCTGCTATAAACATTGGGGTACAGATGGCCCGTCTTTTCACTACATCTGTATCTTTGGGCTAAATACCACTAGTGCAATGGCAGGGTTTTAGGGAAGCTCTATTTTTAATTTCTTGAGGAATCTCCACACTGTTCTCCAAAGTGGCTGCATCAACTTGCATTCCCACCAACAGTGTAAGAGGTGGATTTCTCCACATCCCCTCCAACACATGTTGTTTCCTGTCTAGCTAATTTTGGCCATTCTAACTGGTGTAAGGTGGTATCTCAATGTGGTTTTAATTTGAATCTCCCTGATGGCTAGTGATGATGAACATTTTTTCATGTGTCTGATAGCCATTTGTATGTCTTCATTGGAGAAGTGTCTGTTCATATCTTCTGCCCAATTTTTTATGTGATTGGCTGTTTTGTGTGTGTTGAGTTTCAGGAGTTCTTTATAGATCCTGGATATCAATCTTTTGTCTGTACTGTCATTTGCAAATATCTTCTCCCATTCCATGGGTTGCCTCTTTGTTTTGTTGACTGTTTCCTTTGCTGTGCAGAAGCTTTTGATCTTGATGAAGTCCCAAAAGTTCATTTTTGCTTTTGTTTCCCGAATTCTGATGGATTCCTGTCTCACGTTGAGATCTTTTATCCATTTTGAGTTTATCTTTGTGTACGGTGTAAGAGAGTGGTCAAGTTTCATCTGCATATAGCTGCCCAGTTTTCCCAGCACCATTTATTGAAGAGACTGTCTTTTTTCCACTGTATATTTTTTCCTGTTTTGTCAAAGATTAATTGACAATAGAATTGAGGGTCCATATCTGGGCTCTCTATTCTGTTCCACTGGTCTATGTGTCTGTTTTTATGCTAGTACCATGCTGTCTTGGTGATCACGGCTTTGTAGTAAAGTTTGAAATCAGGTAACGTGATGCCCCCAGTTTTATTTTTGTTTTTCAATATTTCCTTAGCGATTCAGAGTCTCTTCTGATTCCATACAAATTTTTGGATTATTTGCTCCAGCTCTTTGAAAAATACTGGTGGAATTTTTATCGGAATGGCATTAAAAGTATAGATTGCTCGAGGCAGTATAGACATTTTAACAATGTTTATTCTTCCGATCCAAGAGCATGGAATGGTCTTCCATCTTTTTGTGTCTTCTTCAATTTCTTTCATGAGTGTTCTGTAGTTCCTCGAGTACAGTTCCTTTACCTCTTTGGTTAGGTTTATTCCCAGGTATCTTATGGTTCTTGGTGCTATAGTAAATGGAATCGATTCTCTAATTTCCCTTTCTGTATTTTCATTGTTAGTGTATAAGAAAGCCACTGATTTCTGTATGTTGACTTTGTATCCTGCCACGTTACTGAATTGCTGTATGAGTTCTAGTATTTTGGGGGTGGGGTCTTTTGGGTTTTCCATATAAAGAATCATGTCATCTGCAAAGAGAGAGAGTTTGACTTCTTCATTGCCAATTTGGATACCTTTTATTTCTCTTTGCTGTCTGATTGCTGTTGCTAGGACTTCTAATAGTATGTTGAACAAGAGTGGTGAGAGTGGGCATCCTTGTCGTCTTCCTGGATGCAAACTTTTTGAGGCTGTCTTTCTTCACAGAATAATGCCACCCAAATTGTTGCATGTATCAATAGTTTCTTCCTTTTATTTCTGTATAGTATTCTACTGTATGGATTTAGTATAGTTTGCATATCCACTCACCCACTGATATTTAGATTGTTTCCAGTTTTCAGTAATTACAAAGAAAGCCATGATGGAAGCTTATGCACTGTCATGTGAACATAAGTTTTCATTTTTGTATGGCAAGTAATCTGGTATGGAATGGTTAAGTCTAAGAAAGATGAATGTTTAATTTTATAAGAAATTGCCAAAATGTTTTTTTAGAGTTACTGTCATTCCATATTCTCTCCAGAAATGTAGGACATTTTCAGGTGCTCTGTGCTCATCCCATTTTTAGTTTTACCAACTTTTTTTTTTTTTTTTGGTCATTCTGCTTTAACTTGAATTTACCTTTTGGCTAATAATGTTGAATATATTTGCAAAACTTATTTGTCATCCATATGTTTTCTTTAGTAAACTGTTTACCCATTTTCCAATTATATTTTTTTGTTATCTTACAATTGAGTTAAGAAAGTTCTTTACGTATTTTTGATAGAAACAATTCTTAAATGTATTATGTGCAAATATTTTCTCCCAATCTGTTAGCATATGTTTTTCTTCTATTAACAGTGTCTTCACAGTGATAAAAGTTTTGATTTTGATGAAACTCAGTCTACCATTTTTTTCTTTTGTGAATTTTGATTTTGTGTTGAATCTAAGAAATCTTCAGTTAATTTTTGATCAAGATTTTCTATATTTTTAGAAAATATCGTTTTGTTATACATTTACACCTATGACCCATTAAGAGATAATATTTGAATTTTATGATACAAGGTCTAAATTAAGGTTCATTTTGTTTTATGAAACTTTTATTGTTTTATGTGTTGAAAAGACTATCAACTCTCTATTAAATTAATTTTGCATCTTTGTAAAAAAAAGTTGGCTATACTTGTGTGAGTCTGTCACTGGTCTGTCTTTTGTCTTACTGATCTATGATTTTATTGCTATGCTAATTCCATACTATATTTATTATTGTAATTCTTTAAATTAGGTAGTGTGAGTTCCATAACTATTTTTAAATTTTCTACATATTTATCTTTATTTTTTCATTTATTTTTATTGTATTATGTTGTTAGTTACCATACAGTACTTAGTTTTTAATGTAGTGTTCCATGATTCATTATTTGCATAAAATACCGAGTGCTCTATGCAATATGTGCCCTCCTTAATACCTATAATTTTGTTTTACAAAATTGTTTTACCTACTCTAGTTCTTTTTCCTGTACATATATGATTTTTGAAATAGTTTTCCTATTGCTACAGAAGAAGAAAAAAAAACTTCAGGATTTTGATAGGAATATTATGGTACTAGTGGCTTCTCCAAGAATTACAGTATACATCTTTAATTTATCATTGGTCTAGCAATGTCAACATTTTACCACTTTAACTGGACTATAAAAATCTTATAAGCACTTACATTTCTTTAACCTACCCTTCTGTCTTTTATAAGTGTTTTAAATATTTCTTTTTTTTTTTTAAGATTTTATTTATTTATTTGACAGACAGAGATCACAAGTAGGCAGAAAGGCAGGCAGAGAGAGAGAGGGAAGCAGACTATCTGCCAAGCAGAGAGCCCGATGTGGGGCTCGATCCCAGGACCCTGGGATCATGACCTGAGCCGAAGGCAGAGGCTTTAACCCACTGAGCCACCCAGGCGCCCCTGAAATATTTCTAGTATGAACATTGAAAATGACATTAAATGATGTTATTATTTTTTATTAAATCATCAAACATAATCTTTAAAAAAACTCTAGAGAAGAATGGTGTATTATAATAACTCAGATATTTACCATTTCTATCACTTGTTTCTTAATGTTTATGTTCTGTGTTCCCCTCTGTTATCATTTTTCTGTTTGAATAACTTCCTTTATCAATTATTTTAGAATGGGTCTAATACCAACAGGTTCTTGTCATTTTAATATTATTTTTCCATTTAAAAGAATGTATTTTTTTACTTTTATTCTTAACGGCTATTTTCCCTAGAGTTCAAATTCTAAGTTGACAGTTTTCTTTCAGCATCTGGCAAATTTCATGACATTTTGTTTAGGCTCTCATGATTTCTGATGAACTTTATAATCTGAACAATTATTCCCTGGTAAGTATGTAAGCAATGTTTCATGCCTCTCTGGATACTTTAAGTTTTGTTGTTGTTGTTGTTGTTGTTTCTTTGTCTTTCTTTGTGTTCTCTCTCTTTCTCTCTCTCTCTCTCTTTTTTAATTCCAGAATTTTGATTATGATATATCTGGTGCAGATTTCTTTGAGTTTATATTTTTTGGAGTCTCTCATCTTCTTGAATCTGTGGGTTTATGTATTTCACTAATATTGGAAAGTAATCTTTCATTATTCCTTCAAACATTTTTTTTCCCAGACCACACTTTTCCTTTCTCCTTCTTGTACTTTCATAATGCAAACATCAGTTCTCTTGTATATCTTCCAGGTCTCTGAGTCTCTGCTCCTATTTTTACAATTGATTTTCTATACATTGTTTCGATCAGAATGTTTCTAATCCCATCCTATCTTCAATCCACTGATTCTTTTCTCTGTCATCTCCATTCTGCTTTTGAGCCCGTCCACCGACTGTTCTATTTTAGTTCCTTCATTTCTCAGCTCTAAAATTTTCATTTAGTTCTTTTGTATATCATCTGTTTATTTGCTGAGACTTTCTATTTCCCCATATGCTTAAAGAGTGTTTTGAATTATTTGTTAAAGCATTTTTTGAGCACTACTTTCAAATCCTTGTCAGATAAGTAAGTACACCACATGTGTTTTCTTGGTGTTGATCTCTGCTGATTATCATTTGTCATTTCAATTGGGATTTCACTTTTTTTGATATGATGAGTAATTTTGGATTGTATCCTAGACATTTTGAGTATGAAATTATGATACTTCTGTACCTATTTAAATCTATTATTTCAGCAAAAAATAAATCAGTTGGTTTCCAAATACATATTCTGGGTCACATTTGTGAGCTCTCATTTGAATGTTACTTTTATTTTCAAAGTCTATGCTGCACTATTCTGGCCCACCCTACTTAGTACTACCCAGAGGCCATATTCTAGTTCATTTATTAAAGCCTTTCTGTTTATTCTGGTTGGTTTCATTCATTCACAACTTCAGTGTGTGCCCCGGACTCAAGACATCACTATGAAGTATTTTTTTCCAGTTTTATCCTCTTTAGGTGGAGGAGGTTGGAAGCCAACTCTGCTGTTATTTTTTCAGTACACACTTGAGATGCTGGCAGGTCTCTGCCCCACAGTGTCCACAGACCCACTGGAGAGTGAGAGGAGCTATACCTCTGCTCATAAGAGTGCAGAGTTGGTGGACTTTGCTGTGTTCCTCCCCACAATCTCTACAGCACCTTCTGGGCAAGGTGAGAAGTTTGCTATTTTTGTGACGTTCACCTGGAGTAAGGCAGGTATAGCCCCTCAAATTTTTATCTTGCAGGCCTACCCTCTTCCTTATCTCTTGATTAGAAACAGTGGAGTGTGTGTGTGTGTGTGTGTGTGTGTGTGTGTGTGTGTGTGAATATGTATGTGCATACATGCATGGAGACATGTGAGTGCACAAGTGTGTATTGTCTCTGGCATTTTCAAGTTGCAAGTTTCTCAATTTCCCAGACCAGTGTATATATAAAATATAAACACAGAATCCCAAGAAACTCACCACCATGTCTTCTCTTCTTTAAAAATTATATTTATATACTAGTTAATTAACATACAGTGTAATATTGGTTTCAGGAGTGGAATCATTGATTCATCACTTACATACAAAACTCACTGTTCATCAAGTACCTTAATACCTGTCACTTATCCAACAAATCCCCCACCTACCTTTGTCCATCACCCCTCTCTTCGTTCCCTATCTTTAAGAGTCTCTTATGATCTGTTTCCCTCTCTCTCTTCCCCCCATATGCTCTTCTATTTTGTTTCTTAAATTCCACATATGAGTGAAATCATATTGCATTTGTCTTTCTGACTTATTTCACTTAGCATAGTATACTCTAGTTCCAGCCATGTTTGCAAATGTCAAGATTTCATTCTTTTTGATGACTGATGAATGAAAAAGATTTCATTCTTTTTGATGATGAAGAAAAGGTGATGGTCATCTTTTCTTCATCTATTCGGTAGTCAATGAACATTTGGCCTCTCTCCATAGTTTGGCTATTGTTGATAATGTTGCTATAAACATCAGGGTGCATGTATCACTTTGAATCTGTCTTTTTGTATCCTTTGGGTAAATACTTGGTAGTGCAATTGCTGGATTGTAAGGTAGTTCTATTTAACTTTTTGAGAAACCTCCATACTGTTCACCAGTGGCTGCACCATTTTACATTCCCACTAACAGTGCAAGAGGGTTCCCTTTTCTCTGAATCCTTGCAACACCTGTTGTTTCTTGTGTTGTTGCATTTAGCCATTTTGGCAGGTTCACCATGTCTTCTTTTGAGTCTCAAAGTCCCTAGCTATTCTAACTTCTTTCTCTCATTTCAGAATATTCTGATAGTTGTTTTATACACATTGTCTAGGTTTTTGAGTTGTGATCGGTGTGGAAAGGGGGGTGGTGGAACATGATTATTTCATCTCTTCTGGATTTTTTTCTTTTTAAAGATTTTATTTATATATTTATTTATTTGTCAGAGAGAGAGAGAGAGAGAGAGCGCACAAGCAGGCAGAGTGGCAGGCAGAGACAGAGAGAGAAACAGGCTCCCTGCTGAGCAAGGAGCCCAATGCAGGACTCGATCCCAGGACCCTGGGATCATGACCTGAGCCAAAAGCAGCAGCTTAACTGACTGAGCCACCCAGGTGTCCCACTTTTCTGGATTTTTAAAAATTAATTTTCTTATGTTTTATGAATATACCAAAATTTGCTTTCCCTTCTTTTGTAAGTAGACATTTGGACTGATTTCAGGTTTTTTATTTTTTTATTTTTTATTTTATTTTATTTTTTTTATGAAGACCTGTTATAAAAATTCTTGTTTAACTTTTAATCAAATAGTTTGACTTCTTTTAGGTAAGTGGACTAATGTGTCATAAATAAACTATATTTTTACATGGATGAAAACAATAAAAATGATGGATAATAAGGGTTATTTCTTTGAGTTTTTGGAGTTTCACACCTAATTTAGAGAAAATAAAAGTACTTTTAATAAAACAATACAGGAGCACCTGGCTGGTTCAGGTGGTGATGTGTGTGGCTTTTGATCTCAGGGTTGTAAGCCAAATCCTGCATTGATCTCTAGATTACTTAAAAATAAAATCTTAAAAAAATTCTACTTTTAGTACAAAATGGTTGACTGAGCATGACATTAACTTTTCTTTCATCCAGTATCCTGCCAAAATTATGGAATATATATAAAAATAAAATAATTTCATAACATCACAAAAGTTGAAAAAGGTTTTCATTATTAGAACAGACTATTAAAGTATATGTGAAAAATTAAAGGCAATGGAATATTATACAATAATAAAGATAAATTTAAAGATAAATAAAATAAATAAGGATAATAAAGATAAATAATTAAAGATAAAGATAAATAAATAAACAATAATAAAGATAAATAATAAAGATAAATATATTATACAATAATAAAGATAAACAAATAAAGATAAAATGACATCCCATAAAGATAACTATAGAGCAATATTATATTTAATGGAAAAATGCTCAGAAGATTGTTTACATCATAGATTGTTTACTTAATGGTGACATTTATAGAAAGTAAAAAAACAACATATGTGTATACATATATGTGTGTGCATACATACAGAGGCAATACAAATATATAAGAGGAAATCTGGGGAATAATAAGCACTAAGATAATTATTTCACTGTGGATATGCAAGTAGGTGGGCTTGGTGGGGGGACTGCCATGTTAGAATTAGGGTGTTATTGAAGTCCTATTTTTTACCTCAGGTGGTATTTTGTGGGAGCTAATTATACCATTAAAAATATCTAGCTGAATAAATTAATAAAAGAAGACTTTGAAGGGACCAATGACAACTGTTTATCATGAAACAAAGATAATGATTCATCTAATTAGGTGTGCCCAAGATCCTTAAAAGGAAAGTGGAGAGGAAGGAAGGAAGGAAGGAAGGAAGGAAGGAGGAAGGAAGGAAGGAAGGGGAGAGATAGGGAGGGATGAAAATTAAACACAGATGGGATTGTGTTAACTGTGATTCAAAGATTGTTGAGAGATTTGCAGCACAGGCAAGGCTAAGAAGATTCATGTCCAATAAGGTATCAGAAAATCCTCAGGATTTTCCATAGCACTGTGAAAGACCAGGACTAGTCCTTGGTGATGGTTAAGGGAAATGACTCAAAGGGCTTTTGACTACTACAATAATTCTGAAATCTGAGATGGTTGGCTGTGGTGTTGTATTCCACATAACACTATTGTTTTCATAGTGTCTGTAAATAAAGTATCTGCAGTAGACATGTGCTGATATGCATGGAGTCAGAGTAGAATCAGTGGAGAACACACCAACTTGATATCATAAACTTCAAGGAAACAGAGTTAAGTCACAAAATATAAAACCTTAGAATAATTAGTAATTATAATTATAAGAGTGATGAGAATTTGTTACATTTGTTAAAGCAATAATAAATACTATATGCAAAAGAAGAAAGCAAATTCCTTTATGGCTAATGATGATGAACATTTTTTCATGTGTCTGTTAGCCATTTGTATGTCTTCTTTGGAGAGGTGTCTGTTCATGTCTTCTGCCCATTTTTTGATATGATTATCTGTTTTTTAGTTGTTGGATTTAAGGAGTTCTTTATAGATATTGGATATCAGCCTTTTGTCTATAGTGTCGTTTGCAAATATATTCTCCCATTCCATGGGTTGCCTCTTTGTTTGTTGACTGTTTCCTTTGCTATGTAGAAGCTTTTGATCTTGATAAAGTCCCAAAAGTTTATTTTCACTTTTGCTTCCTTTGGCTTTGGAGACGGTTCTTGAAAGAAGTTGCTGTGGCCAATGTCAAAGAGGTTACTCCCTGTGTTATCTTCTAGGATTTTGATAGATTCCTGCTTCATGTTGAGGTCTTTCACCCATTTTGAGTTTATCTTTATGTATGGTGTGAGAGAATGGTTGAGTTTCATTCTTCTATTAAATATATTAAATAAATTAAATAATTAAATAAATATTAGATAATTAAATAAATTAAATATATGATTTCTAAACTTTCAAGCATTAAGATTCAATAAAAGGACAGAATAATAATTAGACAACATTGTGATCTGGCAAATGAAGCTGAAGAATTTTTACAGAATATGAAGGAAAAAGCAATGAAATAGTTAATTACAGAAAATAAAATCTGAAATTATAAAGAGAGAAGGATATAGAGAGAAGAGGAGAGGAGAGGAGAGGGAGGGAGAGAGGACCTGGAAAGAAACAATGGAATTTAGTAATGAAATAATAATTGAAAATTAAAATTTAGGAATTGCCATTGAGGAATGACTTTCACAAGTGTCTACAGAGTGCCTTTAGGTGTATTCACTTATCCCACAGTCCTGCTGCCCCAACCCACACCACAGACAATAGACAATAATGACATTTATAAAATCCAGAAATGGAAGAAATTTTACACATTTAATAGGGAAATAAATGAAAAAAAGATTGTTCATACTGGCATAAACCTTAGTCATCTAAATAATAAAAATACTACTGTCTTATGGATTTCAGAGTTTCTTCCAAGAAATCCACTGATAGTTTTACTAGGGAGTTCTTTTATGTGATGAGTTGTTTTTCTTTTCTTGCTTTCAAGATTTTCTCTTTATTTTTGGAGGTTGATAGTGTATCTATCTCTGTGTACATTTTCAAGATTTATTTCACTTGGGAGTAAACTGATTTTCTTGTATTTGTATATTTATCTCTTTCCTCAAATTTGGGAAGTTTCAAATAACCTCTCTGATCTTTTCTTTCTCTCTCTTCTGCATCTGAGGCTACCATAATCAATATATTGGCCAACTTAATTATGCCCCATAAGTCCCTTGAATTCTTCTCATCTTCTTTTTAAATATCTATCATCTATCTATATCTATCTTTCTATCATCTATCTGTATCTATCATCTATTTATTTAATTTATTTCAGACTCATTAATTGCAAATGACATGTTTTTATATTCACTAATTCTTTCTTCCTGTTAGAGTCTGCTATATTTCATCCAGTGAATTTTTCAATTCAGTTATCATGATTTTCAGCTTCAAAATTTCTATTTGGTTGTATTTTTAATTTCTATCTCTGTTTATATTATCTTTTTGTCCATAGAGTATTTCTATGATTTCTTTTCATTTAGGTGGGTTTTTTTGTTTTTGTTTTTGTTTGGTTTGGTTTTTTGGTTTGTTTTTGTTTGTTTGTTGTTATTGTTTTTGGTATTTTATCTTTGGTCTTTGAGAACATTTAAAACAATTGCTTTAGTCTTTAGTAAGTCCAGTGTGTGTGTGTGTTTCTTTCAGAGACTCTTTCTGGAGAATTGTGGCTTTCTTTTTTTTTTTTCCTTTAAATGTGGCATTTTTCTTTGTGTGCTTTGTGATCTTTTGTTAAAGTTGGACATTTGGGGAAAAAAATGTCCCCAAATCCCCCATCCCCCATCTTTGCAGACTGTAAAAGGTGTAAAAGACCTTTCCTACTCAGCAGGCTTCTAAAACTTGAGATCTATCCAGGGTGAAGTCTTAATGTTATCTTGGATATTTTAAGGGTATATGTCCCATTTGGGTGTGTGTGTGTGTGTGTGTGTGTGTGCGTGTGTGTATTTCCCCCAGTTTTCGCTAACTGCTTTTAAATGCCTTAATTAAAAAAAAAATTTCATCCCAGTTTCTTCTAGGGAATTTAGGTATTCTACTGTATTACTTTTCTTATAATTTCTTATTTACACCTTCCGTAAGTCTACAGTCCTTCTGAAGTTTTCACACACTGCTATGTCTGCCACTATCTTTCTGGCTTTCAGCATGAAGTCCAAATTATGTTACCATAATTTGTTTCTGTCTGAGTTTGAAATCAGGTAAGACAGGTACCAGTTGTTTACATACCCCACAGACAAGTCAAAACACTGCAAATTATAGCCACTCTGCTCTTTCTGGTCCAAGTGAGGGATCTAGGACTTTGACTCCTTCTTCTCAACCACACCACACCTCACCACACCAGTGAAATTTAACCATAACCTTGTCATGGGACAAGGGTGAGAAAAGTGCCATTAAATGGATTCCTGATGTTAATACATTTTTTCGAGCAATTGGATCCATCCTTTTCTTAAGCCATACCTGGCTCTAGTTTTGTCAGTTACACAATCCAATAAATTATTTTTTAAGTTATTCTGCACTTGATTTTATGATTTGCAATGGAAAGAATCATGACTATATATAATATCTCCCTTAAACAGCAGTCCTATAAATGTAAATAAAGATAGACCTAAATAAATAAAGCCTAGAAGGTGTGCACATAATAAAAAAATGAAATTCACACAGAAAAAGAAACACTAATGGTAATTTAACAACAAAAAATTGCCTGTCAATGAAATAGGAAATATAAATAAAGATAACAATGAGTTGTCATTTTAAACTATGAAAGTAGAAACAATTAAACTGTTTGAAAGGGTCCAATGGTGAGTATGTGTGGAATGATGCAGTTTTAAAATAACCTAAATCAGGGACACCTGGGTGGCTCAGTTGGTTAAGCAGCTGCCTTCGACTCAGGTCCTGAGATCGAGTCCCACATCGGGCTCCTTGCTTGGCGGGGAGCCTGCTTCTCCCTCTGCCTCTGCCTGCCATTCTGTCTGCCTGTGCTCGCTCGCTCTCCTCTCTCTCTCTGACAAATAAATAAAATCTTTAAAAAAAATAACCTAAATCAATATATCACCTTGAAAATAACTTGGTATTGAATGCTAGTTTTATTTAAACCTTCATTATTTCTTCCAAGTCAGAAAATATTTCCTGTACGACCAAGAACTGATCGGATGCCTATATAAGTTAAAAGCTTATCCAGCCAAATTTTGTGCAAATGCAACCAGTGTCATCTGAGGTCAAATGGATTCAAGATACATGGATTATTTTGATAAATAATGTGTAATATTTGTGTGTACCCTCAGAAAAATGCTGGCCATTGTTTAAATTTTATTACTCAGCACATATTCCTGAGCTTTTAAAGTGATGTCTTCTTGCTTTTAGTCCATCCCACAATCTCATTCTGTTTGGTAAAATGTATACATATGATAATACCCAATAGTCACACCTACTTAGAATAAGCTATTTAAATGGACTGTGCTAAAAAAAAATTTAATTTAGTTAAATATTTGTTAAATATTTGGTTTCCATTTTTCCTTTAAAAATACAGAAAACATAAAACAATTGAAAAAAGCATGTTGTGTTCTATCCTCCTTTATGGTTAAATTTAAAAGCAGTACAAAATATGTAGACATAAAACTGCCTACAGGATATAAAAATGTCACGAAGCCAAGGAAATATGTAAATAATTATTCAAGAACAAAGAATGTAATCTATCTCATCTCTTATGCTAACTTTTCGTGTGCTAGGAATCTATTAAAGAATGCATAAAAATATAAATGTCAATGTTTAGAGTATAAATATCTCATGATGCTCCTAGTGAGGTGTTTGCTATTTTTATTGCTTTAGCTTTTTAAAAATCAAATACTTACAGTGGAAAAATCATATAGGAGAAATATTGAGCAATAAATACTTTAATGATTAATGCTTCATAAATAATAATACCTCAAGTCAATTTTGCCCCTTTGATGACCTCATTAGAAAATTGGAAAACAAACCACTGTTGTTTATTGTTAACATTAGTTGCTCTGTAGAAATTATATTTGACTTCACTAGGAATAGATTATGAACTGTGAACAGCTTGTAATTTATAAAATACAAGTTAAAAATGAACAAACCAGGGACACCTGGGTGGCTCAGTCAGTTAAACTTCTAACTTCAGCTAAACTAATGCTTTCAGGGCCCTGGGGCTGAGTCCGTATCAGGTTCCCTGCTTAGCCAGGAGTCTGCTTCTCCCTCTCCCGCTGCTCCTCCCCTGCTTGTGCTTCTCTCCCTCTCTCTCTCTCAAATAAATATTTTTTTTTAAATGAACAAACCAAAAATAAAGCTTGATAGTTTTTCTCCTTTGAAGCACTGGACTTCAAGCTATTGCCATGAGTTGATTTGTTTTATTGTGATAATCATGAATCTATTAGAATAGTAGTTAACAGCATGGTACACCCCAGAGTGTCAGTAAGTCCACAGTACCCAAAATGCAAATATAGTTCATCAACTGAATGAAGTAGATTCGCCTCCCTCCTCATGGCCCCCATGCTGTCACCTCATCATAGTGACCCTGGGGAACATGGTATGCTGTCTGCACCTTTGTCCCTAGTCATTTCTATAGATGTCCCACAATGAGTCAGATAAGAACTAGAGATCCATTCCATCTTTTGTCCTCTAGCTAAAGCAAGAAGGAAGGCTAATGGAATCTTTTTTCAGGCCTTTATGGTCTGCCTGGGGAATTTCTGCCAGTTCCAGAAAGTCTGCGGCATTCTGATCAAATGATGCAAACAGACATCCCTCAGGTAGACAACAGCACCTAATGCAGGCTGGGAACCAAATATTCACATAACTTCTCAGAAGACATTGTAAAGGAAAAAAAAATAGCCCCTGGTTTTGCCCACAGGAATCATTTTAAACTCTTTGTTTAAATCATGCTGACACTATCTCAGTCCATTCATTTGGAAATGTTATTCATTATCCATGTAACTAGATCAGAATGACCCAGGGAAGGAACCAGCAAAGAGCAGGACATTGTCCAGGTTTTTGCTCCACATAGCCATGTAGCTTAAATGAAAATAACTTGCTGACCTCTGATTTAAGAGTTAATTACCAGTTTCAATACATACACTATGACACGCATCATCATATTTTGATTTCTTTAAAATAAACTTTTTTTTTAAATGTTTTATTTATTTATTTATTTGTCAGAGAGAGAGAGAGACAGTGCACAAGCAGGCAGAGGCAGAGAGAGAAGCAGGCTCCCCACCGAGGAGCCCAATGTGGGACTAGATCCCAGGACCCCGGGATCATGACCCGAGCTGAAGGCAGTGGCTCAACCAACTAAGCCATCCAGGCGTCCCTAAAATAAACTTTTTTTAAAAAAAATTTTAGGATAGTTTAGATTTACAGACAAATTATGAAGATAGTATAGAGTCCCTACACCCTCAATCCACAGTATCCCTATTATTAAGATCATACTTTTATGAAAATTCACAAACTAATGTTAATTAACTAATGTCCACCAGTAAGCCTACTGAAGGAATTCTTCATTTATATTATAATGGTTTTGATTTCTATCATTACCTTTTGACACTTTAGAATTTCCATCTTTCTGCTTATATTCCCCATTTGACAAGTTTTCTTTTTTTTTTTTTAAAGATTTTATTTATTTGTCAGAGAGAGAGGAGAGCAAGCGAGCACAGGCAGACAGAATGGCAGGCAGAGGCAGAGGGAGAAGCAGGCTCCCCGCCAAACAAGGAGCCCAATGTGGGACTCGATCCCAGGACACTGGGATCATGACCTGAGCCGAAGGCAGCTGCTTAACCAACTGAGCCACCCAGGCGTCCCAAGTTTTCTATCTTTTTAAAAAAATGTTTTACGTGTTTTCCCATGTTTCTCATACCTCTACCCCATGCCTACCTTCATTGTTCTAGCCCATGTAATCTTTAAAGCCCTGACTCTGTTGGCTATCTTCCCATGCCCTCTTAGGTGAGAAAATAGGGATAAGGGTAGCTGTAGCAGGAGGAATCTCCTTACCCCAACTGGGCTGGCAATGCCTTTTGCCCTGTAAAGTTGGTCTTTCTTGTTGAGAAAACTGGGCATATTTCTCTGTGATTACTACACTACACCCTACTTCACCCCACCTCCCCTTTTTTCTACTCCTCACTCCAAAACCTAAAGGGTGTCTTTCTTGAGTCTTCATTCTTAGAAACTTATGAGGTCCTTGAGGTAAAGTCCCAATGTGTTGGAGTCTTCCATTACTGGGCTCCATGACTTTCTTTAATTCTTGTCCAAACTCAGCCTCAAGCATTCCATCAATATTACCATTTAAGTGTTTCAACCATTTTATGGCCAGCTGCTTCTGCTCCAGGTTACTGATTTCAGCTGTTTTTCCTTGGATGCATCTGTCTCTCTAGATGTCAGGGTGGCAGTTTGCCAGCAACCTCAATTCTCTGATGGGTCCAAAAAGGTCATTGATTTTCAATTTGTCCTGCTTTTTCCTGTGGTGTAGGCTGGAGTAACAAATTCCAAGTTCTTTGCATGTTAGAATTTTTAAGGTAAAGTAATTTCATTAATTAGCAGCACATTTTTGAAATGAAAATTTTATTTATAGGGCTTTAGGGTCTTTACTTTTTTATTTTATTTTATTTATTTTATTGTATTTTTTCAGTGTTCCAAGATTCATTTTTTATGTACCATACCCAGTGTTCCATAGAGTCTTTACTCTTAACTCCTATGCAAACTGCCTGTAACCTACATACAGTCCTCAACAGCTGAATGAGAATTACCATTGCTAGCAATTGCCACCAATAAATAGAGCAGGGACGGCACTGCTACATTTTTTACTATATCATGTAGATCAAAAGCTACATATAAAAGAAGATGCATGAGTGAGTATGTTCTTTTCATTAGCCTGACCAATAAGGAGAGCCCTAACTTACATCATTTTAGATGTCTGGGAATAAGCAAAGAGGTGTGTTAAGAAAGGTCATGTATTTTAAACAATGATTTGGTACATTTTTCCCGAGTTGTTTGATTAAAACCAGAAGCATCATGTTTAAAGCGAAGATGTCCAAAGTAAATTTTCATATTAGTATACTAGTACATTTGCCAAAATGTATTCATATTCCCAAAATGCACTTCAAGTCTCCATAGGAATGTAAGAGGGGAGGCAATGTGAAGACCAATAGTCATGAGCATTTCCTGTGCAAACGCTGGGTAAGAACACAGACACCAGATACAATCATAAAAATACTGTGGTGGGAAATGCTTTACTTGGTTTCGGTTCTATTAAAAACAAGCATCATGGATAAGAGAGTCACAAATCTGTTAGATAAGGAAAATTCTTAAGAAAGAAACAGCATGACTTCTTGCAATGTATTTCAGTTATGAACATAGACAATTTAGAACCATCACACATTACCTGTTCACTTTGCCCTTCGTCATTGATCTGATTAATGTCTTTCACATGCAAATCAAAGAAAATTTTGAGAAAAAAGTTTCGTTTACTCAGAGAAAGATAACTATATGAGTATAATATTAAATAATGTCAATGCTTTCCCCCCAAATTTTCTCTGAAACTTGACAGTTTTTCTTGTAAGCTTCCATGGTTATCTTAGATATGTGAAACATTTTCTAAGGGAAATAGAATGTTTACCTTCTTTCCATGTACTTAGAATATATTCAGTCAAAGGAGCATAGAAAACTTCTGTAAAGTCTCATATTTTTATTTAAAGGGGTATATGCTAAAATAGAAAAAGTCAGGAAATCAAGAACTGCAAAGAAAATGAAAGGATGGTCAGTGTTTTCCCAAACTTAGTGGAGGTAATAACTCAAAACAAACCACCACCAACAAAATGATGGTGATCAAGCTATTTTTTTTTTATGTACTGGGAGTTATGTGTGCTTGTCCTTCACATTCAAAATTAAAACTATCTTTTTATTTTGAAGGAAAAACACAACCTAATTTAATGTATTCCTTTATGTTTATTTCATACATTTAATGAGCATTCTAGGGGAAATACATTAGAGTTATCTTAGTGATAGTATTTACCAAAGAAATGTTGAGTAATATATCCAATTTGAATGATGTAAGAACATAGAACAAGTATGTTAAGACTTTATGTGTAGTTCATATATCTTCATCCATATATTTTTATTTTTGGACACTGGTCTTCCAAAGTGGCAATATAATTCATATTTTACATGAATACTTGCCACATGCCTGGTTTTAAAAATGGAATACAATCTTTTTCCTCCAGAACTTTGTATTTTAGTCATATAGAATATCCATGCCCTCAACCTCCATTAGACTTTTATGTGGATATGTCAGCAGAACTGCATTCTAAATTTAGTTAAAAGGATCTGGTCAGTGTTTCCCTAAGGTGGTCCAAAAGTCTTTAATTAATGTATATCCTATAGTCATTAATTTTCTCAATGTGTATGGCCTCCAAGAAAGCATTTCCGATGTCTCCCAAAAGAATCAAAGTAATTTCTATTTTTCCTCCAGCAAGTTTTCTGGTCTTATTAAATATAAAATGATAAAATTTCCTAGTGCTATTACAGATTTCATTTCCTCTATTAAATTCTTTGCTTTGTAAGATGAGACTTTTATGTACTATAGATTAAGATGTTCTCCACTGTTTCAATCACTCTTGGGCAGCAAGAACTTATTTGGTGCATCAATTGTTTTTGACTTTAAGGACCATGTTTAGCATAACAGGGGAAGTATGCACATGAATTATTCCTCTGTAGTTTAGAATAGTTTATTTTTTCCCTAAATTCAACAGCAGGAGTTTCCCAAGTTTCCAGGAAATAGAGCCAGATGCATATATTCTTGAGGCTATCCCCCAAATTTGGTTGCTGAGGATGCATACAGTGTTCATGAGAGATACTAAGAGGAAAGGATGCTGGCTTCCACGTTAGAAATATCAGTGATTTGTGAAATAAGCAGGTTTTTAAAGGAAACATTATCTGGGAAAGTGAACTGGCAGGAGAATTTTGTCCCTAACAACCATATCAAATGAGTGGGAATGCAAGATGGAAGCTGTAATGCTGGGTAACAGACTCTCGCAGGACGATGATACCACTGCAATACGATCTTTTCTTCTGAATTCCTGGGATCTGTGGCATTGGAAGAAGGCATGAGCAGAACTAAAGAACAAATCACCTAAGGGATTAAGCACATATTTTAAGTGTTTAAATACATATTTTGAAGTTTAAATACATAGTTTAAATTTGTAACTATCCGTAGGTATTTTTTGTCAATGGAAAGAAAAAAGGTAGTGAGGTTCCACATATAAAATGTCTGAAATCAAAATTATAAGATGACTTTTCTTGCTGGAGCCACAATATTAGTTTTATAGGGGATACAGTTTGACCATGCCTGTTTGGCTCTGGAGAAATTTTGCTTTATTGTGTAGCAAACAACAACAAAACAAACAGAAGATAATATACCATCAAATAAAAAGAATTAATATGTGAAGACATTATTTTCTGCATGTATGATTATCATTCTCAAAATTTAAGGAGAGACAAACCTAGATTTGTTGAGGCATGAAAATAAAAAAGAGAGAGAAGCTCATGCTTAGGCATAAGAACACAATACTATGCTAGACTGAAATTTTACTGACTCATGTTCATTAACCATATTTCAGAATTTTACCAATACAGGAGTTCTATCGAAAGCATTTAAGTTTCCTTTGTTTGAAACTAACATTCATTTGAACCCTTCAAATTTTGGGTTCCCTCTCACTGGCTCTAATCTTATCACATGAAGCAGAAATGCAGGGATCTAAAGGGGGAAATTAGTGTGTCAGATTGACACTTAATTATGCAATATTTTCGTTTTCTATGCACAGGAAATGAGATTTTCTAGAGGGATATTAGAAATACATAGAGATATTAGAAATACACAGAGGGATATTAGAAATACACAGTTGGATGGCTTAACCATTGTAGAAAATTGTTTGATGCTATCTCCAAAGCTTAAATATATACCTATTCTACGATCTGGGAATCCCACTCCTGTCATATGTTCAAGAGAAATGAGTGCCCACAAATATTCACTTCACCTTGGTTTAAAGTTTCAAACACCCATCTACAGAAGAATGGACAAACAGTGGTACCTTCATACAAATAAATGCTTCTCAGCAATAAAACATAGAATGAACTGTTCATATAGGTAACATGATGAATACCTCATACTTTAAAAAAAAACGGACACACACAAAAAATGTGTACTGATTATTCTAATTATATGAAATTCAAGAACAAGAGAAAATAACGTGTGAACAGTGAAGGCCATATTCACTAGAATTATGTGCTAGTAGCATACAATTTTGATTTCAGGAACGTCTTTTGTTTCAATAAAACATGAACATACCAAGTGATTAGGATTTTCCTGTTTATCCCCACAATATGAATACTTTAAATTTCTATTATTGTTTAAATTCCAAAAAACTAACCACTGGGTTGACTTTTTCTAAGAATTTTTTGTAACTCTGACTTCAACAACTTTTGTTCAATAGCTGTTTAAACACTGCTATATAAATGAATTTCCCATGTAATGCCTCATAAGAATTATATAAAATTTCACTTATGCTAAGGAAGTAATTTACCAAGTTCATTTTTTTCTTAGACCTATTTTGTGGTTCTCAAAAAGAAGTAGTTTGCAAATATCATGAGTTGAAAGCTGAGTTTTTATCCAACTTAGAGCAAAACTCCCACACAAAAGAATTTGTTTCAATAACGGTTTCCTTTTTTCTATTTTTATTTTTTAATTTTTATTTTATTTAATTTTTATTTAATTTTTAATAACTATTTCTTAAAATCTTTGGTAATCTTTTTTAAGCACAGCAATATTGACTGACAAAGAAATGCACTTTTATTTGTTACCAAATCATTTTCAAGATATTATATCTGCCATTTTTACAGAAGGAGAAAGAATGTTTTCAAAAACCAGTACTGAACATTTTTTATTCTGTGAGAAAAATTTTATAGCATATAAGCATAGTCTGGATTCCTAGGGCTTTTCCTTCCCTAATGCTGCCTACTAGAAGAAGGATGATTTTAATATACTCCACATGATAGCTATCTTTTGGTGTTTTCTTGAAAGAAAAATTCAACTGAAATCAAGAATTATGAAGTGAAGGGATGCCTGGGTGGCTCAGCCACTTAAGTGGCTGCCTTTGGTTCAGGTCATGATCCTAGGGTCCTAGAATTGAGTCCCACATGGGGCTCCTTGCTCAGTGGGATCTTGCTTCTCCCTCTGCCTGCCACTCACCATGCTTGTGCTCACTCTCTATCTGATTTAAAAATAAATAAATAAAAATATTTTTAAAAAAGAATTATGGAGTGGCACTTGAAGAGCCAGGTATTAACAAAGCAAAGACTGAAACCATATCAGATTCACTAAAATTATTCACTAAAAGAAAATCTGAGTGTCTGAGTATGTTTTCTAACATTGAATAAAATTATATTGAACTATAACATACATACAGTATAGGGACAAGTCAATGCATTTTCCATACATATTTACCCATGTAACCACCACTATCCACATATAAAACTCTTTAGGAACCCTAAAGGTCTCCCTTGTGCACTTTCTAGGTAATACCACTACATACCAAACCCCAAATAGAGGTAACATGGCATTTTGAATTCTATCTCCATTGATTACTTTTACCTCTTTTTGGAAATCTTATAAATTGTACCATTTTGTATAATCGTTTTTGATTCTTTCATTCATATTGTAAGATTCATCCATGTGTGTACAGTGGTTCATTCTTTTTATTGCTGAATAATATTCCAGAGTCTAAGTATGCCATATTTTAATTCATTGTATTTTTAATGTGCAATTGGATTAGTTCAAGTACTATAAGACAGTGTTGATTATATACTTCTGGTGAATATATAGATATATATAGATATTTCTACTAGGTATATAATTAGCAGGATGGTGCTGATGGTGCTGACGTACTTCTGCCTCTGGAAAGGTGGAATAGTGATGTATAGCTTGATTACAGCCCAGTGAGATCAATATGACTTTTGACTTACAGAATTATAAGTTAATAAATTTGTATGATGGGATTAGAGTTAAGGTTTCAACCTATCTGTGTCAATTTCTCTGTATTATTCAATCTAAAGTGAGCCTTGTACAGAGAATGAATTGTTGGATCTTTTTTTCTCTTCAATTTATTCTGTCAATATTTGCCTTTTAATTGAATATTTAGTGATTTTACATGTAATGTAATTACTAATGAGGTAGGATTTACAACAGAAATCTTCTATTTGTTCTCTATATGTCTAATGTCTTTTTTGTTCCTTTATTTCTCCACTTCTGCCATCTTTTGTGTTAAATATTCATTTTCTAGTGTACCACTTCAGTTTCTTTTTTGTGATTACTGAATGTTATGTTCTTAGTGTTTTCCCTAGAGATTAAATTAGCATCTCAACTTAAAACAATTTAGTTTAAGTTAATACTGATTTAATTTGAATAGTTTACAGAAATTTGTCTTAATTTTTTTTTATAATACGTGACTTCTTCCTCTTCCCCTCATTACTATTATCATCGTTATCATATAAATTACATTGTTTACCTCATATGCTGTTGCATTTCAAATTATATGGGAGTGGAAAGCTTTTATAAAAATACATTGGTGCTGGGCTCCTGGGTGGCTCAGTGGGTTAAAGCTTTGACCTTTGGTTCAGGTCATGATCCCAGAGTCCTGGGATCAAGCCCCGCATCAGGCTCTCTGCTCAGTGGGGAGCCTGCTTCCCTTCCTCTCTCTCGGCCTATTTGTGATCTTTGTCTGTCTAATAAATAAATAAAATCTTAAAAAATACATTGGTCCTTTTATTCATTATGTTATGCTCAGTATAAGTATAGCCACCATCTGTCACCACACAATGCTATTATAATATCATTGATTGTATTTTTTATGCTCTCTTTTATTCCCATGATTTATTAATTCCACAACTGGAAGACTGTATACTTAAATTTAAAAAATAATAAATAAATGAAATTACAATTAATATTTGAAAAAGAGTACATCAATATTATTTTTTACATTTGCCTATGTGGTTACATTTACCTTGACTCTTTTTGTGGCTTATTTGTCTGTCTCTTCCTTTCAACTGGAAGGCCCTTTAGAATTTCTTATAGGGGATGATAAAAACTGATTCTCTCAATTTTTTAAATCTAGGAATGTCTTAGTTCTTTCTTAAATTTTGAACTATAGTTTTGTTGAATGTGGAATTATTGGTTGACAACCTATTTCTTGTGGCAGCCTATTTCATTGCTGTCTGACCTCCATTCATTTTCTTAAAAAGCCATCTTTTCTCTTATTGATGATCTCTTGTACATGATAAGTATTTTTACCTTGTTGTTTTCATGATTATACTTTTGTTGTCTTTTGTCATTTAGGCTATTATGTTTAAATGTGTGGAACTCATGGAATTTATTCTAGTTGTAATTTATTGAGGTTCTTGGATATGTAGATTAATGTTGACATTATATTTAGGGATTTTGAGGAAATTATTTTTTTAAAATTTTTTAATCTCTTTCCTCTCCCCCTGGGCCTCTCATTATGCATGTCGATACAATTGATGGCATCTGAACCAAAGCTATGTTCGTTTTCCTTCATTCTCTCCTCTCTTTTTCAGTTCCTCAGACTGAATAATCTAAATTGACCAATTTAAATTTTCCTTGTTCTTTCTTTTTCCAGTTCATATCCTTGGTGAGCCCCCTTTGTGTATTTCTTATTTCACTTATTGTACTTTTCAACCCTATGATGTCTATTAAATTCATCTGTATAATTTCTATCTTTTTCTGCTATTATATATTTGGTGAAATCTAAGGACTTGTAGATATTAATAGGCTAATTCTAAAATTTAGATGGAAAAGAAAGGAATATTTAAAGAATTTTGGAAAGGAAGAATAAAGTTTGAAGCCTTATATTACTTGATATTTATACTACTATAAAGCTAAATCAATCAACACAGTGTTATTGTCAAAGCCACAGACACAAAGATCTATGGAATAGCACTGAGGGTCTATAAATAAATCCACACTAACATAGCCAACTGAATTTTGACAAAAGTGCAATGGAAAAGATCATCTTTTCAACAAATAATGCTGGCAAATTGGATATGCATAAGCAAAATAAATAAACTTAGACACCTAACACTTTACATAAAAAGTAACTAAATATAAAAAGTAACTAAAATGGGTCATTGACATAAATGTGAAATGTAAAATTTGCATATTTCTGGAAGGAAACATAAGAGAAATTTTGCCTCATTTGGGGTTAGCCAAGGTATTTCTTAGCTATTACTTCCAAAGCATGACCTATAAAAGAAAAAAAAGAACTTTATATTTACTAAATTTAAAATATTTTGCTATGCAGTTAGATACAGTTAAGAGAATGAAAAGACAAGCTATAAACTGAGAGAAAATATTTGCAAATCATATTTGAGCAAAGGGCTATACCCAGAATATATGAGAATACTCAAAAGTTAACAATATATAAACCTACAAAAATAGATAAAAGACTTCAATATTTCACCAAAAAAGTGTATGACATTGAATATGTATATGAAAAGATGTTCAACTTCAGTAATCATTAACTGACTATAAAGTAAAACTACACTGGTGAATGGATACATACCTGTTAGAATGACAATTAATGACTACACTTGTCATGGCCAGCACTGAATAATGTGTAGAATTGTCAAATCAATATACTGCACACCTGAGAGTCATTTGACATTGAATGTTAGTGGTATTTATTTTTTTAAAAAATATTTTATTTATTTGAGAGAGAGTATGAGTGGGGATGGGGCAAAGGGACAGGCAGACTCCCTGCTGAGCAAGGAGCCTGACAGGGGGCTCAATCCCAGCACCCCATGACCTGAGCTGAAGTTAGACTCTTTACCCCCTAAGCCACCTGGGTGCCCCTGCCTGCTAATTATATTTCAACAAAAGAAGAATAATAAAACTGCACATTAAAAAAATAACATATGAAGTGCTGGTGAGGATGTGGAACAACCAGAACTCTTTTATATTTCCTCTAGTAAGCAAAATGGTGCAACTACTTTAGAATACAGTTTATTGGTTTATGAAAAATTCAATACATATATGCCATATAATTATCAGCATTCCCACTTCTAAGAAATGGAAAAATATATATACACACACAATCTGTACATGAAATTCTATAAATTTATAAAACTCATAATTGCCAAAATCTGAAGACAACTCAAATTTCCTTTAACAGTTTTAGTTATAAATAAGCTATTACACATTCATATAATGAGATGCTACTCACAATTTTTTAAAAGATGAATTATTGATTTATGCAACAAAATAGAAAAATATTGTGTTTATTTATTGCATTGTATAATTTCTATTATTTTGAGAAAGAAAACAATTTAGGAAGAAAAGGAGTATTCGGTGGTTGTCTTGGATTAGGGATTAGATGAAGGCATTGTCAGTAGGGGTGGCATGGGGAAATTTGGGGAGTGATGGAATAATGCTGGTGAGCACAAGTCTATGTGTTTATATTGGTGATGGTTATTATGGAGGGCATGTATTGCATGGAGCACTGGGTGTGGTGCATAAACAATGAATTCTGGAACACTGAAAAGAAACTAAAAAAATAAATAAAAATTTAAAAAAAATCAGTGGAACTGCATTCTAACAAAAGTTAATTTTTGGTCAACGTAAGTTTTTAAAAATCATCACTATACAAAAGTAAAGATGAAACTCATCTCTGACAAATGAATCTGATTACCTTATAGCGACACCATATGACCACACTAAAAAGGGTAGGTGAGAAAAGAGCTGTCCACAGTAACAATGTTTTGATTTAATCCTCAAAGGCTAAAGATAAAAACAACTGCAATTTTAATTTTGACTACCATGTTTATTTCTTAAATGTCTATAATTCTAATCCTGGTATATAAGGAAATGATGACTACTTATAAATGCTGTAACAGTTTGTCATTATTATGTAATTTTCTGATTACATATTTTCTGATGTCATGTCCTAAGTTTTCTACTTGGCTTTTGGTCAATATTGATCATCATGAGATCCCATTCCATGTAGTTCATCTTTTTTAGACTCTTTTGTAATCTGCCTCTCTGATTCCATTCTCAATGGCCCCTTCATAGACCACAACACATTTCTTCTGCCATGTAAGGGACATACTTTCCTCTGATTTTTCAGCGTTTCTTGATTTTAATTTTTTTTCTCTGCTTATGCTTATGGTATGTTCTTTCTCAGCCCATTCCTATACTTTCCTCCAAACTTCAGATTAAGTTGATAATGATTCACATGTAACCTATACAAATAGAGGATATTTTATATACTGGTATTTGTTTTGGGTGTTCACAGTGTCACACTGATCTTTATCTCAGCATCAAAGTTTTTTTTTCTGAAACTTTACTTTCTATGTCATTTATAAATGTAAGTCGAAGCATATTATATTTATAGCATATAAAATGCCAGTTGAAGACACTTATGGAAAAACCTAAGACTGACATTTGCTGGAAAAGACGTTTCTGGATGGCAAGATCTTAAATGGTACCTGATATTTAAAATTATATATATATATATATTATATTATATATTATATATTATATTATATATTATATATTATATTATATTATATTATATATATATTATATATATAATTATATATTATATATATAATTATATATATATATATATATATGATACATAAACAATGCAATAATTACATACATATTCTTACTTTAAGGTGATATGGTTGGAGTTTGATGGGCTTCTCCTATTGCAAGTTTTTAGAAGGTAGAGATCAAGGAATAGGTAAAATTTATTGCCATTCTCAAACCAATACTCACTAACTTCAATTATTTCCTTTCTTATATTCCATAGCATGTTTTTTTAAACAAAGATTTATTTATTTGAGAGAGAGAGCAAGAATGGAAGGGAGAGAGAGAAAGAGAATCTACAGCAGACTCCCCAGTGAGTGATGAGCTGAACATGGGGCTGGATCTCACAGCCCTGAGATCATGTTCTGAGCTGAAATCAAGAATGAGACCTAACCCACTGAGCCACCCAGGCACCCCAATGTATCACATCTTTAAATTTATAAATATTTATTAAGCAAATGTCATTATATTTGTTTATATGTGTGTGTTTGTATATGCATGGGTGTAAATTATGGTAAGAGTTGCAAAGGAAATTTTTTTTTTAAAATATTTTATTTATTTATTTGACAGACAGAGATCACATGTAGGCAGAGGCCGGCAGAGAGAGAGAGAGAGAGGAGGAAGCAGGCTCTCCACTGAGCAGAGAGCCCGATGCGGGGCTCGATCCCAGGACCTTGAGATCATGACCTGAGCCGAAGGCAGAGGCTTTAACCCACTGAGCCACCCAGGTGCCCCACAAAGGAAATTTTTATTCACATCTTTTTTTTTTAAAGAAAGAATTTTATCTGGAAATCACAAATACTTACTAATTCCCTACCAGCATGGTGTAGTAGAAATGTTTAAGACAAAGCATAAGAATTCAAAAGTTTTGCCATCTATTTGGGAAGATCTCACACTCACAAACACACACACACACACACACACACACACACCCCAATCACAGCACAATGGAAGGCACTGATAATTAAATAATGTTTGAGTTCAGTAAAGGACTTGCGAAAAGACCAACATGGACTAAAACTATTTGCTAAATTTTTCAGAAGATTGAACATAGTAGTCCCTGAACTACAGATAAAATCCACATTATCAGGAGTGCACAAGAGAAGCAATTCTGCGTAGAAGAACAAATAAAACATAGTGGTGGGCATAACAAATAGCATGGAGGACATGGGGAGTTAGGAGAAGGGAGTCGGGGAAATTGGAAGGGGAGGTGAACAATGAGAGACTATGGACTCTGAAAAACAATCTGAAGGGTTTGAAGAGGTGGGGGTGTGGGAGGTTGGGGGAACCAGGTGGTGGGTATTAGAGAGGACACGGATTGCATGGAGCACTGGGTGTGGTGCAAAAACAATGAATACTGTTATGTTGAAAATAAATAAAAAAATGATAAAAAAAGAAAATATGATATATATACCATTATATAAAATCTATATATATGTATAGATCATATATGTATAGATCTATATATAAATTGTATCTATACATGTGTATATTTCTATAGACATACAGATATAATCTATAGATATATAACATATGTTATATATAGAGATATGTACACATATATAGATATGTAATGCATATTAGACATCAGATATATAGGTATATAATATAATATTACTAAGCCACGAAAACAGATTGAATTTTTGTGATTTGCAGTGACACGAATGAAGCTAGAGAGTATTATTCCAAGCGAAATAAGTCAGAGAAAGACATCATTGAGTTTTCACTCATATGTGAATTCATAAAAGAAAGGAGCAAAGGGGAAAAAAAAGAGAGAGAGGCAAATCAATAAACAGATCTGTAACTCTAAGGAAAAAGCAGAAGGTCACCTAAGGAAGGTGGTTGGAATGGGTTAAATTGGGAATGGGGATTAAGGAGTACACATGTGATGAGCACCAGGTGTTGTATGGAAGTCATGAATCACCATATTATATACCCACAACTAATATTGTTCTATATATTATCTAACTGGAATTAAAATTAAATCTTACATGGTGACCAATGATAAAACTGTATCTACAGTGGACAATTGGTGTAGCAAGCATAGACGGCTTTTAAATTAATTCCCTTCAGTAACACTGAAGTGTGTAAGGGAGTTCACTTTGCATTTAATTTTTGTAAATAGTTCTCAGTGTTTATGCCTGGAAACAGGAGTTAAAAAATATTCTTCATTAATGATCAATTGTACTACTGATCAATTAATAAAGCAATATAACATAATTTTAAAAAATAGTTATGCTGAAAATAAAAAAAGATGTTTAAAAAAAAAAAACATAGTAGTGGGGTTAGAACACAAGTGTGGGGCACATTCAACACGTGACAGCCAAACAGAAATTTGTTTTCTGCATTGTGAATAAATCTTCCCATCATCAGAACAGCAATTTCTGTTTTACTGTTTTACTCTTAACTTTAAATATGAAGAATGGCAGGACTTTCTTCCCATTAACAAATCTAGATGAAAATAGAACTGGTTAAAAAGCTGAAAGAATGGCATAGTCTGTGGGCAGCTAAAATTTGTTATTTATTACCTAAAATTTCAGGAATTTGGTTTAGTAATAGTAGGCTTTCTACCTGAAGACTTCCTCTGAGTTCATTCAGAAACTGAAAAGACCCTACAAAAAAGATTGAGTGATTAAATGAAAAATGGACAAATCAATGGATGTCAATTCTGTTCATTGAAAAGGAGAGAAAGGACAAGTGCTCTCTTTGCCTGAATCAGATGCTTAAGATGCTTAATAATGGTTTCCAATCCAGCACTTAATCAATATTCAAGTGTCTTATTTAATTACATAGCAACGGTTTCTTTGTAATCCCTTTGCTTTCCCTAGACGTACCTAGTAACCTTTGTTCAAACCATAGTGCATTTCAATTAATATATCAAAAAGCAGTAGCTTAAGCTTTGACATGTTTAGAAACCTTTGACTTAGATGTATGTTTTCTAAAGAAATTCATTCCTGTGCTTGACCTCAGGACACTTAGTAGAGGAAAGAGAGTATTTTATTATAGATTTATCTTTAAGCATTATCTGTACTTGCTATTTGAATGGCTGATTCTGAGTGTTTTTTGTCCAATTTGTGAAAATGTCTTCAAATTTCTGCCTCGAGACTATTTATTTCCTCTGAGTGATGACAGTAGACCCATATCTTCACAAGTAGACAGTAAAGGTCAGACCCGAATCAGATGTTAAATATCCCCATTTTATTAACACACTCTTTAGGGTACTCAGACAAAGAAGAGAGGTATTTAGACTTGTTTCCAGGTAAAATGTAAGCAGGTATATATTTTTATATAATAATCTATATGAATGATTAAAGTCTGTGTCTATTGCATGCTGGTGTTATTTTAATTTTTATTCCATATTCTCAAAGTTGCAAATAAAACCTAATTATTTTACAACTTTGTTATCAGATAATTTTTTGAAGCAATTATCTACTTCACAGATGATGTTCCCCCTTCTCTACTAAAGCCAAATACTGAGGGTTTTAGCACTATTTTTCCTGCTCTTTACAACTGGTAGCTTTTGGAACACTAAGGTGAATTGTCCTCAACATATTTTAAAAAATATCCTTTTAGCCCCTTCTTCCTTAGATAATAGAAATAAATAAGTTTATTTTGGGTATTTCTGATCTAAGACTTTTATCTCACATTTGTATTTATTTTTCCATGATTTTGCATAGTATTCTGTTAAATGTAACTAAAATTCTGCCATTACCCATGCTGGGATAATATTATTTGGTGTTTTTGCATAATAATAATTGACTAAATTTCCTTTCACTTTATTTCCCTTCCATGCACTTGTTTGTTTACTTGTTTTATTTTATTTTTAATTTATTTATTAGAGAGAGAGAATGAGTGAAAGAGAGCACAAGCAGTGAGGCGAGGGAAAAGCAGGTTCCCTGCAAGCAGAGAGCCCAATATGGGGCTCTATCCCAGGACCCTGAGATCATGGCCTGAGCTGAAGGCAGACATTTAGCCAAATGAGCCACCCAGGCACTCCTGTTTACTTGTTTTAAGTGGCATTTAGGAAGGCACTTGATTTTCTTAGAACTAAACTATGTTGGACAAACAAAGCCAGAATTTTTTTTTTTAATGTGTAACTTTATAACTCTATTATTCCTCATCATTAGGTAAGAATATTTTCTTTCAAAACAGTTATATGAGGAGTGTTCCAAGTTTAAGATAAGCTTATCAAAACAGGAAGAAATCAACTGATTAAAAAAATCTTCGTTTCCTAAATTTCTTTAATACTGTTGTCATTTTGCTTGTATGTGGTAGTGCAATGTGCATTCAGTGCAGAGAAGTGTGTCTTATAAGCTGTAAGCAGAGAAGATGAATTTAATCTCAGGGCTGGCTAACTCAACTACAAAATTGATAATTAAAGATGAAATGGTCCTTTTGCTTTTCATTTTTCTCATTTGAGGTGCCTGAGAAAAAACAAGGTATCCAAAGGGAAATTAAACATTTTCCTTTTCTCTCCAGATTTTCAAGCCCTCCCAAACATAAAGGTTTGATAACTTACAGAAAGCATTTGGTGATTTTATTATTGTGATGAAATCTGGAAGTCCAAACCTAACCAGTTTACATATTTCCTACAGACCCTGAAGTTCAAATATTGTGGTTCCTTCTTAAAAGTTACACCTTGCCATGCTCATGCAAAACACCCATCAGGTTACAGAAGGGAGGTGGGTGGGGGCATGGGGTAACATGGTGATGCGTATTAAGAGGGCACGTGTTGTGAGGAGCACTTAGTGTTATACACAACTCATGACCTGTTGAATACTACAAAATAAACAATCAAACAAACAAACCACCCAGCAAGGAGTTGTTGAAAGAAAGTCACCTAAAGTGAAATGTTGACTGCAGGATTTGACAAATCCTTGGATGGGGAAAAGAAAAATAAATAAATGGATGATGTGTGAAACTGGTCAGCTATCTAATAACATCCAAAATTTTGGTCTACTTGGCTATTTATTTATTTATTTTTGATTTTTTATTATGTTATATAATCACCATACAGCACATCATTAATTTTTGATGAGTGTTCCATGATTCATTGTTTGTGTATAACACCCAGTGCTCCATGCAATCTGTGCCCTCCTTCATACCCAACACCAGGCTCACCCATCCCCCTCTCTAAAATCCTCAGTTTGTTTCTGGAATCCATAGTCTCTCGTGGTTCATCTCCTCTTCCTTAAGCCAAAACTTTGATCTCTCCTTGTTCAAGAGGGCAGGAGGCTGACAGATACCATCTCCTCTTTGGGAAGCAGTTATGCAAGAGACATTGGAGAGACCCTTTGTCCATCAGAAACTCTGAGTTAGGACTGTGAGGATAGAAATTCTTTATCATCGTCATCTGCTGTCCTTCTGCATGCACTAACCCATTAGTTCTTGTGGAAACACATCTATTTATCTTCTGCGGAATAAAACTGACAAAATAAAATATTGAAAAACTAAAGGATAGATAATTCATAAGAAAAAGCCTAACATATGAACAATTGGAGTCCTAACCAAAGACAAGATAGAAAATAAGGCAGGCAATATTTGAAGTAATAACAGCCATGGAATTTTCAAAACTGATGGAAGATATCAAATAAAAAATTCAAAAACCTGTATGAATTCCAATCAGGATGAATGAGAAAGTAATTCAAAAATACTTAAACACATTGAGGTAATCAGCTGAAAAATTAGACCAAATAGAAAAATCTTAAAAATACCAAGAGTAAAAACACTCATTTCCTTGAAAGTTTGAATCTTTGGATTGAGGGCTCAGTTCCAAATGAAAAGATGCAATTCAGAGGACAATAGAGTGAGTGAATTCCTCAACATACTTTGAAAAAATAACTGACATCAGGGTCTTTGGGGTCCCCATACTTTGGAGTTCCTTCCTTAAAAACTCTTAAATCCCTCTCTGTTCCTTGGGATTGCCAGTGCATCCAGGCAGGACATCTCCAGCACAGACCAGGTCCTGCATGGATCTCACTTCCTAGATATGACAATTTTAAAAGTATCTAACTCACCTTCTGGTATCTGTGACCAGGGGGTTGACCAGTTGGTTTGGGAACCTGAATCCAGGTTGTACACATCTGGCCTTTATCTGTTTCTTTCTTTAGAAGTGCTTTCTAACCCTCTGTTCTGTACATAACATCAACTAAATGCCCCTCTTAGCTCTAGATCTTATGCCTATGGTTCATCCTGGGGTCCAGTGGCAAGGCCTGGTGCTGGGAGGGCAGCCTGGTGAAGGTATTGCTCGTGCTCACATATCTGAGCTTGGACTACAAGAATGGTGCTGATGCACTGATGTTTGGTGACTTTTACTCATATTGGACACAAGAAGAAATCAGAGATTTGCCTTATTGACAGATGTGACTTTGAGCCCCATCTGTGTTCTCACTGCAGTGCCACCATTAGTCTTGAACACCCAACAAATTCTCCACTTGTTCACCTATGTCACTGCTCTTCTGTGTGATCACCTCAGTCTATACCACGTGGCAATCAGTCATCCAAGGCCACACATATTTTCCATGAGGGTTTTCAAGACCATTGACCAGCAAAGGCCACCAATTCTTCCCACAATGTTCTCCCTTGATTTTGATTGATAAGGTGTCACTGTGGTCTTGGTTCTGTTTCAGCCATGTTGGATGAGGAGTGCTAATCTTTTGTATAAATGGCATGTCCCTTCTTCCTAAACCCTTCCACTTTTCCTGTTGGTAGTCTTAGAAGTCAGGGATGTGGCCTACTTCAAAACAGATCACATTCCAGGAATGCAGTTACTATGACCTAAAAAGTTCAGGAAAAGATATGATTGGAGAATGTATTGCTCTGTGCTTGTGCTATAAAATTCCAAATAGTAAAATTTAATATGATACGAATATGAAATATCATTTTTTTCCTGCATACTCTGGTTTGGACTTATATTTGTGATTATCATAAATGAAATAAACACCTCTGAAAGAGTTATTAGGAACTAGGATGTACAGGAAGCCCAATAGATGAAGTACAATCATGAGTAATGATGTAATCAACAACAAATCAATAGTATTGGGGAATGGTGAGAGGCAAGAAGATATGTACTGTTTTTATACAAACAGTTTCAAAGAGCCATGGCATTGTGAGTAATTACAGTGTTCCTTCATTTTTTTTTCTCCTGGTAGGAGATAGAGAATTTTTTAGGAATGGCAAATTTTAACTAGAATACCAACTGAGTTTGATATTAGTAATATGTATGAATAAGAATATAGTTGAGAACATCCCTACCAAAAAAAATAATGAATAGCCAGTGGTCACAAAGCTATTTGATTATGAGCTACTACTAGGAATCAAATCTCCAAATTTCTTTTTTTGTTTGTTTGTTTTTATTTATTTGACACAGAGAAAGAGAGAGAGATCACAAACAGGCAGAGAGGCAGGCAGAGGCGGGGAAAGCAGGCGCCCTGCTGAGCAGAGAGCCCAAAGGAGGGCTCAGTCCCAGGACCCTGAGATCATGACCTGAGCTGAAGCCAGAGGCTTCACCCACTGAGCACCCAGGTGCCCCCAAACTCCAAATTTCTTAGGAGAACTACAAATGGCTGCTTCGTAATTCTGAAATAATTTATGAATATTAAAGAGCTTATGCATTCTGTTATCAGTGTTCAACTGAAGATTGGTACAAGAGAACCTTGTGCAAAGCGGGTGAAAGGTGAAAAATGAAGCAGTAACAGCTGGGAGGGCCACCATGCTTGCCACATTTTGAATAGTTACTGAGAATTCCAGTGTGGCGGTATCCTAGTTCAGGATGACTGAAGAGGACATTTCTCCCTATCATGGCACCTGCTGGACCTTAATTTCTTTCCCAGTTCCAGATGTCATGAAGTTTATTTACATCCACCTAATATAAGATAAATATTCAATTCAGGAAAGAAGCAGGTATCATTGCTTTCTTTTCAGCTTCTCTTGGTAACACATTATGAGACCTTGAGTCATGCAGTGATTTTTTCCCGCCATGGTCAAATATTAAGTTGTTGGGTTTTTTTAAGCCACAATAAATCATCTTGCACAATATGTGTTATACAGCTATTCAGAAATAACTCTTAAAATGTTAAGATAATTAAATAACTTGCCACACAACAGGAACTTTTCTGGATCTGCCTCCCAGTAGATTCATCAGGCAAGATTTATTTACCCCGTCTTCCAATGTATCTCCTTCTTGGCTTCCATATCACTTCTCTGAATTGCCTACCATCCACAATACGTGCAGCTTTAGTCTCTCCATTTCAGTGCTTTCTAGAGTGCTCTCCTCTTTTTCTTCCAGAGTGGGTTGTTGTCTCAGTTGGTGGCTCTTCTCTTCTTAGTGTGAATATGCTTGCAGAGCCATTATCATTTCAATAACTGTCTCTATTTTAATGAGTTTCATACACTTACCTCCTATCCAGACTTCTGTCTTAACTACACATCCACTTATCCAACTACCACCTGATGTCCCATCATTGCTTCAAAATCAGGATTCTGCAAACCTTATTCATTACTACCCACCAGGCCCTCATTTCCCATTCCAAAACTGTTATTTCCATTTCTTATCCAAGTGAAAACATTACCTGCACCTTTGCTCAGATAATTATCAAAGCTTGTGGATTTTACCTGGAAGTTTATTTTCTCTGCTGCAACACTGTCAAAGTTGGAGCCAAAACTATTTGTGGGGTACCTAAGTTGCTCAGTTGGTTAAGTGTCTGCCTTCAGCTCAGGTCATGATCTCAGGGTCTTGGGATCGAGCCCCACATCAGGTTCCCTTCTCCCTCTCCCTCTGTCCTGCTTGTGCGTTCTCAATCTCTCTCCCTCAAACAAACAAACAAAAAAAATTTTTAGAAAGACTATTTCTGTACGAAAAAACTTCTAGACTTAGAGCGACAATAAAGACATGGAAAATTCTAGAAGATAAAACTTTTTGTCTTACAGTTTTTGTCTAGGGACAGAGTAACCTAAAACATTTGGTATTAACTCATTTGCTATTTAATTTCATAAAACATTGCTGAGTAACTTTTACTCACCTAGTTATTTTATGAGAAAAGCATTAAGTAAAAATATTAAAGGTTTCAGGCACTCTATTAGGCAATGAGGTTAAAAAGCTTATTCTCCACTTCCAAGGAGATAATCTATCAGAAAGTGAACCATGATGTTCTCCCTGACTAGGGCTTGTGGATAGTAAAAGGAGTATATACATTACATTTCTGGCTAGGCTGCACTTGGTCATTGACTAATACCATTGCTTGAAGTAGAACATAGCCTTGGACAATGTTTTATAATTTTTAAAGATTCTTTTGATGGTAGGACACTCAGTACTCAGGTAGATGAAAGACAAAACATGTTTATAACTTGCAGTTCCACACAAAAGAAGGCTGCCAGGCAGGTTCAAATCAGAGGGTGACCCCTGACAGAGTAACAGCAGGGTGCAACTCTAGGGGACAGCTTGTACTTGGCATGTGGGGTGGAATTGACCAGGTTTTATGGACTCCCTATGGATTAGCTAATATAAGTAATTTCTTGGGCTCAGAGGCATAAAGATTGTCCTTTGTTGTCTGATATCTGGCCCTGAGTGGTTAGGGCTGTTGCCTAGTGGCTCTGTGTGTGAGATCCTGTTAAGAGAAGTGGTTTGGGTATGGATTTACTCAGCTGCTCAAGAAAGGGAACTGATCAGCTTCTAGCTAAGACCCCAAAACTAAGTCGAGATGGCATTTCAAACAAACAAACAAACAAAAAAACTTATAAGCAAGTGCTTAATCCCATTTTTGCCTTCCTTGTCTTAGATTATGATACCTACAAGCCGTAAAATTCTGTGATTTTTTTTCCAACTATTAAAGCTGTGTCCTTTGGTTTAGGAACATTGATAATGTGGCAAGTGCTTATCCTTTTATGAGAGGTTGTCATGGGTTGAAGGCTGTCAACCATTGTCTTTGGTGACATGACCTTTCTCTTCAGATTTTGTCAGCACTGTTAACTTCAGGGATGGTGGCCATGATCTCTTGTTGATAGTATGATCTTTGTTAAGCAGTGATGTTCAGTGTTCTGTCAACAAGTCTGTTGACTCAACATCTGTATTTCAAGGCTCTAGTCTATTTGCTGTTTTCCAATTTCCATTCTAAATGTAAACATGCTACCCTGATTCCCATGTAGACTTCACACAGCTTCTGTAAATAGTGAACAAAGATAAGGGCTAGAGAAAAATTTACTGTAGGTCGATCACTTCATTTAGTTTGGCTATTTCTGGTTATAGTCACTGCTCTGAATCAAGTTCTGCCTTAAAATGCAGTATCTTCTTCTGTAACAATTTAATTATTTAGAAAAGACTATGTCCTGGACCTACATCAGGTGAAGTTAGCAACTTTCTGTATAAAGACTTGAGAATATCAGAAGTCATCTCTGCCTTTTCTCAAATCTCTCCGATTAACTTTTATGTAATTGTACTACATTTTAACCAACAGAAAATAGGTTGTTTAATTTTGAAAATAATACAAAGGAGTCTCTGCTTTAAACAAATCCTAAAAGATGTCATGTGTTTTATTAATGGGAAAAAGCAAAAGCACTGAGTTTCTCCTCTATCATTCTCATCTTATCAAAGTACTGCCTCTTTCTTCAGGTGAATCCAGTATTTTTAGTTTTATCAAACATATCTGGGGCTCAAAGAACCCATGAAACCAAATCAGAGGGTGTGGGACAGAAGGATTAGAAGCCCTTAAACCCAGTGGAGTGTTCTCCAGAGCAGGAACCTCATCACACCAGCTTATGTTAATTTATCAAATTGATACTTACAGAGTTAGAAAACACTAAAACCAGAATTCGAAAAGCATGGGACACAGAGAGAATGCTTTACTTCACGGAGGAAAGAAGGGTGGGGAATTGACAACAATCTGCTAATGCACCAGAAGAAAATAGGAAGCAACAAAATGCAAAGGGCTGGGCATGCCTGGTGGCACATGGAGTGGGACTTCTGGAGAAAGTGTCACGGATAGGTAGGAGTCAAGCTGATGGCAACAACTAAAACTAGGGAATGTTCCCCATCCCCTACTGAAAACTTTGAAATTTGAAATGATTATAGATTTCAAAAATTCCACATAGAATCCCATGTAGTCTTCCCCACACTTTCTGCAATGGTGACACCATATATAACTGAAGTGAAATAACAAAACAAAAAAATTGACACTGGAACAATATTGGTAAGTAGAGTACAAACTTTATTTGGTGCTTACCTTTTCTTTTAATTGAGTTATTGATATGAGTGTTTGTATATTTCTAAGTGGTTTAATCACACACAGAGATAATGTGCAACCTCAACCACAATCAAGATACCAAACTGTTCTATCATTTCAAAAGAATCCCTTCCTGCTACTTTACATTAGCACCATGCATCACTACCCCCCACCTCCCAGCCCTGCCCCCTAGCGATCACTAACCTCTTCTCTGCTCCTGGTTTTGAGATCTAGATAAATATTGTCATATAAACATGTAACTTATAGCTTAATTGGGGGAATATCTTTACTATATTGAGTCTCCCAATCCATCAACACATTATGTCTCTTTATCTTTATTTTCTTTGATTTCTTCTATCAGATTCGTTTTTCACTAAGCATAGGTTGTTGCCTAAATCAATAGTGTGTTTCTTTTTATTACTAAGAAGTATTCCATTGTATGGATGTACCAGATTTCCTTTGTCCACTCACTCCTTGAAGGGCATCTGAGTTGTTTCCAGGGTTTTTGCTATTACAAATAAATCTGTTATGAATAATTATTATGAACAACTGTTCACAGCTTTTTATGTAAACATAGTTTTTATTTCTCTGCTACAAATTCCTAAAAATGTGGCATGTTGTAAATTCCATTTACCTTTTTGTTAAACATCTTTATTAAACTATCATGCACGGGGCGCCTGGTGGCTCAGCGGGTTAAGCCTCTGCCTTCAGCTCAGGTCATGATCTCAGGGTCCTGGCATGGAGTCCTGCATTAGGCTCTCTGCTTGGTGGGGAGCCTGCTTCCTCTCTCTCTCTGCCTACTTGTGATCTCTCTCTTTCTGTCGAATAAATAAATAAAAATCTTAAAAAAAACTATCATTCACATAGTATACCCTTTTAAAATGTATGATTCAATGGTTTTTAGTATATGCACAGACACACGCAATGATCACCCCACTCTGTTTTCATCACCTGACAGAAAGACCCATACATGTCCACTATTGCTGTTTATCTCCATTTCCCCTCCACTCTTCAGCAAGTAATCTACTAATCTACTATATGGCACTCTAGATGTGCTTATTCTAGACTTTCATGTGAATGGAGTCATATAATATCTGGACTCCTGTGCCTTACCTCTTTCATTTAGCATAATGTTTTTCAGTTACATCCAAGTTATATCATGCATCAATACTTTGTTCCTTTTCATAATTGAATAAAATTTCATTGTATGGATATACCACATTTCGTTATCCATTTATCTGTTCGTGGATATGTAGGTTGTGCTCACTTTCAACTATTGTAAATAATATTGGCATAAACATTTGTGTACATGTTTTTGTGCAGACAACTGTTTTCTTTTCTCTTGGGTATATACTAAGTAGTAACATGCTGAACTCATATAGTAACTCCATGTTTAATCATTTGAGGAACTATTCTAAATTGTTCTCCAAACCAATTGCATTATTTCACATCCCTGCCAGAAGTCTATGAAAGTTCTGATATCTCTGCAACCTTATCAATACTTGTCATTATCTCACTTTATTATTCTAACCATCTTAGTGGGTGTGAAATGGTATATCCCTGTGATTTTGTTTTACATTTCCCTGATGACCAATGATGTCTATCTTCTTTCATGTGTTTAATGGCCTTTTTTATATATTCCTCAAGCCACCTATCATGTATTTGAAATCACAAACATTTAAAAAATTATTTTGATGAAGTCTGTTTATCTATGTTTTCTTTTCTTTTTTTTTTTTAATTTTTTTTTTTAAGATTTCATTCATTTATTTGGCAGGCAGAGATCACAAGTAGGCAGAGAGGCAGGCAGAGAGAGAGGAGGAAGCAGGCTCCCCGCCAAGCAGGGAGCCGGATGTGGGGCTCGATCCCAGGACCCTGAGATCACGACCTGAGCTGAAGGCAGAGGCTTAACCCACTGAGCCACGCAGGCGCCCCGGTTTTCTTTTCTTAACCAACAAAATGGTTGCTGTCATATCTAAGAATTCTTGCCAAATCCAAGGTCATGAAAATTTTATCATATGACTTATTTTAACAGTTTTATAGTTTTGGTTCTTTAATTCATCTTGATATAATAATTTCTGTATACAGTGTGAAGGAAGGATTCAACTTCATATGTTTTGCTTGTGGTTATCCTATTGTCCCAGCACTATTTGTTGAAACGTGCATCTTTACTTTTATTAAAACAACAACAACAACAGCAAACATTCAAACAATTTTCCAGAGTATTTATACTATTTTAGATTCCCACAATCAATGTGTGAGAGATCCAGATGCTCTGCAAACTGATTAGTAATTTGGTAACATGACTATTTTTATTTTGGCTGGTATACTAGGTAAACTTGCATTTCCATATAGCAAATGATGTTGAATAACTATTTCTATGTTTGTCATTTGTCATGCATATCTCCTCTCTGATGAATTATCTCTGCATGTATTTTTCCCATCCTCTAATTGTTTGTTTGCTTGTTTTCTACTGAGTTTTGAGTTATGTATTCTAGATATAAGACTTTTGTCATATATATGTGGTATAAATTTTCTCTTGGTCTGTAGGTGTTTTATTCATTCTGTTCATAGGGCATTTTCATAAAACAAAATTTTAATTTTGATGAAATCTAATTACCTTTTTTTTTTGTCTAATGTGGATCTTGCTTTTGGTATTATATCTAATAACATTTTGCCTTTGATCTCAAAGATTTCCCCATGTTTTCTTATAAATATTTTAGGGGTTTTTTTGGTGGTGGTGGTGGTGGTTGTTGTTTTCTTTTTTGAGAGAGAAAGTGTATGACAGAGAGCAGGGGGAGGGGCAGAAAGAACAAGAAAGAGTAAATCTTAAGCAGGCTCCATGCCCAGTGTGGAGCCTGACTTCAGGCTCCAGCTCATGACCCTGAGATCATGACCACAGCCAAAATCAAGAGTGAGATGCTTAGCCACTAAGCCACCCAGAAACCCCTAAAATTTTTATAGTTTTACACTTAAATTCACTTAAAATTAAGCTTTATCCATGACATAAAGTTTAGGTTACAGTTTCTTTCTTTTGCTGGCATCTGATTGTTCCTATACCTTCTGTTGAACAGGCTATGATTCCTCCATTGATTTGCTTTTGCCACATTGTCAAAAATCACTCAGACATATCTAGTCTATTCCTGTGGTCTCTATTTTATTTTAGAGATTTGTATTTCCACCATCTGCTCATATAACACTGTCCTGCTTACTATACCTATAAATTAAATCTAACATTATGTAGGGTGCTTCCTCCCACTTCAGTTTTCTTATTTATTTATATTTATTTTTTAGTTATTCAAGTTCCTTTGCCTTTTCACATAAATTTCAGAATAAGATTGTCTATATCTACAAAAGAATCTTGCTGGAATTTTGATAGAAACTAAGAAAAATTGATAACGCCTTTCCATTATTGTGTCTTCCAATCCAGGGATACATTGTATCCCTCCATTAATTTAGATGTTCTCTGAGTTCTTTGGTTTGTAACTTAGCATGCAGATTCTATACATACTTCATTAGACTTATATCTAGATTTTTCTTTCTTTTTTTTAATCATTTTGGGCTGATTATAAAGAGCATTGTTATAAATTTTTGTTTCCACATGTTCACTGCTAATAGGTAGAAATGAGACTGATTTATGTGTTGACTTTATGTCCTTGCTAAACTTACTTATCAGTTCTAGTAAAGTTTTTTTTTCTTTTTAGATTCTTTAGGATTTTGTGTATAAGCAATTAAACAGTTTTCTTCATTCTGTGACTTTAACATCATTTTTGTTTGTTTGTTTGTTGTTTTTCTTTGCCTGATTACAGTGGTTCAAGCTTCTGGTACTGTGTTGAATTAGAGCGGTGCCTTGTTTTTGATATCAGAAAAAGAACATTCTTTTTTTTAGCTGTAAAATATGATGTCAGGTGCAGAGTTTCAAGGTTCAATCAATTCTCTTTATCAAGTTGAGGAGGTTTTTCTATTTTCCTAATTTGCTAACAGTTTCAGTCACAAATGAGTGTTTTATTTTTGTAAAAAAAGTTGTAAAAAATTTGTAGATTTTTTAAAAAGATTTTCTGCATGAATTGCTATGATCATGTGATTTTTCTTCTTTGACCTGTTGATATGGTGGATTACATTGATTGATTTCTAAATGTTACTATATTCTAATTACTAGATTCTAGTAGATTCTAATTATTCTATTACTAGATTTACTAGATTCTAATTATTCTAATGTTACTAGATTCTAAATATTACTAGAATGAACCTCACTTCACAGTGATTTATTGTCATTTTTATAGATTAATGAGTTCAATTTTCTATTTTTGAAAAATACAGTAAAAATACACATAACACAAAATTTACTATTTTATGTAGCAGAGTTCAGTGGCATAAAGTGCAGTCACACTGTTCAGCAGTCAATCTCTATAACAATTTTCATCTTGAGGAACTAAAACTCTATAACTATTAAACAAATTCCCATTTCCTCCAAGATCCCCTATCCATGGCAATCACCATTCTATATTCCATCGTTATGAATTTGACTACTTTAGATATTTCTATAAGTAGAATCAGACAGTACTTGTCTTTTTGTTACTGGATCATTTCACTTAGCATAATGTCCTCAAGATTCAAACATAGCCTATGTCTGAATTCCCTTCCTTTTGAAGACAGAATAATATTTCATTGCATGTATATACCACATTTTATCTATCCATCTGTCAATGGACATGTGGGTTGGTGTTCATATTTTGGTTATTGTGAATGATGCTGCTAGGAACATGGATATACAAATATCTCTTCAATACCCCACTTTCTATTTTTTGGGGTATATATCAGTAGTAAAATTGCTCGATCACATGGTAATTTAATTTTCAATTTTTTGAGGAATCTGCATACTCTTTTCCATAGTGGCTGACCATTTTACATTTCCATCAATAGTACAAAAGAGTTTCGATTTCTTTACATCCCTTCTATTATTTTCTTAAGTTCATTGTTTAATTACAGTTGACATGCAATGTTACCTAAGTTTCAGGTATACAACATAGTGTTTTGAGAATTCTGTACATTACTCATTGTTTGCCATGATAACTATAGTCACCATCTGTCACCATACAGTGTTACAATATTATTGACTATCTTCCCTATGCAGTACTTTTCATCTTTATAGCTCATTTATTTTATGACCAGAAATTTATACCTCTTAATCCCCTATGCCGATTTCACTAATTCCCTCACCCACCTCCCCTCTGGCAACCTTGCTTTGTTCTAAAGAGCTTGCTTATTTTTTAATTTGTTTGTTCATTTGTTTCTTTTAGATTCCACATCTAAGTGAAATCCTATTGTATTTTTCTTTCCCTGATCTGACTTATTTCACTTAGCATAAACACTGTAAGTTCATCCATATTGTCCATATTGCCATCCATATTGCCATTAACAATGGCAAAAATTCATTATTTTTTGTGGCTGGGTATATGTATATACCACATCATCTTTATCCATTCATTTATTGATAGACACATGTGTTGCTTCCTTATCTTAGCTATTGTAAATAATTATGCAATAAATATAGGAGGCATATATCTTTTTGAATTAGTGTTTTCATTTTTTTTTTGTTTTTTCAATAAATAGTATTGGGAAAACTGGACAGCTACATGGTAAAGAATGAAGCTGGAGTACTTACACCATACCCCCCCCAAAGAAAAATTCAGGATAGATTAAAGACCTAAATGTGAACCAAGTGTGGTCTGGAACCATAAAACTCCTAAAGAAAATATAAGCAGTGATCTCTTGGACATTGGCCTTAGCAACATATTTACAGATATGTCTCCTCGGGCAAGGGAAACAAAAGCAAAAATGAACTATTGGGACTACACCAAAATTAAAAGCTTTTGTACAGTAAAGGAATCCACCAAGAAAACAAAAAGGCAACATAGTGAATGGGAAAAGATATTTGCAAATGATATATTCAGTAGGTAGTTCATATCCAAATATATAAAGAACTTATACAACTCAACATCAAAAATAAAATCCAGTTTAAAAAATTGGCAGAGAACCCAAATATACATTTTTCCAAAGAAGATGCACAGATGGCCAATAGACACATGAAAAGATACTCAACATCATTAATCATCAGGGAAATACAAATCAAAACCACAGTGAGGTATTACTTCATACCAGTCATAATGGCTAGAATCAAAAAGACAAGAAATAACAAGTGTTGGTAAGGATGTGGAGAAAAGAACTCTCCTGCCCTGTTGGTGGGAATGTAAATTGGTGCAGCCACATGTATTATTTGTCATATGCAGCCCATGAAGTCTTGTCAGTTAGCCTAATGGTCAGCTACTTGTGGATGAAGATCTCCTTAATACCTTGAACCAGTAAGAATTCTAGCATTTGCTGAAGCTCTGTGAGTCTGTGTGTGTGTGTGTGTGTGTGTGTGCGCGCATGTGCACGTTTGTTTTTTATGGAATTCTTTCAGTGCTTCCCCAGACAGTTTAAAACCCTTCACTCTTCCTTCACTCAACCTTCACTCTTCACTTCCTGCTTGCATAGAACTTCTAGGTCAGTCAGAGAAGAAAATAAGCTCTTCTTAGTTCTTCCCTGGGCATGACCATAGTCCTACACGTGGTCATGTTCTTTAGGTTCCCCAGAAAATACGTCAGAACTTTTCAAAGCACTGTACTAGTATCTTTTTCCTCATAGTTTTCCCTTAAGAGTTTTTGTTTTGTTTTGTCTTTTTGGTTTGTTTGTTTGTTTGTTTGTTTCCCAGCCTCTTGCTTGCTTCAACTGGTCTCATTGCTTTAGGCAGCTGGGATGTTAAACAATTGTGACTAATAGTTTTGGACCAACCTCTATGTACAGGGCATTCTTGACTGAATTTGCCAGTCAAGTCAAAGAAACACAAGCCCTGTGAATGGGGTTTTCCACAGAACTGCCACACAGGTTAAATAGACTAGGCAATTCTCTGGAAATTCTAACCCATTCTGTCCCTTCTATTGTTGTTAGGTGCTGTTTTTCACAGTTATCAGTTCTGTTAGGAAAGATGTTAAGGTTCAAATTCGATGGCCGAGAAAGAATTCTTGAGACATTTTTGATGGGAAAAAAAAATGGTTTTATTAAAACATGGGGACAGGACCCATGGGCAGAAAGAGTTGCACTGGGGTCATGAGGAGTGGCTGACTATATGCTTTCAGGTTGGGAAGGGGTTAGAGAGAACATAAATCTCTAAGGAACTTTGAAATCAAGGTTTCCAGGACCTTTGGGGGGCTACCTATTGTTAAGAAAATGTTATTTATTACTGTCTAATAAAACCTTAGCCATGAGACCCTTCAGTTACATATTGGTGGGTCACATGTTTGGGGAATGACTGCCAACATGTGTCTTGGGTGGGTGTGGGAGACAGAGATAAAGGAAGTTTCCAAAGGAATTTTTAAAGTAGACTTACAGGATCTTGGGGGTCAGGCTGATTGCCTTTGCCCTTAGCAAAGTATTAAATTGAGGCAGTTGGGTTCCTCGACGAATATCACTCTGCCTATTTCAAGGTCTTGTCAGGGGGCTATAGGTACCATAAGGAAATTTAATTTTTCTTTTACCTTTGTTTCCCACATCAGTTTCCGGGCTACTCAGTTTCAGAGCTTCCATTGAGAGTAGAAGTATGGGATGGATACCAACCAAATTAAATGCCACATGGTTTGCTTGCATTACCAAGATTCAGCTATTTTTCTTGACTAAACATTGCTTAGATTGTTGCAAATCTTTGATTAATTTTCAGGGTTCTGTTATGTTTTATCTTTATTTTTATTTCTTATTTGAGTGTTCTTACTGCTTTTATGAATGAGCAGATTTTTGGACTTCCTTTCTCAGCCATTGCAAAAGTATTTCTCCACACCTCTATTATTAACCTATTTGAACCTTCATATTTAGAGTGGATTCCTTATGGACAACATTTACTTAGGTCTTCTTTGGTGTGTGTGTGTGTGTGTAATCCAATCAGATGCTCTGCCTCTTAACTGATATATTTAGGGTGATAACTTATATAAGTGATTAATATCTACAATCTTAAAAGTTTTTTTTTTTTAAGATTTTATTTATTTATTTGATGGACAGAGATCACAAGTAGGCAGAGAGGCAGGCAGAGAGAGAGGAGGAAGCAGGCTCCCTGCTGAGCAGAGAGCCCGATGCGGGGCTCAATCCCAGGACCCTGAGATCATGCCCTGAGTTGAAGGCAGAGCTTTAACCCACTGAGCCACCCAAGCACCCCAAAACAGTTTTTGATTCATTGTGTTTGTTTCTTCTCTTTTTATGACCTTCATGATCTTAACTGATAATTTTATACGATTCTATTTTTTATTCTCTCTTAGCATATCATTTGTACTTTTTTTTTCACTTTAAGTGATTGCTATGGAATACATAACATACATATCAATAACCTAAGCTCACCTTCAATTAGCACTCTACCATTTAACATATAGCACAGGCACTTTCTAACAGAGCATTCCCGATTCCTTCCTCTGATTCCCTGTATCTTTGATGTCTAATCATCCAATACGTTATTTCTGTTATTGCCTTTAACAGTTATATTTTAGATCTAATTAAGAATAAAAAAAGAATAAGAAAATTTTTAAAATATTGTTTTACCTTATTTTTTTTTCTTTGTAGATCTTTTCTTTATGTGGATCTAATTCTTCTTCATATCATTTATTATCTGCTTGAACAACTTCAAACATTTCTTGCTGGGCAGATCTTCTGACTTTGGGTTCCCTAATTTTGTGTCTGCAAATCTTAATTTCTCCTTAACTTTTTCCATCATACAGATTTCTTTTAGTTAAACATTTTCATTTTGCAATAATTGTAGATTCACATGCAGTTGTGTAAGAAATAACTTGGAATCTTCTTATGTCCTTTACCCATTTCCCTCAGTAGTAATATCTCACAAAAGCATAGCACAATGAGAAAACCAGAACATTGACATTGACACAGTCAAGATACAGAACATTTCCATCTTCACAAGTATGCGTTGTGCTATCTTTGTCCTTTTATGGTTTCATTCACTTCCATCCTGTCCTTAACCCCTGGCAGTCACTAATCTGTTCTCCATTCTTGTAATTTTGTCATTTCAAGGTTATATAAATGAAATCACACAATATGTAAGCTTCTTAGATTGGCTTTTTTTCAGTAAACATGATTCTTTGAGATTCATCCAGGTTGTTGCATGTCTTTTGTCCTTAATAAGTAAGACATATTTTAAAAAAATGACTAAATCATGTTTATACTGTGTTCTCCATTCACATAACACAAATCAGTGAACTAAGTTCATGAATTTGAGGTGGGTGAGAAAAAAAAAGGGTAAATTGGGCATTCTTTGAACCTCTCATACATTTGCACATGGAAGAGAAAAGGAGTGGTCTTTTGGGGCCATTTTTGAGCATTCTAATGCAGAAAGATTATACAGTGTTGTATAGCTCTCAGCTTTCATCTTTCCTCAAGCTCCAGCTCAGTTAAGGACTAGGATTCTGTGTCATAAGTTATTTCTTTGAAGGAAAAGGCAAATATTATGACTTCTCTTAAGAAAGTAAAAATTAAAGTTTTTTTCCCAGTAATTATTACTCTAAATTCAATCTTGCATATCCAGTTAAAAAATGATGTATTTGCTTTTTGGGAAAATATCACAGTAGGATAATCACTCTTTGTTTCCTGTTTATTGCAAGTCACTGTAAAAATGAATATAATTAATTGCAAAGTTATTTTTAATGTTTATCTAAATTTGTTACATTATTCTTTTCATGTCAAAGCAACCAAAGTGAAAAGATGCATAAATCCCTTGAGAACAAACACCAAATGAGGCAATAAATAGATAATAAATCATAGCTTATCCATTTTAGTGATATGTAGGGAAAAAGTTTTGCAGATGATAATGCACACTCACAGGAGATTTGTGTTTACAATAATTCATGTTTAAAGTCTTGTCAGGGAAGTAATTACAAGTCTGCCATAACAGTCTCTGTTAATCTTACACACCTTAAAGTTGTTATTAATTAAGGAAAAGCTATAAATATAGAGGAAGATCTAAACCTAAATTAATAAAGTTAGTTGGGGAGAGCCAGTTTTACTGCAGTTTAGAGGTTTTATAAAGAAGTTTATTATTAATAAAAGAAATGCATATTTTTGGAAAATAGATTATATTTTTAAAAGAAAAAGCAATTAATATATGTGTGCAAATGTTAGAAATGAGTTCTCACCTGTGCTTAATGTAGCACAAGAAAATCCTGATACTTAAGTTGTGGTTAAGGTTTAAATCACATTTGAGTAGATAATTTAAATGTTCAGTTTCATATTTAATTGGGCTCTTATCTTAAAAAATGCATTCAGATCAGTGTATATAACTTGTGGTTGATTTTAAGATGTAGAATTACAGAAGAAGGCAAGAATGTGAGTTCCAGCTGCTGAAGCTTGCTGACAGAATAAAATTATTTCTTCATCCAATGCTATAATTTTGCACTTATGCCTAACTAAAGATGGCCCCATTTCTTCTTTCCTACAACTATTTTTTGGGGGTGGAAAGAAAGAATGAGATGACAATTTTTTCCATATTATTTTTCTCCTGAATATTTTCAGTTAATTAATGTTCATGTTCAGAAGGACTAATTTGAATAAAGTCTCTACCAAACATCTTTTAGATGCCTGATTTATTCTAGGAAATTAAATTTACACAGATAAAATGTGCAAGGTTGATTCCTTTAGGAATATTAATGTTCACAATCTTTCTTTTTATTGCTTATAAAGGAGTGATAGCTATTTCAGCACTTAGTGGAATTCAGTGACAAATACTGTGTAGCTTATACTGAACCAAATTTTTATTCACCTTAAAGTTTATTCACCTTAAAGCACCTTAAAGTTTATGGAATAAGTATATGCCATATTTTTTTAAAAGCAAATGATCTAAATGTTTCATTTCTGACTCTTCTCTCTCCTTGGAATAAGTTCATGTCATCTTTTCTGCTGCAGGAGTTTCCCTAAATTCTCACAATTTCTCCCTTCTTCCATTCCATTCATCACCTAACCTTTGGTACCCTTTCAGACATCTGTGTGGACACCACACTCCCTATTCTAATGAAAAATGGGTTTCTGAACAACCAGAAGGAGGTTTACCTGAGGAAGGCCTCCTTCCAAGCCTGAAAGAGTCTATGACTCCATTACTGTAATGTTTTGAGGGGCAGGATCCTCCCATTTATTTTAAACAAAACAAATATTTAGAAATGGGGAACTCAAAGGTAATATGGGGATTACAGAGGAATTGTTATGAAGGTGGTAGGTATTCATTTGATCTAATTAATATCTTGAGTCTATGGATTTGCTCTCCATAGCATCTTTAGCCTGGATGGCTGAGACCCAGTTGTCAGCATCACAGAAACACTCTTGCGAGTAGTCAAATCCCACCTCAAAGACTGACCACCTGTTATCTACAGGGGTTCCAGCATTCTCAAGTTCAAATTTCTTTGTTTCAAATAATTTCTTTGCCTTGAGTTTTTCAGTTTCTTGGGCATCTTCTTCAACTGATTTTTTTCTTCCTTACTCTTTGGAAATAGGTTGTCAGGGGCACCTGGGTGGCTCAGTGGGTTAAAGCCTCTGCCTTTGGCTCAGGTCATGATCCCAGGGTCCTGGGATCGAGCCCCACATTGGGCTCTCTGCTCAGCAGGGAGCCTGCTTCCTCCCCTCTCTGCCTGCTTCTCTGCCTACTTGTGATCTCTGTCTGTCAAATAAATAAATAAAATCTTTAAAAAAAAATAGGTTGTCAAAGTCTTAAAAATAATAGCAATTACCTTTCTAAGAAGTTATCTAAATAATAAGAGGTATGGATAGTCAAAACTGCTCACTGAAGAGAAATATTGTAAATGACTTGAGAGTGTTAAACAAGGTGACTGTTTAATAATAATACTTCATCCATTTAGTGGAATTCTCTACAGCCAGAGTTCTCACCTGGAGGTGATATTGCTCTTCTAGAGAACATTTGAAAATATCTGCAGACATTTTTGATCTTTACTACTAGGAGTGGGATGCTAATCATGTCAAGTGGGTAGAAGTCAGGGATTATGCTAAACATCCTAAAATTGAGATTTCTTGATCCATCAGAAAACTGCTCCTTAGTTGACATTCTCTTCCTTGAGAATACACCTATCCTTCTGGAAATAGCACCTCTCCAGGTATTTTCAATGATCAGTTGACTGATAGCTCCCAAATCTATTCTTCCTGCCGCTGCTTATGTTTCTCTCTGGTTCCAACACTTTGGTATGGAGTGGGCAGTGTTTCCATCTCTAAAACTCATTTCCTATCCTCCTCACCTACAGTATCCTTAGCATAAGCTTTAGTTAGCCCTTCAGTTCCGCAGGCTCACTGACCTTCTAGGGTCTTTTCCTTCTCTTTCATATTCATCTATTTGCATTCTGGTTATAATAAATGATGTAATAAAGATATTTGGGTTCAAAGCCAATGGCCAAGAAAGAATTCTTGAGACATCTTTTGTGGAAAAAGATGGTTTTATTAAAGCATGGGGACAGAACCGATGGGCAGAAAGAGCTGCACTTGGGTCATGAGAAGTGGCTGATTGTGTACTTTCAGGTTAAGAGGGGGTTAGGGAGAGCATAAGTCTCTAAGGAATTTTGAACATAAGATTTCCAGGACCTTTGGGGAGCTAGTTTTTGTTAAGAAAAAGTCATTTATTACTGTATAATAAAACCTTACTCATGAATCCCTTCAGATATATGTTGGTGGGTCACATGTTTGGGGGATGACTTCCAACATGTATTTTGGAGGTTGGCCATAAAGGAAGTTTCCAAAGGAATTTTCATATGTTAATGTAGACTTACAGGATCCTGGGGATCAGGATAAGATTGCTTTTTGCTCTTAGCAAAGTATTAACATCAAGGCAGTTGTGTTCCTAGATGAATAGTATTCTGACTGTTTTGAGGTCTTCTCAGTGGGCTATAGGTAGTAAGGAAATTTAATTTTTCTTTTCTCTTTGCTTCCTGCATCAATAAATGCCAATAATCTCACTCCTGGGCCATTCTTTCCTTTTCCATTTTCCATTTCCTGCCAGAGTCGGTGCTTTCCTAGAACACCATCTATTACTTCCAGTATATCAGAAGGACCCTCTACCTTTGTCCTCTCTCTAAAAAGGGAGTACTGCCCCAAGTGTTTTTTTTTTTTTTCCTATTCTTCTTCCCCTCCACGTCTATAACTGAACAAAGTTTCCCTCTCCTGTCAGTCAAAATGGTACTCGTCACTTAAGTGTATGGATAGTTGGTGGGTCTGGTAGGAGCTTGACAAGTAGCAGGCATGCATTAGGGTCTGTGTCCCCATTTTCTAGTGTCTGCCCTTGGACTAGCTCCCTCTTCTCCCTGGAGCCTCAGTTCTTGCATAAAGGCTCAGCTTATCCAATTTCCTGTGGAGCTTTGGAAGGGATTAGATAATAAGGCAAGTGTGAAAGGTATTCATGCTCAGGCATTCAGAAGAGGAACTGATCACCTTCCTCTTGCTCTGTCTGCCCCTCCTTCCTCACTGCTCTTCACTGTCTGGTGAGTCTAAGCAGGATACAGCCTCATTTCTTTGACTCTGTCTGGGTCACTTTTCTCTCCAGAAGCAATATTCTTTGTCCCCTTCTCTGTTAACAGATATCAAGTCAGGGCTACCCATCTACTCTTGGAATCTCTCCTTGGTGTACTCTGTTGTGATGTTAATGTTCCCCTTGAGAAAAGAATAACCAGGGTAACTAGCTACAGGTGATAGATGCTCTCACAGGGAAAGGTTTTAAATAGTTGGAGATGAAAGGGGTTGTAGTTGCACCAACTGTTCATATTTCCCAGAAAAAGTCTGTATCCCATCATGCTGCCCACAGCTCCCTTCCCACAGAGAATTATGCCCTCTATTCCCCAGCTGTGCCTGTCCTTCACCTTCTGATAGAAACATTGGCACACCACAACCTGCACATGTTAGTCACAGTGCCCCAGAGGGCAGCAGTGACTTTGACACTTAGCCAATGTGAATTCAAAGACTGCTTCTGCACTTTTCTCTATGAGTGTCCTTTTCTCATATGCAAAATGGGATAATAAAGAATACTTCACTAGAATGATGGCAGAGTTAAGCATGTGCCTGACTGCTGGACATCAACATCCCAACCTCTGCCCATAGTCAAACTGTGCAGTAACTATACCTTGGCAAGATTGGCAGGCCTTTCCCAGCCTTAGAGAAGGCTTAGCAAATGAAGCAACTGCTAAATACTTTTGAGATGGTATGGTTTCACCCCAACTGAAGACTGTGATTGTGAGCAAAAGTAACTTCCTTTGCTACAAAGCATTGCATGCTCACAGCACAAGTGGAGGAAGTGAAGTGGCCCTCTCTTGGATGAATGTTCAGAGAGGATGCCTGAAGGTCAAAGAACTTCTGAGCCCACCGTGGGCTCCAACATTCCAGCCTACATGGGAGGGCAAGATGGGGATGAAAGGAAGGATCTCCTGGGATCCAACTTCACCCTGAGAGACATAGTAGAGGGGAAAATCACACAGCCTCAGGAAGAAAGCCTGGAAATCAGGACTTTCCTTTTGACAGTTTGCACTTTGCACATCTGCAGTGAGAGAGAGGGATTCCCTAGAAACAAAAAGGCACTCCCTGCAGAAACAAGCATCCAGCCCTGACTCTGGGATTTGGTGGATACAACTAACTTCTACTCCAGCCATGCCTCTGGGTAGCAGAGACTCTTCTGCCCCACAGACACATTCTGATGGTCCCCACTGGTAAGCCTTTAACCTCACATTAGAGTAGGCCCTGGTACATTTTTAGAAGAAGAATACGTTAAGGAATTAATGGGTAAACACACGTATGATATTTTTTTAAAGCATAGTTTTTACCTAAAATAAAACATTTTTCCTTTTTCCAACTAGAAGGAAAAACCTCCAGAACAATTATGTCACAAATTGTGGCAATCTTTAAGTTTTATTGCACAATGGATTTATGTTTAAAAAAAAAAAAAGTCAACCGTTTAAGTCAGAGCCAGCAGGCAGCGGGCATGGATGTCAGTGTTCAGGGAAACAGTTGCCATGACAACTCAGGGCTTTTCTAGAAGCCAGGCTCCAGCTCAGGCTCAGTGGGCTGTTGCACAAGATGCCTCTATGAGCACAAATGTTGCACACATAGTTCAGGTTCTGAATATACACATACTGCACCTCTCATAACACACATAGCTCTCATTATGTTGTCATTGGTTTTCTCCAACACATCAGTATGGTCAGTCTTTCTTCTTGGACATGAACAATGGCTCAATTAATCACAGACTGATTTGCTTTCTGCCAAAACATGAGGTGTTTTTGTAAGATTTCATTGTCCAGCTCTGACAGTGTTCCATGTGCCTTGGCTTCTAGAATCCTGATGCTTGAACAATCCCCCACTTTTCAAAACCTCATACTATAGCACCCACTGCATTTTCACATACAGATGGCCTCAAGCCTGTCAACCCTTTGGTCTTTATTTCTGCTACCTGGTTTCTCTATCTGTACCTTATTCCCTTCAGGCTTTCTCAGTTGTGTAGTATACTCTTTTTCTGTTAAACTGATGAATACTAAGGAAGAAATATTTCAGTGTGGTCTTTGCATCATACCCTTCACCCTCAACTGCCTGGCCTAGAGTTATTTGTACTTACAAAAGGGCATAATGTCACCGTCACCAAAACATGGAACCTCTAGGTATGTCTTTGTAAGCAAGGTAGCAAAAGTAGAAGAGTTATTTAAACTTTTCAAAAATTCTTCTGTACTAAAATTATGAATGTTACATAAGTAACTTTGTCTGGCCCACTTACGTATAAGGCTGGTTCCATTATTATTTGCACTAAAGGGGAAAATACAGCTTTAAGATAAAAAGGGATGTTTGGCAGATAGTCAGTAATATTTTGTTCTCATATCACACCTGCATGACCAAAGAGGGGTTTTGATCACCAGTGTTTAGAATTGCAACATGTCAAGTTGCTTTTCTGACAAATAGGTTGGAAAATTGCTGACAAAAATTTATAGGATAGACTCGAAGAGCAAAGTTGTTGCTTTTTTTTTTTTTTTTGATGTATTTAAAATACTTCAGGAGTCATACATTTTATGTGTTGGTTTTAAAAAAAAAATCCTTGAAGATAATCTGTTTTCCTATTAACTTAAACATTGCAGTATTACCATTCTGGATATAATAACAGAGGCTGTCAAGAATATCAAGTGATGTTTTCTTTGAAAACATTCATTTTTAGTAAAGAAATAATAGTACACTACTTAAATTTAGTACTTCTATAGGCAGTGGACACTTCCCTGTAAATCCCTTTTCTGTTAGAATATTCCTACTTGCACATGCTTTCTCAATATTCTTTGAAATAGCCTTTCAGTTACTACTCAAGTAAAATGAAAAGAAAGGATTTTTGAGTTAAAAAGCAAGATAAATATCCCTTAAGAAGACAAGAAAATGAAGAACACACACTGTTAAAATAGTGTCAAACAAACACATAGAAGAAGAAACAATTATGCTCAATAAGTGAATGTGTTAAGGATTTTGTGGTTGGTGTTTGATCCCCTTCTTATGCTTTTTGCTCATTCAGACAAGTTAAGAAGCCCTTTTGTTTTTTGACTCCTGGACCCCCCTTTGACATTTCACTTGGCTGATTACAGTCTGTATTGTATCTTTTTGCTGAAATAAACTATAACTGAGAGTAGAATGCCTTGTCTGAGTTCTGTGAGTTCTAGCACATTATAAATCGGAGGGTGGTCTTGGGGATTCTCAAACTTGAACTTGTTCAGAGTGTGCTCTTGGAGACCCCTGCACTTTGTGGTTTTATAAAACCAAAAATCTGTTTATCAATGTCTGAACAACTTTAATTTGTTCCTAAGTCAATGCAGAATGAGATTTTTGAAAGAATTTGGTCTTATTACATCCCCTAGGAGAATGAAATTGTGGTTGTATGATTGGTATGAAAATTTAGGCTTGGAATGTGCTGTTTTTAGTAAGATAGTATAAATGTGTTCTCAGTTTTCTTCTTTTATTCAATGTCTGAAATTTTGGTTTGCTTAAAAATAAGAGAGGCTTGCTTCTTCATGTGAGCTTGGCTTAACAGTGAAGCAGCTAACAGATTTGTGATAAATAAACCTTCATTCCTGCAAGAGAAGTAGTGGAGGGTTATAAAATAATCACCTTTTATTCCAGGTTGAATTTGTAGACAATCCAAATACTCCAAGACTTTTCCCCTAGAGTAAAAACTTAAGAATTGGGGCGCCTGGGTGGCTCAGTGGGTTAAGCCGCTGCCTTCGGCTCGGGTCATGATCTCGGAATCCTGGGATCGAGCCCCGCATTGGGCTCTCTGCTCTCTTGGGGAGCCTGCTTCCTCCTCTCTCTCTGCCTGCCTCTCTGCCTGCTTGTGATCTCTCTGTCAAAATTAAAAAAAAAACAAAACAACAACAACAAAAAAAACTTAAGAATTTCTGTAAAGAACAAGGAACATCTGAGTTATGTTCCAAGATGCGAGGCCATCACCAAACACAACCTTCCCAGAAAAAAGAAGTAGCTGACCACTGAAAACATGGGCTGGCAAAAAAGAAGGACAAGCCATTTCTTTTGACTCTGCACATTTAATAACAAAGATGGGCCTGGTTTGCCGATACAAACAGGTATGAGGAGGAAAAAGAAATATTTTAACACTTGAAAAAAGTAGCCCTTCAGGAGCCTGTGTTCAACACAAGGACTTATGCAGGAGGTAGTCCTAATGGAAAATCCAGTTACAGACTTTAACCAAATTCATTAGCTAAAAAACACAAACGTGGAATAGATTTCAGCATTGGAAAGACAACAAAAGAAAGCCATCCTTAAGAACTTCCCTGCTGCTCCTCTGGGTGTGGCTTATAGTACTTATGCTTTTGGTCTCAGAGATTTTCCAGGGACATTTGGAATTAGCCCTGCCATATTATCATTAGAGCATCGTGTTCTCTGAGAAAACCTGAATGACAACCAAGCATCTGATGTTTAGATCCATCAACAGAGGAAATAAAATTCTATTATTTTAACACTCTCTCTTCTGGGAAGTGATCCAAATATGTGACATTAAATATGCTCTTATATATAAGATTTATGATTGTGTTATACAACAATATCATTTTATAATTGTGCTTCATAGTGACTGGGTTTTAATTTCTTAATATTTAATGAGGTATAATTTTAAATCCCTCATCTTGATTCATCCACATTTAAATACTCTCTATATATGCAATCTTACCTGATCTTTACTTAAGTAATTTGAAGCATCCATTTTCCAATCCGTTTTGTAGACAAGGCACCTAAATTTTAAAGGCATTAAAAATAGGCAGTATGGTTGCCAAGAATTTACTATCAGACAATCTCTGTTCAAGTCTTGCCTTTCCTATTTGGGCTGGATATTTCACTCTTCTAAGTCTCTTTCCTCATTTGTACCTTCCTCATAGGGCTATAGCATAGTTTAAACAAAATACAGCATACAGTAAGCTTGACACAGAGGCCTGACACAGAGGAAGTGCACAATAATGTTTGTGTTATTTTTATTGCTATTATTACTAGGCATATGGTAACTGAGTGGACCTGGATCAATACCTAGCACATGTCATTTACAAAATTTGGACTCAAAACTCTATTTTCATGTCCAATTTTCATTTCATTATTTGTTAAAGGAAAAAAAAAGTCCTGTTTGAACAAATTGGGACCACTCAGTAGATGAATAAATTTCATTTAAAAATTGATATGAATATAGTAACACACAATGTTAGCTTAATTTCCGGTGTATAACAGTGATTTGACACGTTTATATATTGTGCTATGCTCACAAGTACAGTTACCATAGTTATATCGCTATTATAATAGCATTGACTACATTCCTTTTTTTTTTTTTTATCCCCATCAGTTAGTCATTCCATAACTGGTGAATCTCCCACTCCTTTCACTCATTTTGCCCAGCCCCCAACCCCTCCCCCATGGTAGCCATGAGTTCTTTTTCTATTTATAGTTCTGATTCTGATTTTTATTTGTTTATTCATTTTTTTATATTCCATTTATGGATGGAATCATACAACATTTTTTCCTTCACTGTTTGACTTATTTTATTTAGCATAATACTCTCTAGGTCCATCCATGTTTCTCAAAGGGCTCAATCTCATCCTTTTTAATGGCTATATAATATTCCATTGAATATATATACCACTTTCCCTCAATCATTTGTCTATAGAGAGACACTTAGATTGCTTCCCTGTCTTAGCTATTATAAATAATGCTGCAATAAACATAAGGTTGGATATATCTTTTCAAGTTAGTGTTCTCATTTTCTCTGGGTAAATACCCAATAGAGGAATTATTGGATCATATTATATTTCTATTTTTAATTTTCTGAAGAAACTTCATATTGTTTTCCACTATGGCTGCACCAATTTACATTCCCACTAATAACATACAAGTGTTCCTTTGTCTTCACACTTCCACCAACAGTTGTCATTTCTTGTCTTCCTGATTTTAGCCATTCTGACAGGTGTGAGATGATATCTCATTGTGGTTTTGATTTGCATTTCCCTGATAATGAGTGATGTTGAGCATCTTTCCATGTGTTTGTTGGTCCTCTATATGCCTTCTTTGGAAAAAGTATCTATTCAGGTCCTCTGCCCATTTTTAATTAGTACTGTTTGGGGCTTTTTTGGAGTTGACTTGTATAAATTCTTTATATATATTTGGATATTAACCCCTTATCAGATATAACATTTGTAAATACCTTCTCCCATTCAGTAGGTTGCCTTTTTGTTTTCTTGATTTTTTTTGTTTTTTTCGTTTTTGTTTTGTTGTTGTTGTTGTTTTCCTGTGCAAAAAGTTATTTATTTATTTATTTATTTATTTATTTATTTTATTGTAGTCACAGTAGTTTTTTTTTTGCTTTTGTTTCCCTTGCCTCAGGAGACATATCTGGGAAAATGGCCAATCTGAGAGAAATTACTGCATGAGCTCTTCTCTAGGATTTTTATGGTCTTAAGTCTCACATTTTGAATTTAGTTATTTGAGTTTATTTTTATGTGTGGCATTAGACAATGGCTTAGGTTTTTTGTTTGTTTGTTTTGTTTTGTTTTGCTTTTGCTTGTATGCTTTGTCTGCTTTGCCCAGCACCATTTATTGAAAAGATTCTCTTTTCCTTCTTGTGTATTCTTGCCTCCTTTGATAAATTAACCATATAAATACAGCTTTGTTTCTTGGGTCTCTATTCTGTTCTGTTGAACTGTATGTCTGTTTTTGTGCCAGTATCATACTGGTTTGATTACCAAAACTTTGTAGTATATCTTGAAATCCAAAATTGTAGTACTTCCAGCTATATTCTTCTTTCTCAGGATTGCTTTGGCTATTCAGATTTCTGTGGTTCTGTATAAATTTTAAGATTATTTGTTCTAGATTTTTGTAGAATGCTGTTGGTATTTGTATATTGCTTTGGGTAATTTGGGCATTTTGATGATATCAATTTTCCCAGTCCATGAATAAGCATGGAATATCTTTCCACTTGCTTGTGCCATCTTAAATTTCTTTCACCATTGTTCTATAGTTTTCAGGGTGCAAGTCTTTCATCTCTTTGGTTAAGATTATTCCTAGGCATTTTTCTTTTTGTTGCAATTATAAATGGTTTTATTTTTTAATTTATCTTTCTGTGACTTTGTTGTTGGTATTTGGAACACTACCAATTTCTGGGTATCTTATTTTGTATACTGTCACTTTACTGAATTTGTTTATTCTATAAATTTTGTGGAATCTTCAGGATTTTCTGCGTATAGTATCATGTCATTTGCAAATAATGGCAGCTTAACTTCTTCTTTACCAATATGGAGGCTGATTCTTTTTCTTGTCTAATTGCTGTGGCTAAGACTTTCAGTACTATGTTAAATAAAAGTGGTAAAAGTGGACAGCCTTGTCTTGTTCCTGACCTTAGAGGGAAAGCTCTCAGTTTTTCACCAGTGAGGATTATGTTAGCTGTGGATTTTTCATGTAATGTTGAGGTATGAGTATTATATGATTTTTATCTTTCATCTTTTTGGTGTGGTGTATGACATTGATTGTTCCATGAATATGAAACTATCCTTGCATCCAAGGAACAAATCACAGTGGATTGTGATGAACGATCCTTTAATACATTTGTGTATGCATTTTGCTAATATATTGTTGAGAATTTTTGCATCTATGTTCATTAGAACATATGATATGGGCCTGTAATTTTCTTTTTCTGTGGCAACTTTGTCCTGTTTTGTAATCAGTGTAGTGCTGGCCTCATAGAATGTACTTGGAAGCTTTCTTCCCTTTTTTAAAAATTTTTTGGAATAGTTTGAGGAGAATAGGTATTAACTCTTGCTTAAATGTTTGGCAGAATTCATCTGTGAATCTATCTTGTCCTGGACTTTAATTTTTTGGTAGTTTCTTGATTACCAATTCAACTTAATTACTTTTAGTTGGCTTGTTCAGATTTTGTTTCTTGCTGATTTCAATTCAGAAGATTGCATGTTTCTAGGAATTTATTCATTTTTTTCCCTAGGCTGTCCAGTTTATTGACATATATATATATATATATATATATATATATATATATATATATTTGGATTCTCTTATACTCCTTTATATTTCTGTTGTGTCAATTACTTCTCCTCTCTCATTTTTATTTTATTGATTTGGGCCCTTTATCTTTCTTGATGAGTCTGGCTAAGGGTTTCTCAATTTTATTTATCTATACAAGAACCAGCTCTTGATTTCATTTATTTTTAAATTGTTTTTAGTCTCTACATCATTTATTTCTGCTCTGATCTTTATTATTTCTTTTCTTCTACTCACCTTGGGTTTTGTTTGTTCTTCCTTAAATTTCATTTTTGTCTTGAGTAGATTGAAGAGAAACTTGATTCTACTCATTTGCTTTTGATTCCTTCCTTTCCTAACTTTTATATACAAATCTATACCTAAACATTTTCATAAATTAAGATATATCTAGCATAGGGTGCCTGGGTGGCTCAATGGGTTAAAGCCTCTGCCTTTGGCTCTCAGATCATGATCCCAGGGTCCTGGGATTGAGCCCCTGCATTGCATCAGGCTCTCTGCTCAGCAGGGGGCTGCTTCCTCCTCTCTCTGCCTATCTCTCTGCCTACTTGTGATCTCTGTCTGTCAAATAAATAAATAAAATCTTTAAAAAAAAAAAAGATATATCTAACGCATCCCCTGGAGTGGCTTGTTATATTTAACTTCTCTGAAATTTAAAAGGCTTATGGAACAGCACGTGGGTGGCTCAGTCTGTTGGACATCTGCCTTCAGCTTAGGTCATGATCTCCGGTGCTGGGATCAAGCTCCACGGAGAGCCTGCTTCTCCCTCTCCCTCTGCCAGCTGCTACCCCTGCTTGTGCCCTCTCTCTCTCTTTCTGTCAAATGAATAAATAAAATCTTAAAGAAATAAAAGTCTTATGCAAATAAACCTTTAAAGTGCAGGTTTTAGGATGTGGAATATGGCTTCCCTTTGAAAACTACTACCACAGAATGTGAAATCTGCTACCATCTCCTGTGTTGCTCTTAACTAAATATGAAAATATAACTGTGTTATATGATTAAGGATACTGCTCTTTCATTCATATCAGAGGTATATTGCCAAGGGTCATTTTTATCCTGGATCTATTACTTTCTGGTCTGAGATGATTTGGCAAAATCTAAACTGAAGGTTGCTCCCATTTTTTTTTTTCCCACAAGAATGATTGACTAATGGCACACCTGGGGGCTCAGTCAGTTAAGGTCTGCTTTTGGCAGGTCATGATCCCAGGTCCTGGGATTGATCCACGTGTTCGGCTGCCTGCTCAACAAGGAAGCCTGCTTCTCCCTCTCACTCTGCCCCTGCTCCTGTGCTCTCTCTCTCTTGCTCATTCTGTTTCTCAAATAAATAAATAAAATCTTAAAAAAAAAAAAGAATGATTGACTAAGGGGAAAAAAGAAGGGGGAGAGAAATTAAAATGAGACCATGAATGATCTTCTGCTACTCTGTTGACTATCTTTTGACTCTGTTGTTGACTGTTGACTCTGTTGACTCTGGTTGTTATTTAGGAGATTTGTGTAATTTTCAAAAATAAAATATGTAGGAATCTGAATTCTTATTGCTCACTTTTATGTGGATTGGGCCTACATTGTTTAGCCTACTGCTTCCTAATTGGTCCACCAGATAGGAATGAAATAATCAAAGACTAACTTAATAGGAGAAAGTCTTTACCACATTCTTACCTAATACTTCTGCTTAACAACAAGAACTGATGGCATGTGATTTTAATTGTTTCTGACTGAATAAGCAAATAAGCAAACAAGCAAAGAATCTAAAACTGAAGAAAAAATAAGGTCCATTTAAATGGTGTGTCAGTTCACGAATGGATTTCCTAAAACTAAAATAGCTACATGCCAACATTTTGTCTATACTTCTCAAAGTTTACAACAATTCGGGGAGGAAAGTTGAATGTGAATCTGTGAAACTAAACATTTTGAAAGTTCTGAAAGTATTTTCATGGGCAAAAAAATAATGTATACTTTCATTCTCTTACTTAGGTAAGCTTTAACTAGATTTTTGCAATGTAGAATTGTAGATCAAACTGAGTCTCCTAATATGATACTTTATTTTTTTTTTAATTTTATTTTTCCAGTGTTCCAAGATTCACTGTTTATGTACCACACCCAGTGCTCCATGCAATATGCGCCCTCCTTTATACCTACCACCAGGCTCACCCATCCCCGTCACCCTCTAAACACTCTAAACCTTCAGTTTGTTTCTCAGAGTCCACAGTCTCTCATGCTTCATCTCAGCCTCTGATTTCCCCCAATTCACTTTTCCTTTGCTTCTCCTAATGTCCTCTATGTTATTCCTTATGTTCCACAAGGAAGTGAAACCATATGATAATTGACTTTCTCTGCTTGACTTATTTCACTCAGCATAATCTCCTCCAGTCCTGTGATGTTGATACAAAAGTTGGATATTCATCCATTTTGATGGAGGCACAATATTCCATTGTATGTATGAGCCACATCTTCTTTATCCATTCATCTGTTGAAGGGCATCTCAGCTCTTTCCACGGTTTGGCTATTGTGGACATTCCTGCTATGAACATTGGAGTACATATGGCCCTTATTTTCACTACATCTTTATCTTTGGGGTAAATACCCAGTAGTGCCAGGTTTACTACTGGGTAAATACCCAGTAGTGCAGGGTCATAGGACAGCTCTATTTTTAATTGCTTGAGGAATCTCCACACTGTTTTCCAAAGTGGCTGCACCAACTTGCATGCCCACCTGCAATGTGAGACGGTTCCCCTTTCTCCACATCCTCTCCAACATTTGTTGTTTCCTGTCTTGTTTAATCTTTGCCATTCTAACTGGTGTAAGCTGGTATCTCAATGTGGTTTAGAAATTGAAAGCTAGAATTATTTGATCACATTAACAATTTCAAGACTAAACTGAACAGAACTTGGAGCTAAGTCATTCATATTATCATGTTATTAAGAAATGGAAAGAATACAAATTACCTAATCTTTTCATTTTCTAGATAAAGATGATTTATCCATTTTTTACTTTAGGTTACTCATGTGGTAGTAAATTCTAGAGTTAAAAGCAGGGTTTGACTTGGGGTCAAGTCTCATATAACTTAAAGCTCTGATGGCTAATTTTGAAATAATGACTTTAATGAGATGTAATGCACACACCATAAATTCCTTCTTTTAAAGTATACAATTTAATAATTTTTTAGTATATTAACAGAATTATGCAAGTGTCACCACTATCTAATTTTAGTATGTTTTTATCACTTCCAAAAAAAAACTCAGTACACATTAGTGGTCATTCCGTATTTTCTCTTTCCCTCAGATTCTGGCATCCACTTTTTGTACTTGGGTTTGCCTATTCTGGGTATTTCATATAAATGGATGGTATGATACATGGCTTTCTGTGACTGGCTTCTTTCACTGAGAATAATGTTTTCTGGTTTGTTCATATTGTGACATGTATAAGTGTCGTATTCCTTTTGTTTGCAGAGTAATATTTCATTGCATGGATATACTACAATTTTTTAAAGATTTTGTTTATTTATTTGAGAGAGAGAGAGAGGCAGAGCATGAGAAGAGGGAGAGTCAGAGGGAGAAGAAGGCTCCCCACTAAGCAGGGAGCCCAGTGTGGGACTCAATCTGGGACTCTGGAATCATAACCTGAGCCCAAGGGAGTTGCTTAACCAACTGAGCCACTTGGGTGCCCATGGATATACTACAATTTGAAAACCTATTCTTCCAGTCATAGACATTGGGTTTTTTTCACGTTTTGACTATTATGAATAATTCTTCTGTGAAAATTTCATGTACAAGTTTTGACTTATGTTTTCAATACTCTTGGGCATATACCAAGGAATGGGGTTGCTAAGTCATTTGGTAAGTCTTTGTTTATATTTTGAGGAACCTCCACTTTTTCACAGTGAATTACCATTTTACAATCCCACTGGCAGTGTAAGAGTATTCCAATTTCTCCACATTCTCATCAAAATTTTGATATTATCTTTTTTTTTTTTTAATTTTAGCTATCCCAATGGGTGTGAAGTGGCATTTCATGGTGGTTTGATTTCCATTTTATCTAATAACTAATGATGTTAAGCATATTTTCAAATACTTACTGACCCTTTGTAGATATGTTCTTTATATATTCTTTGCAGATATGTCTACTTAACTCTCTATCCATTTTTGAATTGCATTATTTGACTCTTTTTTCTTGAGTTATAAGATTTCTTTAAATATTGTTGTTATTTAAGTCCCTTATAATAGCATATGTTCTACAAATATTTTCTTGCACTATGGGTTGTTTTTCCACTTATTTAATGGTATTTTTAAAAATTCCAAAGTTGTAAATTTTGAATACATCTAATTTTTTTTCTTTTGTTTCTTGTGTTTTTGGTGTAATATCTAAGAAACCATTGCCAAATGAAGGTCATAAAGTTCTATTTCTGTTTTCTTCAAAGAATTTTACAATACTACATCTGATATCCAGGTCTCTGATCTGTTGTTAATTAATTTTTGCATATGGTGAGAGAAAGTAATCTAACTTTATTCTTTTTCATATGCATAACCAATTGTTCCAACACCATTTGTTGAGAAGACTCTTCTTTCACCCAGTCAATTGTTTTGGCACCCTTGTCAAAAAATAATTGACCACATACATGAAGGTTTATTTGTGAAATTTTAATTTTATTTCATTCATCTACCTTATGACATTACCACCCTATCTTGGTTATTGAAGCTTCATAGAAAGTTTTGAGATAGGGATCTGTGAATCCTCCAACTTTTTTCTTTTCCAAGATTGTTTTGTTTATTATAGGTCCTTTGAATTTCCATATGACTTTTGGGATCAGTTTGTCAATTTCTGTAAAATGCCATCTAGAAGTTTTACAGTGGAATTATTTTGTAATTTTCCTTTCTTTTTTTTTTTAAGATTATTTATTTATTTATTTGACAGAGAGAGAGAGAGAGATCACAAGTAGGCAGAGAGGCAGGCAGAGAGAGAGGGGGAAGCAGACTCCCTGCTGAGCAGAGAGCCTAATGTGGGGCTCAATCCCAGGACCCTGGGATCATGACCTGAGCTGAAGGCAGAGGCTTAACCCACTGAGACACCCAGGTGTCCCGTAATTTTCCTGTCTAATTGTTCATTGCTGGTGTATAGAAACACAATTTACTTTAGTATATTGATCTTGGAAACTGCACATTTACTGAATTTCCTTATTATATTTAATAGTTTTCTGTGGATTACTTAGGATTTTCTGTATTTTATACCATGTTATCTATACACAGAAATAGTTTTACTTCTTCCTCTTTTTTATTTTTTAAATTTTTAAAAATATTTTATTTATTTATTTGACAGACAGAGATCACAAGTAGGCAGAGAGGCAGGCAGGCAGGCAGAGAGAGAGGAGAAGCAGTTCCCCTGCTGAGCAGAGATCCGGATGCAGGGCTTGATCCCAGGACCCCGAGGTCATGACCTGAGCAAAAGGCAGAGGCTTAACCCACTGAGCCACCCAGGCACCCACTACTTCTTCCTCTTTAATATGAGAGCCTCATTTTATTTTTTTGCTTAATTCCTTGTATAGAAGCTCTTGTTCAAACCTGCATAGTAATGGTGAGAACAAATACCTTTGTGTTGTTCCTGGGGTGAAAGCAGTTTTTCAATATTCAGCATGTTATAAACTATGAGTTTTTTTGTAGATACCCTTATCAGGTTGAGGAAGTTACATGCTAACTATCCCCTATTGGTTATCTGCTCTTATTATAAAAGAGAATTTGTTTTCCTAATTTTTTCTGAAACTATTAAGACCATCATATTTTTTCTTCATTATATTAAGAATATGCATTTTACTGATCGATTTTCATATATTAAATGAAATTAAATTAAAATGTTAAACCAGTTTTGCATTTCTGCACTCATCTAAAAGTATTTCCTTATTTCCCTTGTGATTTCTTCTCTGATCTTTTCATTATTTAGGAGTGTGTTGTTTAACTTGCAAATATTTGTGAATTTACCAAATTTACTCGTACTATTAATTTATAATTTAATTCTATTGTGTTTGGAGAACATATTTTGTATGGTTTCAATAATTTTAAATATAATAAGGTTTGTTTTATGGTTTAGTCTATGCTTCATCCTAGAAAATATTCTATGGTACTTGAGGAGAATATGTGTTCTGCTATTGTTTGGTGGAGATTTCTATAGATGTCTGTTAGTCTAACATCTTAAATTCAAATAATAGTTCAGATTAAATATTGACTTAATTTTAATATTGTGTAAGAGCTCTGCTCCAGTATAGCTCCTTTCCCTCACCTCATCTTTGTACTATTAATTATATACAAATTATTTATCTGTATGTTATTAACCCATCAACTCATTTATATAATTATTAATGTATGTATTTGTTTTTTAGACAGAAGAGTGTAACAAGCAAATTATGTTTATAGTCTTTTATATAAATAAATATAAATTTCTTTGGTGTTCTCTATTTCTTTGTGTGGATTCAAGTTATTGTCTAGTGTTCTTTTATTTGCTGAGATGGCTGAGTAGATCCAAGAGTCACATGCCTAATCTTTTAAAAGAGCCTTCTGTGTGATTGTGTATTCTAGTTTTTGATCCTTAGGAGGAAAAGAAAGTCTAGCCACATTCTTGGAGTTTTCTTCAGAACACACTTTCCTCACTGTCTTATTTCCTAAATTTAGCATCTTTTGCAAGGATAGGCTGATAATTTTTCATATCATGAAATCCTGGTTCTTTTTTACATAACAGTTTATCTCCTCATTTTACCTCTCCCTATAAGATTTTACTATAGGCAGCAAGAAGAAACACTCTGCTCAAAAAATCTCCTTAGCTAAACTCACAATTTACTGTTCACAAGTTTTGTATTCCAAGTAACTGTAGAACATGATTTTGCAAGTTTCTTCTACTATAGAACAATGAGTCTTTTCAATGACACATTCCTTATTTCCTTTTGAGCCCTCATCCCTAGTGCCTTTAATATTAATATTTCTATCAACAGTGTGGTTATGATGTTTTAAATGTTCTTTGAGATCATGTTTTCTTTAGCATGGTCCTCACTTTGAATTCTGCTAATATCTTCATTTATGCTGTCTTATCAAGAAAATCTGGCTTTTTCTGTTGCTCTCCTATGAATGATGCTAGCCTTTGTCCACTGCCCAAAGTCAGAACCCCACTTCCAGTATCAAGATCTTAGTTTCCTATTGCTGCTGTAACAATTACTACAAACTTAGAGACTTAAAAGAACATTGGTCTGTTATCCTATAGGTCTTATGGTCAGAAGTCTAAAATAGATCTTAGCTAAAACCAAATTGTCAGTAGATCCTTTTCCCTTCCGCAGGCTGTAGGAGATTCTATTCTTTGCCTTTTCCAGCTTCATGAGGCAGTCTGCATTCTTATGTTCATTGCTACACTGGTCCAACCTCTGTTCTATCATCACATCCTGATCTGAATCTGACCCTTGCCTCCTTCTTATAAGGATCATTGTTTACATTAAGCCCACTTTGAGCCCTGAACAATGCAAGATACTTTTCCCCTCCAAAACTCTTAATTTCATCTGTAAAACCCTTTTGGCATGTAAAATAACATACAAACAGTTTCTGGGAATTATGATGTCGGTATCTTTGTAGGTTATTATTTTTCCTACTGATACGGCCAAACAGAATAAACAGTGAAAATTCTATGGTCTAGGACTTATTGGGTACATTCTGACTCTTTCCATGCCTTCTAAGCTGCTGGCTTTCATAGCTACTGTGGTCAGGAAGCCTTTGGTTTTCAAAGCCACCACAGATGAGGGAAGAGGGCGCTGGAAGTCACAACACCACAGAGTCTTCTCTTCTCACTGAACGGTCAACATTTGTCTATGTAAATTGTCCTTGATCTGTTAGAAGGCTTTGGTTAATTTCCAGAGTTCTGAAAAGATTAAAAGTTTTCCAATGTTCTACTTGCTATTATGGAGTAGTGGCTTTGCAGAGATCCTTACTCTGTCACTATAGAAATGTTGCCATTCTGGTGGTTATTTTAAAATCCAATTAATCCACTAGTTTATCAAAATGATCTCATTAATTATTTTAGCATCCTTAATTTACCAGGTGCTGTGAAGCCATCCTTGGGTTTAGGGGTACCATTGCATGTGGTTGGGTATAGTTCATATGACAAAAATATGCCTTATCACTCTGCTTTGGTGGATTCTGATTCAGAACTTTCTGGGAACCAGTGATTATAGATCAGTCCCCACATCTTCAAATGTCCTAAAGATAAATTTCAAGATGACCTGTGCCTTCTGTAGAAACACTAAAAACCTAAGATTAATAATTTTCTAACAAATGTTTATTTCCCCCCCAAATGTTTAGACAACACAATTCTTATGGAACTGTACATATATCTTTTTATTTATAACAATTTTCTTCACTGGATACCCATGTCAGTGCAGCTATGTGAAGTCTTCAATCTGACCCAGGAAATATATTTGCATAACAAATTGCAGGCAGTTGATTTTTAGCTTGACTAAAGCTTTTTGGTAAACATGGAAATTGTTCGTGTGACACTATAGTTCATGCACATCATAAGCAGCCCAGAATAATGCATGACATATTTATGCAGATGTTAATAGCAGATTCAATTAGAATAGTTAAAATTTGTGTTTATGGCTAGAAAAAGATGGAGACAATGAGCACTTAAGGATAATCATTTTGTCAAATAAAATTATGAGGAATGATTCTTTGAATAACAGTTGAAGTCAAGCACAATGAAAAAGAAACATTTGAGTTATACACAGTGATTTGTACTGCAGTATAAAGACATAAACGAGAGAAAAATAGGTGGTTAGATAGATGATAGGTGATGGAAGAAAGAAGGAAAGAAGGAATGAAAGAAGATGGAAGGAAGGAAGGAGGGAAGGAAGGGAAGGGAAGGAAGGGAAAGAAGAAAGAAAAGAAAGAAAGAGAGAGAGAAAGAAAGAAAGAAAGAAAGAAAGAAAGAAAGAAAGAAAGGAAGGAAGGAAGAAAGAAGGAAGAAAGGAAAGAAGGAGAGACTTCAGTATAGGTAGTATTTCTGACAGAGGTCTCATCTTGTCATCCTTTTTGTCTTTATAATACATAACAGTGATGGATTAAAAAAACCCATCTTTGATATGAAATAATTCATGAGATATTAGATATATATGTATATGAAAATTCAGAATACAGAAATAATCTTATTCATATTGAATGCCTCTTAAAACTGAAACAAATAATAGCATATACTATAGCTTAACACAACTAAAGTGTGAGTCTGTAGATATAACATTTCTCTCATATGCCATTAGAACCAATGTCACTTATTAAAAGCAGTAGACATGGGCCAGAGCAGTGGGATAGTCTCCTGGGGGAGATGAGGAGGAAACTCTCATTTCTCTCCAGGGGCTTTGGTTTGGAAGTTCTTTCTCCAGTGTCTAAGGAGGAGGGAAATTTTCCTGCCTCCTGCTTTACAACTGGATCCCTCTTCATCTGTAGTCTGGTTTGGGTTAGTTGTGTTCCATTTGTGCATTTATCTGAATTTTCATCCTGTTCTCATCTCTTTCTACTCTTCCCCAGTCACCCAGCCCAAGAACCATGACACCTTTGTTTTTGCTCCAATATGCCAAACTTTCTTGTACTAAACCTTTGTACTAACTCCCACTCTGTTTGGATACTTTTCCCCCGCAAGTGCAGCACTTGTGCCCTCACATTTTTAGGACCTGTTGGAGGTTTTCTTTACCCTAAGGGCTTTCCAAATAACCCTCGGTATCCTGCCATAATCCCCGTCCCACAGTCTCTTTCCCCGCTTATACTACTTTCTTTCTCTTCAGCAAACTTCCTCTATAAATGTCAAAATGGTCAGTAGTTTAGGCTCTGTGGGCTATATTGTCTCTCTTGCAATGACTCAATTATGTCATTATAAATGTATGTAAATTATGTCACATATAAATGTGTATTGTAATTCAATAAAATTTATATACAAAAATAGGTGTAGGCCAGATTTCACCAATAGCCATTGTATAATGGTCCCTGCTCTAGAACTGGCACTTTGCACCCCTGGAAAAATGTTGTTTATTTATTGTATTTATTGTATCTCACCAGAATACGGGTGCTCAATAAATAGGCTGAATGTATGAGGAATGAATAAAGAGTGTTGCTTAAACATTGAATGGTTGATACTAGTTTCTTTTTGCCTTTTCTCTGTTAAATAATTTAAATTTATGGCATTAAAATCACCACCAAAGCCTACTAAAGTAAAATGTCTAAATCTGGAGACAGGTCAGAGTCCAAAACCCCTTAGACTTCAGGTCTCCCAACTAGTTGTCCGTTAGCCATTCTTTTAATTATTTAGCAAACATTCCATACATAGTTTGTTGATGCTTCCTTTATATCAGATATGAATTAGGGGGAGCAGGATCCAGCTTGCCTTCCAGCTGCTCAGTTTCTATGAGCTCTGTGAATGGGTGCAGGGCCAAGAGAGGCCATTGTGGTAGTTCCCATACCATAAAGATGTTTGAATTACACAGTGCAGTGAAGATGAAGAGAAGTGTTCAGACTCAAGATATATGTTAGGGTTTGTACAGATGGTAATTGCTAATGAACAGAGTATTAGGGTTACTGAAGGGATAAATAAGACACTTTAATTTTTGGCTTGAGCACTGGGTATATGGGGGAATAGACTTATAGACGATCTTAAGTATTTTGGACACGGAAAGATAAGGTTGTGATTCCTATTACATGTATAATTGGAAATTCTGAGTTACTCACTCAAAAGATGTGCCTGGAGGGTAGAAGAGTCTAGGAGAGAGAGAAATGTGACAATTATCCACAGGTCCTTTGTATTTAAAGCCACAGCACTGAATATAGCCCCTTAGAGAGAAAGTGCAGATCACAGGATCCATGACTGAGGGCTGGGTCCCTACGTGGACTGGCCCAAAAGTGGGGAAAAAACATGCAAAAGACAGGGAGAACATCCAGGAGGTCAAGAGGAATAATCAAGGGGCAGTCCACAGTCTCATCAGAACACTAGCAATAATATATATTTCTTTTCATGTTTTCATTTACTTAGCTTTGATAATGTTGATTATCATCAAGCATCTTTTAATTTGTCACACACATGCCGACTGTTCTAAAATTGCAATTGCTTAGGAAGAGTGAAAAAAAAATATTAAAACTTCAGGTGAATCTGCTGACATGATGCAATTTATTCAGCATATAGGCAAATGAGGTTGCAAATTTGAGTTACTGATGATAGCAACTCTAATTGGTCTCTGCTTAATAAGTGGAATATAATTAAATTTTATTAAATATGGGATTTTGGTGGGAAAAGAAATTTTCTTTATTATCTATGAAATAGATTATTCGGCTTTTTTTGCAAATCTTTTCCTACTTTCAACTCCCCTCTACACCTCACCCCACTTTTCATTCTAATGGAGGCATTTTCTTCCACTCATTCCTTCATTTTTAAAAGATTTTATTTATTTATTTGAGAAAGAGAGAGAGCACGAGTGGTGGGAGGTGTGCAGGGAGCCCAACACAGGCTTGATCCCAGGACCCTGAGATTGTGACCTGAGCTGAAGGCAGATACTTAACCATTGAGCCACCCAGGTGCCCCTTATCCCTTATTTTGCAAATATTTGTAGAGCACCCACTATATCCAGACCCTGAACAAAAAGTTGGCATGCAGTGGAGAAAAAGAGGAGCTGGAGAATACTCCCAGGGAAGTATTCTCTCTGGAAGAAATGCAGGAATGAATATGATATATCTAACTAAGCCTAACATAATTGAATTCACCTCCTACAAATGACAAGAGGCTGTGCCTTAGGAAGCAGGCCTGGGAAGGCCTCTATGGAAATGCAGCCTCAGCTGAAAACAAAGCAGGAGAGAAATCTGTGTGCTGATGTGTCCTCTGTGAGAATTCACATTTCAGCAAAGATGCGAGGAGGAGAGAGGATCTCTGTGGATCCAAGGTGGACCCCTGAAGATGTTCCTCCTGCATCAATAGGACATCACCTGTTCAGTTCATTAGGTGCAAAGTCATCCAGATTTGATTACCTGAACATAATGGTGTGATTGTTAAAGTGACATTTGAATTCCTTACTTCTAATAAATGTATCACCAGAGATCTGTTCAGTGTTTTCTTAATTGCTTAGCTAAATGTAAAACTATTTTCTCATAATCTCATTCATATCAAACATTTTTGTGAGGGTTTTTTTATAAAAAAAATAAATTCTTTGAAGTTCAGAGCTTATTTTCTAAAGACAGTACATAAGACCAGCATTGTTTGTGAAGTCAAAGTACATGGGAAATTCAATGAAATGTATCCATCTGGAACTGGCACTGATGTCTGTGGAATACCCCTGAGCACCACCAACTGACCAGAACCCTCACATGTGGGACCTCCAAAGAGTCACCTTCAGAGCCGGAGGCTATCCAAGGAGCCCACCTCCAGGTGGCCTTATGCCTTGGAAATAATTTTTCCTGATTATCAACTTCAACCAAATGAGTCACTGTACAAAGTAGAACCCTATGTTTTTCAAGATATTTACTATGGAACCTTGGAAGTTACTTACCATTGGCACATTACTTATTATGACTAGAGTAAGTATAGATGGCACTAGTGAAACCCCCTAGGACATAATCTAATTTCCAAGTTATTAACATTATGATTGACACCAGGGACTTTATTACATTTTCCATGGGTCCACATTTCCCTCTGTTTGTGGTGATACCATACATGTGAGATCTTGGCTATGTATGAATTGTATATGCCTGGGGCCTGCATGGGTGTCACTAAATTGTGAACTTTGTGCCCAAACTGTCTCCCCGCCCAAACCACCACTTCACTCAGGATCCCTACCCCATCCAGAGAGTCCACACAAGGGGGAGCTTCAAGCTGTAGACTGAAAAGACTTCCAGACATCTGCTCTACCCACCCTTTCCCCTATTCCTGTCAATCTCTCAAGAATTTCTCTGGGCTTTCCCTAGCAAGGGAGTGCCCTGTCTTTTGTGAAAATCTAACCATGAAACACCTTTCAACATTATAAATAGAAACAAATCAATAACGGAAGATATCCTGAGACATTTTGATCCTTTAGTTTTTAGAATCTATATCTGTCTAGATAACATTTTTAATGGGGTCTCAGATTCACATGTGTGTGTTTGAGGTTTTCATTATAGTGCATCTTTTTTCTCCAACAAGTTAGAAATGTTGGAGAACTGTTTTTGCCTTCTGGCTCCAAAATCATTCCTTTTCAGTAATGCTCATCATTAGCTATGCCATTGCATTGTAATGTGCTTCATTCCATTAGGAGTATCAAAATCTATCTGTTGGTGTCACTTCTCTTTGCTGGATTTTGTCAGCAAATATTAATCTGTGTTAATATAACAATTAGTGTTGATCAGAGCTTTTCTTGTGCCAGGCACACTTAACATATCAGAGCCACAAAGTACGCACTTTTAATATGTAGTCCCCATTTTATTTAAGGAAGAAGGTATGAGAGATTCATTACTTAGTCTGGATCAAGGGGGTAGGCCTAGCGTTACTCTTTAAAGGAAATATAAATATAACATGAAAATAAAAGACATGCATGAATGCTGTGTGAGTTTGGGAGTATTTATAGTTATCCTGGAGGAAGGCTCTCCAATTTTATCACTTTTTTACAATTTTATTGAGATATATTTGACATATAATATTATATAAGCTTAAGGTGTACAATGTATAGATTGCAAAATGTGTCCCTTAATAAGATAAGTATCACATTCTTCACCTCACATAATTACCATTTTTTGTTGTGGTTATGATGAGAACAGTTAAGGTCTACCTTTACCCAATTTTCAATTAAATTTAATACAATACCATTATCTATAGTCACCATGTTGTACATTCAATCCCTGGAAATTGTTCATCTTATAACTGAAGGTTTTTGGCTTTTGGTCAACATCTCCCATACTCCTAACCCCTGGTAAACATCAGTCTACCCTTTGTTTCTATGAATTTGACATTTTTAGGTTCCACATATAGGTAAGATTATACAATATTTGTTTTTCTCTTCTGACTTATTTCACTTTGCATAATTCCTTCCAGATCCATTTACAACACGCTCACCCACCTGTCCTCCAGCAACCTTCAGTTTGTTCTCTATAGTTAAGATCTGTTTTACGATTTGCCTGCCTCTCCCACCCCCCCATGTTCATCTGTTTCATTTCTTAAATTCCACATATGAGTAAAATCATATGGCATTTGTCTTTCTCTGACTGACTTATTTCACTTAGCATAACACACTCTAGTCCCATCCATGTCATTGAAAATGACAAGATTTCATTCTTTTTTTATGGCTGAATAATATTCCATCATATACCACTACTTCTTTATCCTTTCATCAGTCATTGGATATTGAGATCTTTCCATAAGTTGGCTATTGTTGATAATATTGCTATAAACATTCAGGTGCATGTACCCACTTTGAATCAGCATTTTTGTATCTTTTGGGTAAAATACCTAGTAATGAAATTGCTGGATCATAGGATAGTTCTATTTTTAACTTTTTGAGAAAACCCCATACTGTTTTCCAGAGTGGCTCTACCAGCTTGCATTCCCACCAACAGCATAAGAGAGTTCCCTTTTCTCTGCATCCTTACCAACACCTTGTTGTTTCCTGTGTTGTTAATTTTAGCCATTCTGACAGGTGTGAGATGATATCTCACTGAAGTTTTGATTTGTATTTCCCTGATGTTGAATGATGATAAGCATCTCTTTGTGTGTGTCTCTTAGCCATCTGTATATCTCTTTGGAAAGATGTCTATTCATGTCTTCTCCCCATCTCTTACCTGGATTAGTTTTTGTGTGTGTGTGTTGAGTTTGATGAGTTCTTTAGAGATGTTGATTACTAACCTTTTATCAGATATGTCACTTGCAAATATCTTCTCTCATTCTGAAGGTTGTCATTTAGACTTGTTGATTGTTTCCTTCACTGTGCAGAACCTTTTTATCATGATCAAGTCCCACTAGTTCATTTTTGCTTTTGTTTCCCTTACATCAGGAGACATGTCTAGCAAGAAGTTGCTGTGGCTGATGTCAAAGAGGTTGCTACCTGTTTTCTCCTCTAGGATTTGTATGGTTTCATGCCTCACATTTAGGTCTTTCATCCCTTTTGAATTTATTTTTGTGTATGGTGTAAGAAAGTGGTCCAGTTTCATTCTTCTGTGTGTTGTTATCCAGTTTTCCCAGCACAATTTGTTGAAGAGATTATCTTTTTTCCATTGGATATTCTTTCCTGCTTTGTTGAATATTAATTGGCCATATAGTTTTAGGCCCATTTCTGGGTTTTCTATTCTGTTCCATTGATCCATATGTCTGTTTTTGTGCTGGTACCATATTTCTTGGTCACTGGTGTTCTTATTTAAATATTTGATAGAATTAACCCATGCATCCATCTTTTTGGTTGGGAGATTTTTAAAAATTGAAATGTAATTGACATATAATTCTGCGTTATTTTCAGTTGCATAATGCAGTGATTTGATAGCTCCATACATTAACATGTGCTCACCATGAAAAGTGCAGTCACCATCCATCATCATACAATACCATTATAATATTATTGACTATATTCCTTATTTTGTACCTTTCATCCCTTTAACTTACCCATTCTATAACCACAAGTTTGCACTTCTTAATCCCCTTCACCTATTTCATGTATACCCCAATCTCTTTCTATCTGGCAACCACTAGTTTATTCTCTGTATTTATGATTCTGTTTCTGTTTTTTTGTTTGTTCATTTGTTTTTGTGGTTTGTTTTTACTTTCACATATAAGTGAAATCATATGGTATTTTCTTTCTCTGCCTGACTTATTTCATTTAGCATACTACCCTCTAAGTCTATTCATATGGTTGCAATATATATATAAAGTATATATTATATTAAACATATAATATAATATATATTATATATATAAAATCTCTCTATATAAGTCTCTATATAATCTATATAATCTCTACATAAGTCTCTGAATAAGTCTATTCATATGGTTGCTATGAATAGACATATATATATAGATATATATGTATATATATATATATAAAATACATAATCTCAGCTTCTTTATCAATTCATTTACTGATGGGCACTTAGGTCACCTCCATATCTTAGAAAAGTAAAAGCCAGAACCAAAGAAACACAAAGAATTATAAGAGACTACTGTGAAAAATTATATGTCAACAAATTAGACAACCTAGAAGAAATGAGTAATTTCTAGAAACATATGATCTTTCAATACTGAATCAAGAAGAAATAAGCAATCTGAGCAGACCAATTACTAGTAACAAATTGAACTGGTAATCAAAAACTTCCAACAACCAAAAGTCTAGGAATAGATGGACTCACAGGTAAATTCTACCATTTAAAAAAGAGTATTCTTATTCTTCTCAAACTATTTCAAAAAATAGAAAAGGAAGAGAAGCTTCCAAACTCATTCTATGAGGCCGGTATTACTCTGGTACCTGGGAATTTTTTATCAGTTCAATATCCTTATTCATTATTGGTCTATTCAGATTTTATATTTCTTCATGATTCAGTGTTGGTAGGTTGTATGTTTCTAAAACTTTATCCAGTATTTCAAGGTCACTGAATTTGTTGGCATATAATTGTTCAAGTAACCTCTTATGAACCTTTGCATTTCTGTGATATCAGTTTTAATTTTTCCTCTTTCACTTAAAATTTTATTTACTTGAATCCTCTTTTTTTCTTGGTAAATCTAGCTAAAGGTTTGTCAAATTTGTTTATCTTTTGAAAATATCAATTCTTAATTTTATTGATCTTTTCTAGTCTTTTGAGTCTTCATTTCATTTTATTTACTTCTGCTTTGATCTTTGTATTTTTCTTTCTTTTTTTTTTAAATTCAAGTTAGTGAATATATAGGGTAGTATTGATTTCCAGAGTAGAATTTGATGATTTATCACTTACATATAACACCCAATGTTCATCCCAACAAGGGTCTTCCTTAATGCCCAGCACCCATTTAGCTCATCCCCCCACCAGCCTCCCATCCAGCAACATTCAGTTTGTTCTCTATAGTTAATAGTCTCTTATGGTTTGCCCCCCTTTCTGTTTTTTTTTTTCTCCTTTCTTTCGTTTTTTAGAGGGGGCAGGGGCAGAAGGAGAGGGAGAGAGAGAAACTTAAGCAAGTTCCACACCCAGCTGGAAGCCAGAGGCAGTGCTTGATCTCACAACACAGTCTTAGGGTCATGACCTGAGCCAGAATCAAAAGTCACATGCTTAACCAACTGAGCCACCCAGATGCCCTTCACTCTCTGTTTTTACCTTATTTTATTTTTCCTTCCCTTCACCTATGTTCATCTGTCTTGTTTCTTAAATTGTACAGATGAGTAGAATCATCTTCTTCTGCTAACTTTTGACTTAGTTTTTTTTCTAATTGCTTGAGGTGTAAAGTTATGCTGTTTATTTGAGGTTTTTCTTTTTTTTTTAATGTAAGCCATTTATTACTATAAATCTCCCTCTTAGCTCAGCTTTTGCATCATCCCAAAAGTTTCCGTATGTTGTGTTTCCATTTCCATTTGTTTCAATATATTTTTTATTTCCCTTTTGATTTCTTCTTTGACCCATTCAGAAGTGTGCTAATTCCTACACATTTGTGAGTTTTTTTAGTTTTCCTCCTGTTGTTGATTTCTATTTTCATACCTTTGTGATTAGAAAAGATAGCTTGTATGATTCCAATCATCTTAGGTTTGTTTTGTAACTGAGCATATGATTTATCCTGGGCAATGTTACATGAGAACTTGAGAAAAATGTGTACTCTGCTTTTGTAGATGGAATGTTCTGTATATGTCTATTAGGTCCATTTGATCTAATGACTAGTTCAAGTCCAATGTTTCTTTACTGATTCTCTGTCTGGATAATCTGTCTATTGTTGAAAGTAGGATACTGCAGTCCTTTACTTTTATTATACTGACATCTACTCTTTTCAGATCTGTTAGTATTTGTTTAAAATATTTAGGTATCCAATGTTGGCTGCATACATATTTACAATAGTTACATCTTCTTGATAAATTGACCCCTTTATCATTATATAATGACCTTCATTGTGTCTTATTAGTTTTGACTTTTAAGTCTGTTTTATCTAAGTATAGCTCCCCCTGTCTCCTTTGGTTCCCATTTGCATGTAATATCTTGTAATATACCCGCAACTTTGAGTCCATGTGTTCTTGAAGCTGAAGTGAATCTCTTATAGGCAGAATAGTGTTGGCCTTTCCATTTAACCACTCTATGTCTTTTGATTGAAGACTTTAATCTATTTACATTTATTTATTTTTTTAAATTTAATTTATTTTTTCAGTGTTCCAGCATTCATTGTTTATGCACCACACCCAGTCCTCCATGCAATACATACCCTTCTTAATACCCACCACCAGGCTCACCTAACCCCCGAGTCCTCTGCCCTCCAAAACCCTCAGTCTGTTTCTCAGGGTCCACAGCCTCTCATGGTTCATCTCCCCCTCCCATTTCCCCCAATTCTTTTCCTTTCCTTCTCCTAATGTCCTCCATGTTATTCCTTATGCTCCACCATTAAGTGAAATCATATGATAATTGACTTTCTCTGACTTATTTCACTCAGCATAATCTCCTCCAGCCCAGTCCATGTTGATGCAAAAGTTGGGTATTCATCCTTTCTGATCTATTTACATTTAAATTAATGACTGATTGGTAGGGAGGGACTCTGAAGTTTGGTATCTGTGAATATGAAAACCTGAGAGCCAAAAGCTGCTGAAATCTGCAAGGAGTCCAAAATGTCTGTGCTGGCTGTTTCTTCAGTGGCAAAAGGTGCTGAGGTTAAAGGAATTATGTTGCTAGTTCACAAAGCTGCCTTCTCATGTCCTATTTCAACTCAAATATGGATCTTCTTTGTTAACCCAAATGAGGGGGGGAAAAAAAAGATCAGGATTTGTTTTTGGTTTTGTTTTTGTTTTCTTTTTTTATTTCAAAAAATCATAAATATTAAGAACAACAAAAATTTGTCAGATACTTCTAACTGTTTTGAACATTTATTTCAATGATCCATTTTACATGACTTATGAAATATTGCTCTGATATTCTTTTTCAAAGGGACAGACTACTTTGGAACATTTGTACAATGTCAACTTTCTATACTCATTGTAGACTATATCTCTGCAGGGAAAATATTTGTCATCCTAAATTCGTCGTGCTAAGTTATTGATCTGTATAAGCCCTACGGCAGGTGTTCACTGTTCTGCTCTAGGTAACAGGTAAATCTCAGTGTATCCTATGAGGTGGGTTGTTTTTCATGTTTGGCATGGAAAGTAGCCCTGGAAAGATATTTAACTATCTTATATCTTTGGACTCTCAGCTACAAAGCAATCAGGAATTCCCAAAGCATACTCTAGGATGAGTGTGGTGACAATTCATTTCTCTTCTCCTTGATATGACAGAACAATTTCCTGATAAAAACATGTCTTCATCTTCATTTTCTCTGCTTGGAACCAAAACCTCATCTCTAAAATCTTGGAGCTTTCAAACCACCCTGAGGACACTATCCAAATCAGGGAGGTCCCCGACCAGCAAGTAGCTGTCATTGAGGCCCTCCCCTCTTAAATTTGCTTGTCTGTGCCTGTGGCTTTCTGGGGAAAGAAAGAGCCAAATCCACACATTCTATGCAGTGGTTTCCATAGGATGTTCAGAATGTTAATGTTATTTTTTTTAGTTTGTGATAAGGTTTGGAAACCACTGAATTAAACACATTTCAATGAAGTTTACTTGGGAATTTCAAAGTGAAACCATGGTATATAGCATTCCTCAAATTATTTTGCCACAGACTCATATTTTAAAGTAGCAGTTGAGATTACACAAGGGAAAATCTTGGGCCAAACAGTGAGCTTTGCACAAAGCCAGCCAGCCCCAGAGATGCCGACTGCTCCCTCCTTAGAGCTTCTAGGAGGGAGGAGTGACTTCCACCCTCCACCCCCAGTCTTGAAAGATTCACAGCTGATGTAGTTGGCCAAACTTTCTATTAGCCTCCTCCTCTAACCCTTTGTTCCCAAAAGCACAGATTCCTCTGGGTTCCCTTTCTATTGCTCCCAGATTTTCCCTTTTTTATAGTGTTTATGAGGATTACTATCCTGTGAGTGCACCAGAACAGTGATGTTCTGTATAACCACAGCCTCGGAATGGTGGACAATGCATGAGAATGCTGAGTAGATGGTGGCTGAATGAACATTGGAACACACTTATGGGCACAAGTCCACTTTATAGCATGAACAAATGAATATACCACAGCTCAGCTTCTCCTGGTAGCAAACTACTAGGGAAAGGAATCCAATAAAGGAAACCAACACACATGTATTTTGATCAAGGTGTCCAGTCAAGCCACCTTAGGCACTGTCAGACACTCTTGAAGCTAGACGATACAGGTAATTCCTTCACAAAAAATGCACTTTGGAATCCAATTAAGTCGCTCTCCATATATTTAGTATTGGGTTCTAGTCTTTATCCTGCTATAACACCTCCACAATTACATTTTTAATCCTATTTTTCCACAATATGGTCACTTTATACAGGAAATTTGAACAAGGCTATAAATCCTGAAAACATTTTGTATCTCAGATAGAAAAATAGAGAAAAACATTAAATTGTTTTCTTCTAAGTAGTACACTGCATGAGGTCAAGAGGGGTCAGCCATCAAAGCAAATAGGAACTGTCAAATATCAAAGGCAAGAAGAACATTTCTCTTCAATAAGTGTGCTCTGTATGCTACCAGAGTAGACAGTGGTCTAGGAGCTGGCCAGAGTCTGGCCCTCCTTGCATGAAGGCTGCTATGGGCTGAACTGTGTCTCCTAAAAATTTGTATGTTGGAGTCCTAACCTCCAGTACTTCAGAATGTGACTGCATTGAAAGATGGGGTCTTTGAAGAGGTGATTAAGGTTAAATTAGTTCATATTTGTGGGCCCTAATTGAATCTGACTGGTGTCCTTACAAAAAGAGATTAGGACATAGACACACACAGAGGGATGACCACATTAGGGATTAAGGAGATGTCCATTTGCAATCTGAGGCCTGAGACATCAGAAGAAACAACCCTGCTGACACTTTGATATCAGATGTCCACCCCCTAGAACTGTGTGGCATATATTAATATTATTATTGAAATGACCCATTCTGTGGTATTTTATTATGGCACAAATGGCAGTCAAACAAACCCATATAAAGTCCTTCCTGTGGAGCATCCAGGTGGTGTGTGACTCTGTCACACGACAGCTTGGGTTCCCTCAGTTTTTATTTCTTATTCATTGCTACCCTTGGGAACCTTTTACATGTTAGGTAGGGTTGTTCATGTTTTCATTTCACTTTCAATGGACATTTCCTCAGAAAATTTAGAGTTAAAAAAAAAAAAACAACATTCTGCACTGATGTATTTTTACTTATTGGCTTTCCAAAGAACTATAAAGTAAGAACAAAGGAAATTTTAGTCATAACCATGGAATTAATTGTTATAAAATCAGAAAACTCAACTAAGCTGACTAGAATTTGTGTAAAAATTTAAGGTCAGGTTTGTTTTTGTTTGTTTGTTTTTCTTATTTCTTTTTTTTTTTTAATAAAGCCAGGTATTTTTTGTTAGGGATGATGAATGCCCACTTGTTCTTCCCAGTCACCTAATAAAAATGACATTTTGGACTATAGTGAAATGTGACTGCTATAATCCTCTTTTCTCTAGCCTTGCCCATTGAACTCACAATTATTAGTCAGTAGATCAAAATTCTGCCATTAAAGTACCAGTATTCCCAAAGGGTAATGTATCTTCCTAGCTGATAAATCTAGAAATTATTCTACAAATAAGCTGCAAGAAATATATAACAATTACCTGCATGATTGGGAAATTCTGATAGGCACTTAAGCATTATCTCATTTAACCAGTTTCTGATGATGATTTTTTAATAATATTTTATTTATTTATTTATTTTGTCAGAGAGAGAGAGAGCATGCACAGGGGGAGTGGCAGGCAGAGGGGGAAGCAGGCTCCCTGGTGATCCAGGACCAAGATACAGGGCTTGATCCCAGGACCCTGAGATCATGACCTTAACTGTCTGACCTAACCAGGTCCCTGATGAAGACATTATTAATCTTTTACCCTGAAAGCAAATTAAGGCCTAGTTAGGTTAGTGATATGACCATAGTTTAGAACTAGAAATACAATAAGTTGCAACATCAGTCAAATGCCTGGAGACACTCACAGTGACACTAAGGCCTCAATAAATCAGAATATTTGTGGCTTGATGTGCTGGCCAGGGAAGTTCCTGGGAAAGCCCCTTGGTTCATCAGCATAAATTTACAGCAACAGTTTTAATAGATGCCATTGGAAACATGTCTTCCATAGGAAGTCCTCCCTGATAGCTGTTCACTTTGTGATGATGTCTTGGCTACAGTTCTGCTGAGCTGTGTCACCATTGGGGTTTCAGTCAGTGGCAGCTCCCAGGGAGAATGCTTCTGTTTTCTCTAAATGGCCCTCTGAATGCAGTGCATACTGTATGTGTTCCCTCAACTGCCCTTGGATTCTGCTGGCATTCCAAGGCATCTTCCCCAGACATACTTTCTTTGTGATGGGCAGCATCTTTAATGGAAGGTTACCAGAGCACATGCTGCCTGCACATGTGGAGCTCCAGAGCGATGGGAAGTATATGTCCTCAAAGTGCTGCCCTTTCTGCAGACAGGTGCAGAACTAAAAATACCCCAACTCCCACCTCTTGCCTTATGGGGCAACTCTGAATGTGGTCCATACCAATTTTTTTTAGTCTCTTTCCTTACTTGCACCCCCTTACCCACACGTTACTTATTTTCCAGCTTCAGAACTTGTCTCAGGGTCTGCTTGCTGCTGAAGAGCCTAGGACAAAGTATCTTATGCTTTGAGTCATTTGTTAGTTTATTCAAACACACACACACACACACACAAGAGTAAACACACAATTAGTATTTTATTTGGAATGGCATTGAATTTTTAATACATTTGGTGTGAATTGATGCCTTTGTTTAGGTTTAACTAGCAACAAACCCTAAGAGAAGTGCAAATAGCAATCTGGGACATGAAAGAAGCACTACTACAGGAACATTATCAAGAAGGGAGGGACACGGCTACACTTTACAATGAAGTGTATAATTATGCAATTCACCAGTTCTGCAGGGAAGCTCTGAAAACCAGCACAGTTCAAGGCCTCAGAATTGTCTCACTGGAGCATTAATACATCAAATCCACAGTGATGGGTTGAAACCTGTCCCCAAGGGATAATTATTCTCCAATCTTCCAGCCACCACACAAATAGTCAAAGAAAGACCTTGGTGGCCAATAAAATGAGCAGGCAAATTGGAGGTTAAGCTTCCAAGCCCTAAAGCTATAGGAGTATAGGGAACTGAGAAGGACATCACAGACAACTACAATTGATACCTGCACAAAAGTGACTTTCAATCCATGGATACAGAATATGGAATGCAGAATGATTAAATTATCTTCCCCCCCACCCACTCTGTAAGCTTCTGTATATGTTTTTAATATCCTTCAATTACTTAGTAGTAAAAGATTTACATTTTCCTTTTTAAAATTTTTATTGTGTTATGTTAGTCACCATACAATACATCATGAGTTTTTGATGTAGTGTTCCAAGATTCATTGTTTACATAAACACCCAGGGCTCCATGCAATATGTGCCCTCCTTAATACTCACCACCAGCCTCCCCCATCCCCCTACTCACCTCCCATCTAAAACCATCAGTTTGTTTCTCAGAGTCCACAGTCTCTCATGGTTCATCTCCCCTCAGATTTTCACCCCTTCACTTTTCCTTTCCTTCTCCTAATATCCTCCATGTTATTCTTTATGTTCCATAAGTAAGTGAAGTCATATGATAATTGACTCTCTCTGCTTGACTTATTTCATTCAATATAATCTCCTCCAGTCCCATCCATGTTGATGTAGAAGTTGGGTATTCAACATTTCTGATCGCTAATATTCCATTGTATATATGGACCACATCTTCTTTATCCATTCATTTGTTGAAGGGCACCTCAGCTCTTTCCACAGTTTGGCTATTGTATACATTGCTGCTATGAGTATTGGAGTACAGATGGCCCTTCTTTTACTACAACTGTATCTTTGGTGTAAATACCCAGTAGTGCAATTGCAGGGTCATAGGGTGGCTCTATTTTTGATTTTTGATGAATGTCCACATTGTTTTCCAAAGTGGCTGCGTCAACATGCATTCCCACCAACAGTGTAAGACGGTTCTGCTTTCTCCACACCCTCTCCAACATTTGTTGTTTTTGCCTTGTTAATTTTTGCCATTCTCACTGATGGAAGGTGGTATCTCGATGTGGTTTTTCTTTGAATTTTCCTGATGGCTAATGATGAACATCTTTTCATGTGTCTGCTAGTCATTTGTATGTCTCCAATGGACAAGTGTCTGTTCATGTCTTCTGCTCATTTTTTTTTTACTTGATTATCTGTTTTTTGGGTGTTGAGTTTGAGGAGTTCTTTATAGATCTTGGACTTCAGCTCATTGTATGTAGTTAATTTGTGAATACCTTGTGCCATTCCATGGGTTGCACCTTTGTTTTGTTGACTGTTTCCTTTGCTGTGCAGAAGCTTTTATCTTGATGAAGTCCCAAAAGTTCATTTTCGCTTTTGTTTCCTTTGCCTTTGGAGACTTGTCTTGAAAGAAGTTGCTGTTGCCAATGTCAAAAAGGTTGCTGCCTATGTTCTCCTCTAGGATTTTGATGGATTCCTATCTCATGTTGAGGTCCTTCATCCATTTTGAGTTTATCTTTGTGTATGGTGTCACATACACAAAGAATGGTCAAGTTTCATTCTTCTATACATAGCTTTGGATCAACCAGGAAATCAAAGAAAAACTTAGACAATTTATGGAAGCCAATTAGGATGAATACACATTGGTCCAAATCCTATGGGATATGGCAATGGTGATCCTAAGAGAGAAATACATATCCATCCAAGTCTCACTCAAAAAAATAGAAATATCCCAAATACACAAACTCTCTTTACACCTTAAAGAATTGGAGAATCAACAACAAATTAAGCCAACCCCACACATGAGAAGGGAAATAATTAAGATTAGAGCAGAGATCAATGAATTAAAACCAGCAATACAATAGAATACATCAATGAAAATAAAAGCTGGTTCTTTGTAAGAATTAATAAGATGGATAAACTGCTGGCCAAACTAATCCAAAAGAAAAGAAAGAGGACCCAAATTAATAAAATTATGACTGAAAAGGGAGAGACCATGACTAACACCAAGGAATTAGAAACAATCATCAGAAATTAATATCAACAGCTATATGCCAATAAGTTAAGCAACCTAGGAGGGATGCATTCCTGGAAACCTATAAACTTCCAAGACGAAAACAGGGATAAATTGACAACCTGAATAGACCAATATCTAGTAACAAGATTGAAGCAGTGATGAAAAACCTCCCAAAATACAAGATTCCAGGACCTGATAGATTCCCTGGAGAATTTTACCAAACATTCAAAGAAGAAATAATACCTATTCTCCTGAAGAATATTTTCAAAAAATAGGAAGAGATTGAAAACTTCCAGACTCTTTCTATGAAGCCAGCATTACCTTGATTCCCAAACTAAGCAAAGACCCCAACAAAAAGGAAAATTTCAGACCCATATCCCTGATGAATATGGATACCAAGGTTCTCAACAAGATCCTAGCTAATAGGATCCAACAGTACCTTAAAAAGATTATCTACCATTACCAGGTGTGATTTATCCCAAAATGCAGAGGTGGTTCAATATTCTCAAATCAATCAATGTCACAGAACAAACCAGTAAGAGAAGAGAGAAGAATTACATGGTCCTCTCAATTGATGAAGAAAAAGCATTTGACAAAATACAGTATCTTTTCCTGATTAAAACTCTTCAGAGTAAGGGATGAGGGAACATTCCTCAACTTCATAAAATCCATCTATAAAAAACCCACAAAAAATATCATTCTCAATAGCAAAAAGCTGGCATCCTTCCTATTGAGATCAGGAACACGACAAGGATGCCCACTCTAGCCACTATTGTTCAACATGGTACTAGAAGTCCTAACAACAGTAATCATACAACAAAAATACCCTTTTTACAGTTTCATTAATTTATAAGAAAACAACTGATTTCTGTGCACCGATTTTGTATCCTGCCACATTACTGAATTGCTGCATGAGTTCTAGTAATTTGGGGGTGGAGTCTTTTGGGTTTTCCACATAAAGTATAATGTTATCTGTGAAGAGAGAGAGTTTGACTTCTTTGCCAATTTGAATACCTTTTATTTCTTTTTGTTGTCTGATAGAAAAACATTCCATGCTCATGGATCAGAAAAATAAACATTTCTGAAATGTCTATCTTGCCCAGAGTAATCTATACTTTCCACACCATCCCAATCAAAATACCATTGGCATTTTTCAAAGTGCTGGAATAAACAATCCTAAAATTTGTATGGAACCAGAGATGACCCCGAATGTTAAAAATGTTGAAGGAAAGGCAAGGAAATGTTGAAATTAAAAAAAAATACAAAGCTGGGGGCATCATGTTGCCTGATTTCAAGCTTTATTACAAAGCTGTGATCACCAGACAGCATGGTACTGGCACAAAAACAGTCAAATAGACCAATGGAACAGAGTAGAGAGCCCAGATATGTACCCTCAACTCTATGGTCAAATAATCTTTGACAAGTAGGAAAAAATATCCAGTGGGAAAAAAGGCAGTCTTTTCAATAAACGGTGCTGGAAGTTTGGAAAGATTTACATTTTTAAATTATATATCAAGTGCTACCTTTTAAGTTTTTCCTCTAATTATTTGCTATTAGTACATGAAAAGATAATTGATTTTTTAAAAGGAACTTTTGAGTAGTTTACTTATGATCAACTTTATTTACTTCTTCCTCTACAGATTAATTATGCCTGTTCTAGAATTTTATGTAAATGGAATCACAAGTGTAGAGTATTTTGAAATTGACTATTTTCACTCAGCTTAATTTTTCTAGATTTATTATGTTTTTATGTGTAAAATTAGTCCATGCCCTTTTTATTAGTGAAAAATATTCTCTTATTTTAGATAGACAATTTATTGATCCATTGGTTGATGGAAAGTTAGGTTGTTTCCAGTTTTGAGCTTTGAGGATTAAAGCTACTATAAGCATGCATATGCAAGTCTTTGTATGCAAGTGTTTGTATGCACATAAGTTCAAAATTCTTTTTGGTAAATACCTGGGTGCAAAATAATCTGGCCAAATAAAAAGGTATGCTTCACTTTATAAGAAACTATCCAACAGTTTTACAAAGTGACTGTACAATTTTACCTTTCCGTCAGGAAGATTATGAATGTTCTGGTTGCTCCACTTGGTATTATTCATCTTTTAAATTATAGTCATTCAAGTAGATATGTAGTGGCTTTCCTTCTCAGTTTTTTTTAATGTGTATCTTTCAAAAAGAAAGAGCCAAAGGTATTAATTTGGGAAAGTCCAATTTGTGTCATTTTCTTTGATGTGATTTTTGTGTTCTGTGATAAGTAATCTTGACTTACTTCAAGGAGGTGAGCATTTTTTCCTATTTTTTCTTCTTGGTGGTTCATATTTATAATTTTTACATTCAAGTCCATATTAAATTACATTAAACATTTCTAGTTAAATCTTGTAAATGGTGAAAGGTAAGGAATTAACTTTACTTTTATTGAAAAGACTATCCATTCCCTATTGACTTATCTTTACTCTTTTTGTCAAAAATCAATTAACCAGATATGTGTGAATCTAATTCTTGATTCTGCTCTGTTTTATCCCAGTAACACAATGTCTTGATTACTATAGATATATAGTAAATCTTAAAATCCAACTTTGATCTTTGAAAAAAAATTGTTCTAAGTCATAAACACATAATTTCCATATTATTTTCAGATTATCTTGTTGATTTCTGCAAAATAATGCCTACTGGGATTTTGACAGGGATAAAATTAAATCTACAGATCAAAGACAATTGGCTTTTTAAGAACAAAAGTCTCTCAATCCATTAAGTTGGCTATGTCTCTTCATTTAGCTGGGTATTCTTCAAATTTTCTGAATAATACTCATACCACATATTATACCACATATTTTGTTTAAATTATCCCTAAGAATCACTCTCTTTCGCTCTCTCTCTTTAACTTCGTTACAATAGTCTTTATTGTTGGGACATATAGAGCCTCAATTTTGGGGAATCTCATATTTTAATGCAATTGCAAGTGGTATTATACCCTAAATTTCATTTTAAACTATTTCTAATAGAGAAGTATAATTTATTTTTGTCATTGACCTCATATCTGATACTTTGCTAAATTAACATATAAGTTTAAATAAGTTTTTGTAGATTTGCTAGTATTTTCTACATATAAAATCATGTTTTCTTTTTTATTTTCTAATTGGCTTGTTTTTATTTCTTCTATGTGTCTGATTGTTCCTGCTAGAATGTCCGGTACCACACTGAATAGGAATGGAAAGAAAATATGTCTTTTCCTTGTTTCAGATTTTAGAAGGAAAATTGTTACTCTTTCACCATTAAACATGATGTTAGCTAGTTTCTTTATGGATGTCTTTATTGAGTTGAAGATGTTCCTTTTACTCAAATTTCCTGGGAGGTTTTATCATAAATCCATTTATGATAAATATACACTTATCAAGAATTGGTGTTGAATTTAATCAAATGCTTATTTCATTTATTGGAAATTTTACTGCTTTCTCTCTTAATCTATTAATATGGTAAGTTACATTGATCTAATGTTAAAATGATTTTGTATTTCTCGAATGAACTCCACTTGGACATGACTGATATATTGTCTTTTTTGTATATTGCTAGATTCAAATAACTAATATTTTGTTGAGGTGTTCATGCTCAATTTCTTTTCTTGAAATGTTTTTGGTTTAGGGGCACTTGGGTGGCTCAGTTGGTTAAGCAACTGCCGTCAGCTCAGGTCATGATCTCAAGATCCTGGGACTGAGTCCTGCATCAGGCTCCCTATTTCTGTGGGGAGCCTGCTTCTCCCTCTCCCTCTGCCTGCAGCTCTCCCTGCTTGTGCCCTCTGTCTCTCTCTGTCAAAATTTAAAAAAAAAAAAATATATATATATATATATATATATTTTTTTTTTTTTAAAGAAATAGCCTTAGTTTGGGGATCAGGTTATCAAAGTAAAAATGGCCTAATAAAATTAGGTGGGAAAAATTGATTTAAAAACTTTTTTTTGACAGACAGAGATCACAAGTAGGCCAAGAGGCTGGCAGAGAGAGAGGGAGAAGCAGGCTCCCCACTGAGCAGAGAGCTTGATGTGGGGCTTGATCCCAGGACCCTGGGATCATGACCTGAGCCAAAGGCAGAGGCTTTAACCCACTGAGCCACCCAGGCACCCCTAAAAAATTTTTTTTAATTTAATTTTATTTTTTCAGTGTTCCAGGATTCATTGTTTAAGCACCACACCCAGTGCTCCATGCAATACGAGCCCTCCTTAGTACCCACCACCAGGCTCACCTAACCCCCCATCTGCCTCCCCTCCAAAACCCTGAGTTTGTTTCTCAGAGTCCACAGTCTCTCATGCTTCATCTCCCCCTCCAATTTCTCCCAATTTACTTTTCCTTTCCTTTTCCTAATGTCCTCCATGTTATTCCTTATGCTCCACAAGTAAGTGAAACCATGTGATAATTGACTCTCTCTGCTTGACTTATTTCACTCAACATAATCTCCTCCAGTCCCATCCATGTTGATATGAAAGTTGGATATTCATCCTTTCTGATGGAAGAGTAATATTCCATTTTCTATATGGACCATATCTTCTTTATCCATTCTTCTGTTGATGACTTTTCTTTATTTATAAGTGTTTTTTTTCACACAGCGATATGGATTTTTTGTGACATTCTGTTTCTGCATTTATTGAGAGAATCATGTATTTTTTTAATCCTTTATCATATTAAAATGGTATATTGTATTAATCATTTTTTTGGATATTAAATTGTCCTTGTCTACCTGAGATAATATCACTTAGTAATATTATATAATCCACTTTATATGTTGCTGGATTTGATTTGCAGTATTTTGTCTATTTCTTAGGGGAGGTTGTTCTAGAGTTTTGCTTTGTTTTATCTTACAACATGCTGTCTGGTTTAGTATCCAGGTAATACTGGCCTCCCAAAGAGTGAGAAAACATTTGATCTTCTATTTTGTGGAAAACTTCCTAAAATATTGATATTAACTCACTTTTAAATGTTTCACAGTATGTGCCTGTGAATAGATATAGGCCTGGAATTTTCTTTGTGGGAAGTTTTAAAGTATAAATTCAATCACTTAACTTGTTATAGATATATTCAGATCTATTCAGATCTGTTCCTTTAACAGAAAGGAGTATACGCTGCTGTACGTTCAGCAGCGATGTCTCTTCTTTCATACCTAATTTTAGTAATTTGAGTTTTCTCTGTTGTTTTGTTTTCTTGGAAAGTCTATGTGGAGTTTCATTTTGTTAAACTTTCAAAGAGCCATTTTTTTATTGTTTTATTTTCTTTAATCTTCTATTTTTATTTCATTAATTTATGCTCTGATCTTTAATTTTCTTACTTTTGCTAACTTTAGGTTTAATTTATTCTTATTTTTCCAGTGTCTTAAGGTAGAGTGTTAGCTTATTTATTACTCTTATATTTTTTCTCTTTTACAGTATGGATATTTACCGCTATAAATTTCCTTCTATGCATTGCTTTAGTTGCATTCTGTAAGTTTTGTCATATTTTTCTTTATTTTTCATCTCTAATTTAATTATAGTGTGGTATGGAAATATTACTTCTATATACCTCTATACTCTCTCCTCTTTTTAATGAAATTATTATAGCACATAGTGCTTAATAGTTTTTAAGTACTAGATGTTACATACAAAAATATACTGAGATAATATTAGCCCACAGATATAATTCATTCTTCAGAATGAGTTAAATTTTCTTCTGGCAGGCATCTACAGCCATGAGATGATTTGCAGGTAGTTTTCAGTTCTACAAAGCCTTCTACCTCTTAACCACACTTACTCATTCAAGATTGAATGATAGTCAAAGTCTCTATAGGATTTTGCCTTATACTTCATACTTCTTTGTCTCCTTTCCTATCTAATCCCCTTTCCTACTTCCTAGTTGTTTTTCCCAAGAATACATTTTCCTGGGTGGCTTGTTTCCTTGTGTTTTGTGTGCTGCTTGATTGTGAACTAACATTTACTTAATCTTTCCCATACTATTTTGAGAGTCCAGATGCTTTACTCCAAAGATAATTTTTTTACAGTGAAGATTAAACCATAATTTATTTAATATAGTCATCTTTCCATAGAGAATGAGATTTTCCAATGTCTCATAATTACAAGCAATATAATAAAAATACAAATGTGTGTTTGTGCGTAGGTGAAAATATTTTAGTAGAATAAATAGGAACAAGATTACTGGGGCACCTGGGTGGCTCAGTGGGTTAAAGCCTCTGCCTTCAGCTAGGGTCATGATCCTAGGGTCCTGGGATTGAACCCCACATCAGGCTCTCTGCTCAGTAGGGATCCTGCTTCCCACCTCCCCTGCCTGCCTCTCTACCTACTCGTGATCTCTGTCTGTCAAATAAATAAAATCTTAAAAAAAAAGGAATAGAATTACTGAATCAAAGACATGCCTTTAAAATTTTAATTTAAATTAAATTTAAATTTAAAAATTTAATTTTGATAGTGTCAGAATGCTCTCCAGGAAAAAGATATCAGCATTTAAACTCCTACCAACTATAGTAGACAACAATTGTCTATCTTATTAAGCCTTGTATCAACACACAATATTATTTATTCTTTTTAACTTCAACCAGTATGGTGAATGAAAATATACCTCATGATTTCATTTTTTTCTTTTTCTGACTAAAGGAAGTTGGCCAAAAATTTAAACTTCTTTTGGCCATTTGTGTTCCTGTGAATGGCCCATTTTTAGCCTTTGCTCATTTTTCCATAACAAAGTTTGAAGATGCACATTTTGTTCATTCTACACAGCATTTTATAGTTCTTGTCAAAGTAGTTGCTAACATTAAGAAATGGGAATATTCAACATTTTTTAAAAATCTATATTTATAGCTTCTCCTGAATATTGAAGGCTCTTCAACCCTGGGCCCCTTTTGGCCATAAATACCAGGAACAGAAGAAAGGCTTTTTCCTCTAGTGGTGCAGGTAGGTCTTGGATCCCAAGTTCCTCTCCCAGAGATATTTTTTGTTTTAATTCTTATGGCATCCATTGGGCAAAACAAAGTTGGGAATACTTTAGCTCTGCTCAGTTGTTCTAGCTTAATGTGGAAATCTTAGATTCTCATCTGCCACTTTGTGACAGGCTGAATAAATGAATTAATGCAGGTAAAACATTTATGGAAGCACTTTGCATATTTAAGGAGTCCCTGAATAGTATTGTCATCATTATCATCATTATTATCATTAACATTACCAGTTCTCAACCTCTGTGTCAGGCTGTCAGCACCACCAAAAAAGAACAAAGACTCATAGGAGGGACTCTGCTGAGACTTCTTTTATTATTTTTCTTTAAGTTCATAATAAATTAGCACACACTTAGTGGATAATTACATCTATTTATTATCTCAGGATTATGTAGATCAGACATCTGGCATAGCATGATTGGGTTATGTGCTCAGGTTGAAATCAAGTAGTTGGCCAATTACATGCTTATATGGAGGGTTCTCATAGGGCCCTCTCCCAAACTCATTTCTGGTGTTGAAAGAATTCAATTTCTTATGGTTATAAGAATGAAGTCCTATTTTCTTGCTGACAGGCACCTAAGGATATCTCTGAGCTCATATATGCCACTCACAAGTTCTTGTTCCTTATCCTCCTTCATATCAAAGCCAGGAACAAAGAGCTTTCTTCATTTTAAATCCCTCTCACTTTTGCAATATTTTGACTAATATCTGTGATCATTCATAAATCTCTGTACTTGTAAAGGGCTCATATGATTAGGTTAAGGCCACCTATAATCATCCTATTTTAAGGTCAACTGATTAGTAATTTTAATCATATCTGAAAGCTCCCTTTTCCATGTAAAGTATAACCATGTGAAGTAACATCAGACACCAAGATCATGGGGCCTGTCTTAGAATTCTACAACACTAATTGTGGCAGGCCTAAAGAAACAGCACTCATAGGACATCTTTAAAATCACATCAGTTAATAAAGCTATGAAAATAAACCCATATTGTTCCATACAATACCTCATTTCTATCTTTCTCTGTACATTTTAAAACTGAGCTCCAGTGTAAGCCCACTGATTTCCTGGAATACTGATTTCCTGGAATACAGGTCTTCATCTCCCCATGTGGATGGTCTTACCAGTGCCTGAGGTCACCTATCCAACAGGATCAGCAAGAATCTCTAAATTTTCATTTTACAGCCCTCTTAAGTACATAAGAGCTATACAAATAGAATTATAAAGACTTTTGGTAAGATTGAATTAATTCTAAGTGAGATTCCTGGGCCAGGTAACTCATTCATAAATAATGCAAAATAGATTACCTGATATTCTAGTACTTATTTATTTATTCCCTCCACAACTGCTATGAATGCAGAAATGTTTCAAAGCTTTCACATCTGTGTCAAAGTCAAAATGTGTTTTCTGATGGCTTGAATTCAAATTTGCTTATTTGATTTCTTTTTTTCCCCCTCACGGTGCCAAGAAATTGGTCTGGCAATTAGTTAGCTATGTAGTTTTCTCTTAGTACAAAGGTCAGGTGGATGTGATGTCACTGAACTCCACATCAGCCACACCACTGCTGTACCCTCTGTCATCTGCACATTCATAATGGATGCCTCAGGCACCTACCAATTCTTCCCCAAAGCTGTGGGGTGTTCATATTCACTTACTAATTACACTAAAGGCACAACAAGAAGGCCATTGGAGGAATCTCTTTTACTTAGGAGTGAGGCACTTATTTCTACCTCTGATCAGGTTGACAACAAAGCTGCACCCATTGGGGGGAGGAATCCCATTCATCAGTGAGGCTTGCCCTTTGAAATAAAAATCCACTGCATGGGCCTGGGCTTGAGGTGGTTTTCACAAGGGCTGACAACTGGTATTCCACACACACTTATCAGAAGTAACGAAATAGATCTGTTTTTACCATGCCAGAGGCAAGCTTCATTGTTGCTGAATCATTATGAAGCCCACAGAATCCTTGAGAGGGAGCTAAAGCATCCAGAGTGGATGCAAAGGCACAGGGACCTGGTGGGTTGATTATTGCAGGAACAATAACTAATTAACTGATGTGGAAGAATTTCAACAGTTTAGAAACTTACTCCAGCCATGTCAGTATATACTTGACTTAGGAGAAACAAAGTTAATGGGACCTATTCTACCCATATATTTTTGCCTTTGCTTATTTCACTCCTCACTTCTATCCCTGGATGGACATCCCTTTCTTTGTGTCATCTTAAAGAATTCCATTTTTCAGGACATATTTTTCTGTAATAAAGACTTATGAGATATTAACTGGTACTCAGCTGTAAGCTGTCCAGAAAAAAAAAAATACAATGACTATTACAGAAGAAGAAGTGCTCTAGACAAGAAAGAAATGCTGGGAATAGAATCTGGAGGCCACACATGAGAACACTGACCTTCCTAATGTCACAGAAAGCACTGAGGGTCACTGTAAGAAAATACTGCTAAATTCTGGCTCACACTTACTATAGATATCTCACCTCCTCCTGTACCCAGAATCCTTCTCCTCCATGACCTTATATAATTTACAGAGGTATCCCTAAGATCTAAAGCCAATTCTCTTACACCCTATTGTTCTACCCCCTAGACTGATTTTCCCAGTAACAGAGTGAAGACCTCGACACTATTTGAATTCTGCTCTTATTGGTCATTGTTCTGCTGGACTGAACATATGTGGTTTGGGAAGATGGAGAAAATATCATGCAGTGAAACATGGACCCTTAAAACACATCATGTATACAATACTCTCATGTGTGACTAAGTTCAGAGAACTATTCCATCTTAATATTTCAGGGAGGATTGTGGAAATCTCCTAAATGGCAACCACAGAGAACTCAAACCATGATCCTGGTGCAAACATGAATGACAAGTTTCTCTTATTCACATCACATATTCTTTTGACAGATCAGATTGATGGTTTTGAATATTTAACTAGACAACATAAAGCTTTGAAATTTGGGCAAGTAATGTGTGTGTGTGTGTGTGAGAGAGAGAGAGAGAGAAAGAGAAGTCTTACTACACTTTCAGGTGTCTGTTTTCAACAGAACAGTGGTACATTTCATGAGAATCTAATAGTACTTGATTGATTTTTTTCACTTGGTGCAGATGAGACCTGGACATATTTCAAACATCACAGAATATTTTGTATTCCTAAAACAAGACATGTATTTAGTCCAGTATTTGAAATATAGCATAAGAAACAGTGGTTCACTGAATTGTCCTTTGAATCACTCCCTAGTATGGTCAGAGAAGAGCTCTCTTCACATTCCAATCCTTCCATGATATGAGAGACATAGCTGTCCCTGAGGGATAGATAACATGGTAAAAAAAAGAGTTAGACCACCTCTTTTCCAGTGTGGGGAGAAATGCCCTGATTCAGTGAAATGTTCCTAGCTGTAGTTTGGTGTCCTTTTCTCTGAAGGCTGCTATAACAAAATACCTTAAACTGGATGGCTTAAACAAGAGAAATTTATTTTTTCATAGTTCTGGAGGCTAGGAAGTCCAAGATCATGGTGCTGGCCAATTGGGTTTCTGGTGAGGATTCTTCCTGGTTTGTAGATGACCACTTGTTTCCTCATATGACAGAGAGACAGAACAGGATTTCTGGTGTCTGTTTTTATTAGGACATTAATCCAACTCAAGGACCCTACTCTTATGAGTTTTTAAATTTAATTATCTCCTAAAGATTCCATCTCCAAATACAATCACATTGGGGTTTAAGGCTTCAACATATAAATTTGAGTGGGACACAATTCTGTCATAGCAGTTAGTGTAGATCCATGATTTGTAATCCTATATAGTATTGTAAAATTTGCACTGTATTTGCTAAAGCTGCACTGTTGTTTGAATATGTGTTCTCCCAGATTCATATGTTGAAATCTTAAACCCTAAAGGTGATGGTATTAGTAGGCAGAACTTTGAGGTGCTTAAGTCATGAAAGAGAAGCCCTCATGAATGGGATTAGTGCTTTATAAAAGAGGCTCTAGAGATATCTTTAGCCTACATTGTGGGTACACAGTAAGTAGGCACTATGAACTAGGGAAGGAGATTTCAAAACAAAGGTGACCATGCTGGCATATTAGTATTGGACTTTTCAACTTCCAGAACTGTGAGCAATACATTTCTGTTGTTTATAAGCTATCCCACCCATGGTGTGTATTATAGCAACCAAGCAGACTAAGAAAAGCTACCATAAGAAAATACCATAAAATGGTTGGCTCAAACCACAAAAATATCTTGTCTTACAGGTTTGAAAGTTGGAAGGTATCAAGGTATTGGCAAGAAGGCTCTGTCACAGGGCTGTGAGAGAGGAATCTCTTCCAAGTCTCTCTGCTTGACTTGCAAGCAACCATTTTCATCCTGTGTCTCTTCATATATTGTCTTTCTTCTATCTATGTTAGTGTCCACATTTTCCCTTTTACAAAGACACCAGACATTGGATTAGGGCCTACCTAACGCTCTCATTTTAACTTGATTACCTCTGTAAAGACCTTATTTCCAAATGAGGTCACATTCAGAGGCATTGGAGACTAGGACTTCATGTGAAATTTGGAGGAAACAATTCAAGTCATAACACCCGTAACACCCATGCTTTCCTTTTACAACAAATACCTGATGTATCTTACCTTTCTGAAATAAAATCTGTAAATAATATAACCTACTTACATAGAAAAATTTTTAAAAAAAGAGTATAATGCTCTGTCACATCAGGGGGAAAGAAAATGAAAGTAATTTAGAATACTAAGGATTTCACTTCCACCTTGTGCTTTAATTATTCTTAGGAACCACTGAGCTGTCTTGGAATTTCCAGAATGACATGTGTGTGACTGCATGTGTCTGTGTGTGAGAGTGTGTGTACTTACGGGTCTGTATACATATGTGAGTGTGTGTGCATGAATGTATGCATATGAGTGTGGTATGTGTATGCATATGACTATGTATATGAGTGTGTGAGTATTGTATGTGTACACCTGTGTGTGTGAGAGAGAGAGAGATGCTATTCACTGAGACTATGATGGTTGTGCATTTTCATTATATTCAGGTCCTTGTCACACTCTTACTGCTGTCAAGGAGGCATTTAAAAAAAAATACCTCCTCATCTAGGACTCATTAGTTGTGGATGGTAAATGTTCTGTTTACAGATAGTACCTCAGGATACAGAGGAGATCTAGGGGCTCTGAACTAAGTCAAGAATGATGGGGTTGAGCAGATAGGGAAAAGATACAGACTACATGTACTGATGATTAAATAAAGGACAAGTGGGGGATGACTCTGATAGTTTTCTGCCTATATGTCCAGAGAAATTGTAATATTTTTACCCAAGAGAAGGTATAGTGAAAAGAAATAAGAATTTATTACAAAAGAGAATGAATTTCATTGTAGATACATTGAAATAGAAATTGAAATACACAGCACAAATCTGACCTGGAATTCAGCTAAATGGGGCTAGAGCGTAGATCTGGAAGGCAAAAATTCATGCAAAATAGAAGATTCTAGCAGGGGAGAGCATATAGGAGTCTCACTTGTAAATGCAGCTCATTTTCATTTGAATACTAGTTATGACATAATTATTCACATAACTATGCTTGAAAAATGTAGTTTGAATACACATCCATAGCACTAGGATTTGATGATATTATCTTATATGCTTCAGAGAACCCTAATTCAAATCAGTTTGGCAAGTTTTGATGAGTGCACACTCCATAATCCTTGTCAGGGAGAGAAGGTAGGAATCTCTGCTAGGTTCACTGATAGGTCCTGTATGCATAGATTCCATATGGTAGCTACCAGAGAACAATTGTTGGTTGAAGTGACTGTCCTCATAAAGCCTGTAGAACTTGAGAAAATACAAGACTTCACACATGCATGTTGTGGCTGCACACACAAATGCAAACATATAAGCATGCATGCACAACATACATATGCAAAGATACTAAATTAAAATATTCTTAAAGTAGCTCCTACCAGGACACCTGTGTTTCCCAGCCAGTTAAGCGTCCAATAATTGATCTCAACTCAGGTCTTTTTCTCAGGGTCATAGATTCAAACCCTGCTTTGGGGCTTGAAAAAATAAAAAATAAACTAAAAAAATAAAAATAAATAAATAATTTAAAAATAAATACAAATAAATAATAATAAAAGTAGATCCTGCCATGTATAGTCTGAATGAGGGGTTTTCCAAAGTGTTTCTTTTGTAGATTTTTCAGATAGACTCAGGAAACTCCCTGAATAACAAAATCTAGTACATTTATTTAAAAACAATTTTTAACAGTCTCTAATGCATTCATCATCTCCAAGAGGGGAGAAGAATGTGTGTGCTGCCCAAAATGTGCCTGTGAAAGACACACAGTGTCTTCCTTTCTTTTCTTTTTTCTTCAACCCCTCATTCTTGCCCTGATGTCCTCCTACAAAGGTGTCTCCTATACCAGTAAGTGAAGGAAAGGAACATTTTGAGAGTTGTAATCTTTCAGACAGAGCTCTGCCTTTGCATACCTGTGTTGGAATACTACACCTCCTTGAAAGTACTCAAGCTCAGGTTGGGCCACTTTCTCCATCATCTGGGCATCTCCTCAGTAGTATTCCTTACCTCTGGAAACTCAGCTCAGGAGGGATAGAAGAGCCCACAAAATTCAATCAGCAAATCTCCTGCTCTGCAGAAGACTATTTTTTTTTTAATCCTCTTACCCTATTTGGCACCAGCCATCCCATAAGCCTTCAGTAATGAAATCTAATCTTTTTTAAAAAGTCTATTTTGAAAAGTTAGGATGGTAAATCCCATGAAAATAGAAAAATATAGAATGTTTACATTTCTTGCTGTTATTAGATAAGGAAGGAAATAATTTTGTTCTTTGAGATTCTTACATTTTACCAGGGGGAATCAGATAAACTGGTTTAAAATAGTGAAAAACAAAATGAGAAATATGGAATCATTATGTGGGCTCCAGCTCTAGAAGAATGAACCCATTTGTGTGAGTTGTATAGGAAAAGGTATCCACCTTGTGCTGGGGTATTGTATAAGTTATGACAATGTGGGCCATTTCTAAGATGGCTAAACACCTACATGAGTCGTGCTTTAATCAACTCAATATGAAGTTTGTGTGAAGTTCACTTGAAAGAACTGATTGTCCTCAAATGCTTGCCAGACTCAGTAGAAAGTGAGGTGTTCTCCTGGGGTATATGAAAGTGCTGGTGACTTTGATTTTGTACCTTTTCTATAGATGCACGTATATAAGTCTTTTAAAATACTCAAAATATTTGAAATATGATTTTGCAAATTCACCCTGCTATCAGGCATTTTGCACTAAGGATAGGCAGAATGGATGTCTGGTTCATAAATGGAGATTCTGGAAAAATTCTGCCTCCACCATGAGAATATAGTTATTTTTTGGCAGACATAGACATTTGGGGGTGGATTTTCATAGGCTTGACAAAAACATATCTTTTGCAACTTCCTTCCCTGCTGTCATTCTTTTCATTTTTAATCCACTGCATATGCTTCCTCAAAATATGAAAATATAGAAGTTATTAATATACCCAAGAGTAGACTAGAACATCTCCATTTAATCATATCGGTAACCTTTGAAATCTCACAAAATCCCTCAAACTATTTAAAGTTCATGATGCCACCAATCTTACTCTTTTTTTCCCCTGTGTAATTCTGATCAACAATTCTTTATTTCCCTCATCCTCCCCAGCCCCCGATAACTACCATTCTATTCACTGCTTCTATGAGTTTGTTTTTTTAAATATATCACCTGTAAGTGATATCATACAGAATTTGTCTTTCTCTGTCTAGTTTATTTCATTAGAATAATGCCATCTAGATCCATCCATGTCGTCACAAATGGCAGGATTTCCTTCTTTCCCATTGATGAGTAATATTTCTGTGTGTGTGCGTGTGTGTGTGTGTGTGTGTGTGTGTGTATGACACCTTCTTTATCCTTTCATCCATTGATGGACATTTAGGGTATTTCCATATCTGTTGTGACTACTGCAACCATAGACATGGTTATGCAGATATCTCTTTGAGATCCAGATTTTGTTTCCTTTGAAAACTTGCCCCAAAGTGAGATTACAGGATCATATGGTAGTTTTACTTTTTAATTTTTTCAGGAACACCCATATTGTTTCCCATAGAGACTACACTAACTTACATTCTCACCAATAGTGCACAAGCATTCATTTTTCTCCACACATTTATCAGCACTTACTGTCTCTTATTTTATTGATGATGTCCATTCTTTTTTTTTTCGCCTACTTTCCAATTTTATTTGTTTTAATTCCAGTGTAGTTAATATATGGTATTATATTTAGATTAACTTGTACAATATAATGATTCAACAATTCTATGTATTATTCAGTGCTCATCAAGATAAATGTACTCTTTAACCCCCCTCACCTATTTCAACCATACACCCCATTCACCTCCTCTCTGGCAATTCTATGTTCCCTGTAGTTGAGTGTTTTTGGTTTGTTTCTTTTTATTTCCCTTATTGATTTGTTTTGTTTCATAAATTCCATGTCTGAGTGAAATCACAGGCTTATTCCACATAATATTATGCTACTGAGATTGTTCTATATTGCATGTTGTCACAAATGGCAAGTTTTCATTCTTTATGACTGAATAATATTCCAGTAATTCTTTTTTTTTTTAAGATTTTACTTATTATTTGGGCACCTGGGTGGCTCAGCAGTTAAGCGTCTGCCTTCAGCTCAGGTCATGATCCCACGGTCCTGGGATCGAGCCCCACATCAGGCTTCCTGCTCAGCAGAGTCTGCTTCTCTCTCTGCCCCTGCTCTCTCTCTCTGTACTCTCTCAAATAAAAATCTTAAAAAAAAAAAGATTTTACTTATTATTTGACAGAGAGAGAGAGAGAGAGCAAGAGAGGGAACACAAGCAGGGGGAGCGGGAGAGGGAGAAGCAGGTCTTCCCCTAAGCAAGGAGCCTGATGCAGGGCTAGATCCAGGGCTAAGCTGAAGGCAGATGCTTAACAACTGAGCCACCCAGGCACACCTCAGTTATTATATATATATATTTCTTGAGTTGTTTATTTTAGCCACTGTGACAAGGAAGAGGTGATATCTTACTGTGTTGGTGATTTGCAGCATCATCAAGTGGAGACAAGAGCCGCTTACACCAAGCCTAACACCCCTGTGCCCAGCAGGTGCATCTCTATGAGAGCAAGTCAGCCTGAGAATCAGTGCAAGAGGCCTTGCCCAAACTCTTCATGTACTACTGATCATAGTATCCTGCAAAGCTTCACTTCAATTTTTATTTTTATTTTTTAATTACTGTATTTTTATTTCTGAATTGTTACAAATAATATATATTAATGTATATATTCAATATATGCATACATATATGTATATATATGCATATGTGTGCATATATATCTTCTTATATACATATTTATATGTATATATCTTCATATATATATATATATATATATATATATATATATATATATATCTTCTTTTAAGAAGCAGACCAAAACACATCTAGGGTATAGCTTTTTTTTTTTCCTAGACAAAATGATAAGATGGGGAAATCACCCCCACAAAAAAAGAACAGGAAGTAGAAGTAATAGCCAGGGATTTAATCAATATAGATATAAGTAAGATGTCTGAAATAGAATTTAAAACAATTATAAGGATACTAGCTGAGCTTGAAAAAAGTTTAGAAGACTCTAGAGAATCCCTTACTACAGAGATAAAAGAACTAAAATCTAGTCAAGCCAAAATTAAAAATTCTATAAATGAGATACAAACCCAAATGGATGGCATAATAATGAGGATGGATGAATCAGAGTAACAGATCAGTGATATAGAGATAAAATTATAGAAAATAATGAAGCTAAAAAAAAGAGGGAAATAAAAGTATTAGATCGTGAGGGTAGACTTAAGGAGCTCAGCAATTTCTTAAAATGTAATAACATTCATACATTAGGAGTCCAAGAAGATAAAGAGAGAGACTAGGAGGAAGAGGGTTTATTTTAACAAATTATAGTTGAAAACTTCCCCAATCTGGAGAAGGGAACAGACATCAAAATCCAAGAAGCACAGAGAACTCCCACAAAATTCAACAAAAGCCAGCCATCACCAAGACATATAGTCAAATTCATAAAATGCAATGATGCAAAAAGAATCCTGAAAGAAGGAAGGGGAAAAAGTCCTTAAAATACAAGGGAAAACAGATGAGGTTCTCAGGAGATCTATCCACAGAAATAGAGCACGGCAGAAGAATGTGGCAAGAGGTACCTGGATGTTTTAGTTGGTTAAGCCTCTGCCTTCAGCTCAGATCATGGTCTCAGTGTCCTGGAAGCAAGCTCTGCATTGGGCTCTCTGCTCCACAGGGAGTGTGCTTCCCCTTCTCTCTCTGCCTGCCTCTCTGCCTATTTGTGAGCTCTCTGTCAAATAAATAAATAAAATCTTTTTTTTTTTTTAAAGTGGCAGGATATATTCCATGTGCTGAAAGGGAAAAATATGCAGCCAAGAATATTTTATCCAACAAAGCTTTCATTCAGAATAGAAAGAGAGATAGTTTCCCCAAAAAACAAAAACTAAGGAGTTTGTGACCACTATGCCAGCCCTGCCAGAAATATTAAAGGGACTCTTTGAGTAGGTGTGTGTGGAGGAAGCAATACAGACTAGAAAGGAACAGAGAACATCACCAGAAATTTATAGGTAACACAATGGCATTAAATTCATGTTTTTCAACAATCACTCTGAATATAAATGGACTAAATGCTCCAGTCAAAAGACACAGAGTGTCAGAATGGATAAAAAAATCAAGACCCATCACATGCTGGCTACAAGAGACTCATTTTAGTCCCAAAGACACCTGCAGATTGAATGTTAGTGGATGGAAAGCCATCTATCATGCTAACAGATGTCAAAAGAAGGCCAGAGTATTCATACTATTTCAGATAAACTAGATTTTAAACCAAAGACTGTAACAAGAGATGAAGAAAGGGATTATATCAATATTAAGGGTTTATCCAAAGAGAAGATCTAACAATTGTAAATATTTATGTCCCCAACTTGGGATCACCCACCCAAATATTTAAATTTATTAATAACAAAATTAAAGAAACTCATCAATAATAATAATAATAATAATAATACAATAATAGGGGAATTTAACACCCCCCTTACACCAACGGATAGATCATCTAAACAGAAAATCAACAAAGAAACATTGACTTTGAAAGACACACTGGACCAGATGAACTTAACAGATATATTCAGAACATTTCATCCTAAAGCAGCAGAATACACATTCTTTTCAAGTGCACATGGAAGACTTTCCCAGGTCAAAAATCTGTCTTCACCAAGGACAAAAAGATCAAGATCATTCCATTCATTTTTTCAGACCATACTATGAAACTTGAAGCCAACCACAAGAAAAAATTTGTAAAGTTCACAAATACATGAAGGTTAAAGAACATCTTACTAAAGAATGAATAAGTTAGCCAGGAAATTAAAGAAGAAATTTAAAAAGTATGAGAAATCAAATGAAAATAAAAACACAACAGTCTAAAACCTTTTGGATGCAGCAAAGGCAGACTTAAGAGGGAAGTAATTGTGATACAGGCCTACCCCATAAAGCAATAAAAGCCTCAAATACACAACCTTAAACCTAAAAGAGATAGAAAGAGAACAGCAAATAAAGTCTAAAGCCAGCAGAAAGGGAAATAATAAAGTTTAGAGAAGAAATAAATGATACAGAAAATACCAAAAAAACTTGTAGAACCAATTAATGAAACTAAGAGCTGGTTCATTGAAAAAATTAATAAAATTGATAAATCTCTATCCAGATTTATCAAAAAGCAAAAAGAAAGGACCTAAACAAAAATCAAGAATGAAAGAGGAGGGATCACAACCAATGCTGCAGAAATACAAATAATCATAAGAGAATATCATGAAAAATTATATGTTAACAAATTGTGCAATCTAGAAGAATTGGACAAATTTCTTGAAGTATACAAACAACCAAAACTGAAAAAGAAACTGAAGAAATAGAAAATTTGAACAGACCCATAACCAGCAAGGAAGTGGAATCAGTAATCTCAAATCTCCCAACAAAAAAAAGTCCAGGACCAGATGGCTTCCCAGGGTAATTCTACCAGAAATTAAAGAAAATGTAATATCTATCTATTCTTCTAAAATTGGTCCAAAAAACAGAACTGGAAGAAAAACTTCCTAACTCATTCTCTAAGGCCAGCATTACCTTGATTCCAAAACCAGAAAAAGACCCCACTAAAAGGGGAATTACAGGCCAATATCCCTGATGAACACAGGTGCAAAAATTCTCAACAAGATACTAGCAAAATCAAATCCAACAGTACATTAAAGAATTATTCACCACAATCAAGTGGGATTTATTCCTGGGCTGCAAGTGTGGTTCAATATTTGTGAATCAATCAACATGATATACCACATTAATAAAAGAAAGGATAGGAACCATATGATCCTTTAATAGATATAGAAGAAACATTTGACAGAAGATAGCCTCCATTCTTGATAAAAACTTTCAATAAAGTAGGTAGAGATAGAGGAAATGTATTTCAACATCATAAAGGCCATATACAAAAGACCTGCAGCTAATATCCTCAATGGGAAAAAAAAGCAGAGTTTTTCCTTTATGGTGAGGAATAAGATAGGGATATCCATCTCAACATTACTATTTAACATAGTACTTGAAGTCTATAAACAATAAAACAACAATAAACAACAAAAAGAATAAAAGGTATCCAAATCAGCAAGGAAGAAGTGAAACTTTCAATATTAGCTTACAACATGATACTTTACATAGAAAACCAAGACTCTACCTGAAAACTGCTAGAACCAATAAACAAATTCATCAAAGTCTCATGGATAAAATCAACATACAGAAATCTGTTGCATTTCTATATACGGACAATGAAGCAGCAGAAAAAGAAATCAAGGAATCGATCCATTTACAATTGCACCAAATCAATAAAATACCTAGGAATAAACCTAACCAAAAAGGGAAAAGATATATACTCTGAAAACTACAGAACATATATGAAGGAAATTGAGGAGGACACAAAGAAATGAAAAACATTCCTTGCTCATGGATTGGAAGAACAAACATTGTTAAAATGTCTATACTATCCAAAGCAATCTATGTATTTAATGCAATCTCTATCAAAATACCACCAGCATTTTTCACAGAGCAAAAACAAACCCTAATCAAATTTGTACAGAACCAGAAAATACCCTGAATATCAAAGCAGTACTGAAAAAGAAAAGAAAAGCTGAAAACATCACAATTCTGGACTTCAAACTATATTTACAAAACTGCTGTCATCAAGACAGTATGGTACTGACATGGAAATAGATAAATCAATGAACAGAATAGAAAACTCAGAAAGGGACCACCAACTATAAGGTCAAATAATCTGTTTTCTAAAGATTTATTTATTTATTTATTTATTTATTTATTTATGTGTGAGAGAAAGAGAGAGAGAGAGAGAGAGACAGCACAAATAGGAAGGGCAGAGGGAGAGAGAACCTCAAGCAGACTCCATGATGAGCACAGAGTCCGACACAAGGCTTGATCTCAGGAACGTCAGATCATGACCTGAGCTGAAACCAAGAGTCAAATGCTTAACCGAATGCACTTCCCAGGTTCTCCATGGTCAATTAATCTTTGATGATACAAGAAAGAATATCCAATGGAAAAAAAGATGGTCTCATTAACAAATTGTGTTAGGAGAACTGGACAGCAACATGCAGAAGAATGAAACTGCACCATTTTCTTACACCATACACAAAAATAAATTCAAATGGGTGAAAAACATTTATGTGAGACATGAAGTCATAAAAATCTTAGAGGAGAAAACAGGTAGCAACTTCTTTGACATCAGCCACAGCAACTTCTTGCTAGACAGGTCTCCTTATGTAAGAGAAACAAAAGCAAAAATAAGCTATTGGGACTTCATCAAGATGAAAAAGGTTCTGCACAGTGAAGGAGATAATCAACAAAACTAAAAGGCAACTTTCAGAATAAGAGAAGATATTATCAAATGACATATCTGATAAAGGATGAGTAATCAAAATCTATAAAGAACTCATCAAACTCAACACAAAATACCCCAAATAATCCAGTTAAGAAGTTGACAGAAGACATGAATAGACATTTCCCCAAAGACGTACAGATAGATGGCTAACAGACCCTTGAAAAGATGCTCAACATCACTCATCATCAGGGAAATACAAATCAAAACCACAATGACATACCACCTCACACCAGTTAGAATGGTTAAAATTAACAAGTCAAGGGGTGCCTGTGTGGCTCAGTGGGTTAAAGCCTCTGCCTTTGGCTCAGGTCATGATCTCAGAGTCCTAGGATCAAGCCCCACATGGGGCTCTCTGCTCCACGGGGAGCCTGCTTCCTCCTCTCTCTCTGTCTGCCTCTCTGCCTACTTGTGATCTCTGTCAAATAAATAAATAAAATATTTTTTTAAAAATTAACAAGTCAAGAAATGACAGATGTTGGCAAGGTTGTGGAGAAAGGGGAAACCTCTTATACTCTTGGTAGGAATGTAAGCTGGTATAGTCACTCTGGCTATTGAAGTATGTTTCCTATAAACATACTTTGTTTAACCACTTTTATCAGGAATGGATGCTATACTCTGCTAAATGCTTTTAATCTATGTATTGAGATGATCATATGATTTTTATCCTTTCTCTTATTGATTTGATATATCATGTTGATTGACTTGCAAATGTTGAAATCCCTCTCACATCCTGGGACTAAACCCCATTTGGTTGCGGTGAATGATGTTGTTAATGTATTATTCAATTTGTTTTGCTAATATTTTTTTGAAGATTTTTGTATTTACATCCATCAGAGATGTTACTCTATAGTTTCCTCTCTCTCTCTCTCTCTCTTTGGTGATGTGTTTATCTGGTTTATCAGTGTGATACTGGCTTCATAGAATGAATTTGGACTTTTTCTTTCTATTCTATTTTTTTTTGTAATAGTTTGAGTAAAATAGGTATTAACTCTTCTTCAAATGTTTGGTAGAATTCGCCTGTGAAGACATATAGTCCTAGACCTTTGTTTTTTGGTAATTTTTTGATTATTGATTTATTCTCCTTGCTGGTAATCAGCCTGTTCAAATTTTCTATTTTTCACTACTTAAGTTTTGGTATGTTATACATTTCTAGGAATTTATCCATTTCTTCTAGGTTGCCTAATTTGATGGCATGTAGTTTTTCATAATACTGTTACAGTTTGTACTTCTGTGATATTGGAGGTTGTTTCTCCTCTTTCATTCATAATTTTATTTGAGATTTCCCTCTTTTTTGAGTTTCTTATTTTACTTGTTTGTTTCAAGTTTTTATTTAAATTTTATTCAGTTAATACATATGGTAATATTGGTTTCAGGAGTCGAATTTAGTGATTTATCACTTACATGTAACAAGTACCCTCCTTAATACCCATCACCAATTTACCCCATCTCCCCCACCTCCCTCCATCAACCCTTTGTTCTCCACTGTTACGAGTCTCTTATGGTTTGCCTCTCTATTTCTCTCTCTCCCTCTCTCTTTGATGAGTCTGGCTAGAAGTTTATCAATTTTGTTGATCCTTTAGAAAAACTGTCTCCTGGCTTCATATGCTCTTTTGGTGTTTTTTCGTTTTGTTTTTAGTTTCTATATCACTTATTTCTGCTCTAATATTTATTATTTCCTTCCTTCTGCCTGTTTTGGTTTCATTTGTTCTTTCTTTCCTAGCTCTTTATGTGTAAGTTTAGGTTATTTATTTGAGATTTTTTTCTTGCTTCCTGAGGTAGGCCTGTAATGTTATAATTGTTCCTCTCAGAGACACTTTTGCTACATCCCAAAGATTTTAGACAATTGTGTTTACATTTTCATTTGTTTCCCTGTAATTTTTATTTCTTCTTTAATTTTTTGGCTGACCCACGCATTGTGTAGTAGCATGTTATTTAACTTCCATATACTTGTGCTCTTTCCAGATTTTTTTCTTGTGGTTGATTTCTAGTTTCATAGTGTTGTGATCAGAAAAGTTGCAAGGTATGATTTTGATTTCTTTTACTTTGTTGAGACTTGTTTTGTGGCCTAATATGTGACCTGTTTTGGAGAATGTTCTATGTGCACTGAAAAGAATGTCTATTCTGCTGTTTTAGAATAGAATGTTCTGAATATATCTATTCAACCTATCCGATCTCAGAGCACCTGGGTGGCTCAGTCATTAAGTGTCTGCCTTCAGCTCAGGTCATGATCCCAGGGTCCCAGGATCAAGCCCCGTGTCTGGCTCTCTGCTTGGCGGAAGCCTGCTTCTCCCACTCCCTCTGCTTGCGTTCCCTCTTTCACTGTGTCTATCTCTGTCAAATATATAAATTATATAATAATATATAAATTAATTATTTATTAAATTATTTATTAAATATAAATTATTATGAAATATAAATAAATTATATATTATATATGTATATGTATATATGTACATATATAATATATTTATATATGTATTATAATTATATATATTATTTACATATAAATACATATGTAGGGGGCTTGAATACCACACTTACATCAATGGATTGTGTTATGTATTATGTATTATAATTATATTATAATACATATATAAATATATAAATCTTTTCAAAAAGATTTATATATAAGACCATTTTGTAATTCAAAGCTAATGTTTACTTGTCGGTTTTCTGTTTAGATGATCTGTCCACTAATGTAAGTGTGGTATTCAAGCCCTCTACTATTATTGTATTACTATTGAGTAGTTCCTTTATGTTTGTTATTAATTGTTTTATGTATTTGGGTATTTCCATGTTGGGTGCATAAATCTTTACAATTGTTTTATCTTCTTGTTGCATTGTCACCTGAATTATTACAAAGTGCCCTTCTTCGTCTCTTATTACAGTCTTTGTTTTAAAACCTATTTTCTCCAGTATAAGTATTGCTGCCCTGACTTTCTTTTCACACCCATTCATGTGATAACTATTTCTTCCTTTCACTTTCAATCTACCTGTTTCTTTTGGTTCAAAATGAGTCTCTTGTTGTTAGGATATATATGGATCTTGTTATTTTATCTGTTCTTTACCCTATATCTTTTGATTGGAGCATTTAGTCCATTTACACACAAAGTAATTATCAATAGGTACATATTTATTGTCATTTGCTATTGGTTTTGTCATTGTTTTTCTATATACTCTCTTTTTCTTTCTTCTAAGGGAGGAAATTGGCTTTCTTTAGTGATATACTATGATTTAGTTCTCTTTAGTATTTGCATATCTATTACTGACACAAATCACTGATTTGCAGTTACCACTAGATTTGTCTATAACATTTTCTGCGTATAACAATCTATACTAAGTTGATGGTTCTTTATTCCTGTCTCCCCACATTTTAGGTATAGGGTATCATACTTTATATCTTTTATTTTGTGAATTCCTTGACTGATCTTTACAGATATACTTATTTTTACTGCTTTTATGTTTCTTACTTTCTTACCCATCCTTATGGGCTTTTCTATGCACTCAGAGTCCCCTTTAATATTTCTTGCAGTGCTGGTTTAGTGGCCATGAATTTCTTTATCTTTTGTCTGCCTGGGAAACTCTTTGTCTTTCTATTGTGAATTGTAGTCTAGCTGGATAGTGTATTCTTGGCTTCAGAATTTTCCTTTCAGAACTTTATTTTTAAAAATATTTTATTTATTTATTTATTTGATAGACACAGAGAGAGAGATCATAAGTAGGCAGAGAGGCAGGCAGAGGGAGAGGGAGAAGCAGACCCCTGCTGAGCAGAGAGTCCAATGTGAGGCTCAATCCCAGGAACCTGAGACCATGACCCAAGCCAAAGGCACATCCTTAACCCACTGAGCCACCCACATGTCCCTCTTTCAGCCCTTTAAATATAGCATTCCTCTCTTCTTTAAAAAAATATTTATTTATTTATTTGAGAGACAGAGAGAGAGAGCGGGGAGAGGGGCAAGGGGAAATCATCTCCAAGCAGACTCCTCACTGACCACGGATCTGACATGAGGCTTGATCTTATGACTCATGAGATTATGACCTGAGAGTTGGACACTTAACCAACAAAGCTACCCAGACACCCCATCATGTCCCTCCTTTCTGGTCTGCAAAGTTTCAGTTGAAAAAATCAGATGATAGCCTTATGGAATTTCCCTTGTATGTAACAGTTTTCTTTTCTATTGTTGCCTTTAAAATTCTTTCTTTACCACTGTTTTTGCTATTTTAATTATTATGTGTATTGGTGTGACCTCCTGGGGATGATTTTGTTTGGAGATCTCTGTGCCTCCTGGAACTGAATTTTCTTTTTTATTTTTAAGATTTTTATTTATTTATTTGACAGAGAGAGAGAGACAGTGAGAGAGGAAACACAAGTGGGGGGAGTGGGAGAGGGAAGAGCAGGACTCCCACTGAGCAGGGAACCTTACACGGGACTCCATCCCAGGACTCCAGAAACACAGCCCTGGCTGAAGGGTCAGAAGGTCCACCTGCCTAAAGACTGAACCACCCAGCCACCCCTGGAACTGAATTTATGTTTACTTCCTCAGATTTGGGTAGTTTACACTATTTTTTCAAATAAATTTTCTGCTCACTTTTCTTTCTTCTTCTCTTGGGATCCCTATAATGTGAATGTTATTATTACACACGATGGAGTCACTGAGTTCCCTAAGCTTATCACATTTTGCATAACTTTTTTTCCTCGCACCTGCTCAGCTTCAATCCTTTCCATTACTCTGTCTTCCAGGTTGTGAATTCATTCCTCTGCTTCCTCCAACCTACTATTTATTCTATCCAGTGTATTTTTAACTTCACTTATAGTGTTCTTCATCTCTAATTTTTTTTTATCTCTTTGTTAAGGGTCTCACTGATGTCATAGGCTCTTTTCTCAAGTCCAGTGATTATCTTTATGATCATTACTTTAAATTCTCTATCTGGCATATTATCTATCTCCATTTTGCTCAGATCTCTCACTGTAATTTTGACCTGTTCTTTCATTTGAAACATATCCCTCTGTCTCTTCATTTTGTCTAACTCTTTTTTGTTGTGTCTTTGTGTTAAGAAATTTAGCTATGCCTCCTTTCTTGAAGGTAGTGGGTTGGGGGGGAGTAGTGGGTGGCACATACACTTTCACAAGGTGGCACTGGTCATTTGCCAGAGGGAACAAACTTTGCCAAGAACAGGCCAGCCAGGGTGGGGAACGCAGCGTTCATAAGTTTTGTTCTCTAGTCCTCTTCCACCATGCTGCGTGAGCATAATACACACTGCCCACAAGTTATTTATCCCAGTTATCCTCCACAAGGAATGTGATGCCCTTGTATTGGCAGTGGCGTGGCAATGGGGGGCAGGGGATTACAGTGCCCACAAGTTTTCCACAGGGATATACTGTCACTGTCAAGAACAGGGCCCTTCTAAATACATGAGGGAGACTCAGTGTTGGGAGACTCAGTGTTGGCAAGTTTTGTGTTGGTCTTCTCAGGATGGGACCCACAACATAGAGACTGAGGCAGTACTGGTTGCAGGGAGTGGGCAGAAGTATAACCAAGTTATGTAGTGAATATTTTCATTGTGCTAGTTCCCACAGGTGACCAGTATTTTTTTTTTTATTTTTTCAGCATAACAGTATTCATTATTTTTGCACCACACCCAGTGCTCCATGCAATCCGTGCCCTCTACAATACCCACCACCTGGTGCCCCCAACCTCCCACCCCCCACCCCTTCAAAATTCTCAGATCGTTTTTCAGAGTCCGTAGTCTCTCATGGTTCACCTCCCCTTCCAATTTCCCTCAACTCCCTTCTCCTCTCCATCTCCCCTTGTCCTCCGTGCTATTTGTTATGCTCCACAAATAAGTGAAACCATATGATAATTGACTCTCTCTGCTTGACTTATTTCACTCAGCATAATCTCTTCCAGTCCCGTCCATGTTGCTACAAAACTTGGGTATTCATCCTTTCTTTTTTCTTTTTTTTTTTTTTTACAGCTTTATAAACATATATTTTTATCCCCAGGGGTACAGGTCTGCGAATCGCCAGGTTTACACACTTCACAGCACTCACCATAGCACATACCCTCCCCAATATCCATAACCCCACCCCCCTCTCCCAACCCCCTCCCCCCATCAACCCTCAGTTTGTTTTGTGAGATTAAGAGTCACTTATGGTTTGTCTCCCTCCCAATCCCATCTTGTTTCATTTACTCTTCTCCTACCCCCTCGACCCCCCATGTTGCATCTCCTCTCCCTCATATCAGGGAGATCATATGATAGTTGTCTTTCTCCGATTGACTTATTTCGCTAAGCATGATACCCTCTAGTTCCATCCACGTCGTCGCAGATGGCAAGATTTCATTTCTTGTGATGGCTGCGTAGTATTCCATTGTGTATATATACCACATCTTCTTGATCCATTCGTCTGTAGATGGACATCTAGGTTCTTTCCATAGTTTGGCTATTGTAGACATTGCTGCTATAAACATTCGGGTGCACGTGCCCCTTTGGATCACTACGTTTATATCTTTAGGGTAAATACCCAGCAGTGCAATTGCAGGGTCATAGGGTAGTTCTATTTTCAACATTTTGAGGAACCTCCATGCTGTTTTCCAGAGGGGTTGCACCAGCTTGCATTCCCACCAACAGTGTAGGAGGGTTCCCCTTTCTCCGCATCCTCGCCAGCATCTGTCATTTCCTGACTTGTTAATTTTAGCCATTCTGACTGGTGTGAGGTGATATCTCATGGTGGTTTTGATTTGTATTTCCCTGATGCCGAGTGATATGGAGCACTTTTTCATGTGTCTGTTGGCCATCTGGATGTCTTCTTTGCAGAAATGTCTGTTCATGTCCTCTGCCCATTTCCTGATTGGATTATTTGTTCCTTGGGTGTTGAGTTTGCTAAGTTCTTTATAGATTTTGGACACTAGCCCTTTATCTGATATGTCATTTGCAAATATCTTCTCCCATTCTGTCAGTTGTCTTTTGGTTGTGTTCACTGTTTCCTTTGCTGTGCAAAAGCTTTTGATCTTGATAAAATCCCAAAAGTTCATTTTTGCCCTTGCTTCCGTTGCCTTTGGTGATGTTCCTAGGAAGATGTTGCTGCGGCTGACGTCGAAGAGGTTGCTGCCTGTGTTCTCCTCGAGGATTTTGATGGATTCCTTTCTCACATTGAGATCCTTCATCCATTTTGAGTCTATTTTCGTGTGTGGTGTAAGGAAATGATCCAATTTCATTTTTCTGCATGTGGCTGTCCAATTTTCCCAACACCATTTATTGAAGAGGCTGTCTTTGTCCATTGGACATTCTTTCCTGCTTTGTCGAAGATGAGTTGACCATAGAGTTGAGGGTCCATTTCTGGGCTCTCTATTCTGTTCCATTGATCTATGTGTCTGTTTTTGTGCCAGTACCATGCTGTCTTGATGATGACAGCTTTGTAATAGAGCTTGAAGTCCGGAATTGTGATGCCACCAACTTTGGCTTTCTTTTTCAATATTCCGCTGGCTATTCTAGGTCTTTTCTGGTTCCATATAAATTTTAGGATTATTTGTTCCATTTCTTTGAAAAAAATGGATGGTACTTTGATAGGAATTGCATTAAATGTGTAGATTGCTTTAGGTAGCATAGACATTTTCACAATATTTATTCTTCCAATCCAGGAGCATGGAACATTTTTCCATTTCTTTGTGTCTTCCTCAATTTCTTTCATGAGTACTTTATAGTTTTCTGAGTATAGATTCTTAGTGTCTTTGGTTAGGTTTATTCCTAGGTATCTTATAGTTTTGGGTGCAATTGTAAATGGGATGGACTCCTTAATTTCTCTTTCTTCTGTCTTGTTGTTGGTGTAGAGAAATGCAACTGATTTCTGTGCATTGATTTTATATCCTGACACTTGACTGAATTCCTGTACAAGTTCTAGCAGTTTTGGAGTGGAGTCTTTTGGGTTTTCCACATATAGTATCATATCATCTGCAAAGAGTGATAGTTTGACTTCTTCTTTGCCGATTCGGATGCCTTTAATTTCCTTTTGTTGTCTGATTGCTGAGGGTAGGACTTCTAGTACTATGTTGAATAGCAGTGGTGATAACGGACATCCCTGCCGTGTTCCTGACCTTAGCGGAAAAGCTTTCAGTTTTTCTCCATTGAGAATGATATTTGCGGTGGGTTTTTCATAGATGGCTTTGATAATATTGAGGTATGTGCCCTCTATCCCTACACTTTGAAGAGTTTTGATCAGGAAGGGATGCTGTACTTTGTCAAATGCTTTTTCAGCATCTATGGAGAGTATCATATGGTTCTTGTTCTTTCTTTTATTAATGTGTTGTATCACATTGATTGATTTGCGGATGTTGAACCAGCCTTGCAGCCCTGGAATAAATCCCACTTGGTCGTGGTGAATAATCCTTTTAATGTACTGTTGAATCCTATTGGCTAGTATTTTGGCAAGAATTTTTGCATCTGTGTTCATCAAGGATATTGGTCTGTAGTTCTCTTTTTTGATGGGATCCTTGTCTGGTTTTGGAATCAAGGTGATGCTGGCCTCATAAAATGAGTTTGGAAGTTTTCCTTCTATTTCTATTTTTTGGAACAGCTTCAGGAGAATAGGAATTAGTTCTTCTTTAAATGTTTGGTAGAATTCCCCCGGGAAGCCATCTGGCCCTGGGCTTTTGTTTGTTTGGAGATTTTTGATGACTGTTTCAATTTCCTTACTGGTTCTGGGTCTGTCAGGCTTTCTATTTCTTCCTGGTTCATATGTAGTTTATATGTCTCTAGGAATGCATCCATTTCTTCCAGATTGTCAAATTTGTTGGCGTAGAGTTGCTCATAGTATGTTCTTATAATTGTCTGTATTTCTTTGGTGTTCATTGTGATCTCTCCTCTTTCATTCATGATTTTACTTATTTGGGTCCTTTCTCTTTTCTTTTTGATAAGTCTGGCCAGGGGTTTATCAATCTTATTAATTCTTTCAAAGAACCAGCTCCTAGTTTCGTTGATTTGTTCTATTGTTTTTTTGGTTTCTATTTCATTGATTTCTGCTCTAATCTTTATGATTTCTCTTCTCCTGCTGGGTTTAGGGTTTCTTTCTTGTTCTTTCTCCAGCTCCTTTAGGTGTAGGGTTAGGTTGTGTACCTGAGACCTTTCTTGTTTCTTGAGAAAGGCTTGTACCGCTATATATTTTCCTCTCAGGACTGCCTTTGTTGTGTCCCACAGATTCTGAACCGTTGTGTTTTCATTATCATTTGTTTCCATAAATTTTTTTCAATTCTTCTTTAATTTCCTGGTTGACCCATTCATTCTTTAGAAGGATGCTGTTTAGTCTCCATGTATTTGGGTTCTTTCCAAATTTCCTCTTGTTATTGAGTTCTAGCTTTAGAGCATTGTGGTGACCAGTATTTTTGTGCTAAGGGACATGGGAGGGAAATGGCATCTGCCAGCTGCTTTGTCCCTAGAGAATTTTTCCAGTGATCTCTGTCTTTTTGGGATATACTCTGCAATTAGTAAATAAATCTCCCTCCCATATGCTTCAAATGTTTTTCAAACTGCTGCTTATGTGCTATATCTCCACAGGCTCTTTGTTGTATTGCTTTTTTTCTTTTCTCTTCTTTCTTCTACCAATCTATCTATCTTTCTTTCTTTCTTTCTGTTGTTGTTATTTTGTTTCCTTAAAAGTGAGGACTCAGTTTCCTATTGCCTTTCTGGATCTCCTATAGCCAAGCCTGCTGATTTTTAAAGTTTTAGGCTTTAAGTCCCTCTAGTAGTAAGAAATCATGAAATTCAGGTTTCAAAGCCAATTATTATGGGACTTTGTCTTCCCTGTGTAGACTCCATGGTGTAATAGTCTGTTTCTCACCCTTCTCCACATTCATGACTCCCCCTTGCCCCTGGAAGGCCTAAGAGTCCCTTTAGCTCCTTACAGTATCTCTGCCCTTCCTACCCTCTTTAATATGGTCTCTTTTCTACCTTTAGTTATGAAGTTTGTTCTGCCAGCCCTCAGGAAATTTTCTGGGTTATTTATGTTAATAAGAGTGTTACCTAGTTGCATCCATAGGATGAGGTGAGTTTAGGGTCTTCCTACTCTGCCATCTTTCCAAGAAGTTCAATGATACCTATTCTAACAGGTGTGAAGTGACACATCCTTGTGGTTTTGATTTACATTTCCCTGATGATTAGTGATATTGGGAACCTTTTGTGTGTACCTGTTGGATGTTTGGATGTCTTCTTTTGAGAAACACTGATCTTATTCTTAAGTTTCCCTCCACTCTGCTTGTCCTCCAACCCCATTTGCTTCTATTCTTCCTTTTCTTACGTTATTCCTTCTGTTTCATGGATATGTCTGTGTACTTCTCCCTATGGTCTTGTCATAAAACTCTTGAGTTCTGCAGTTTATTCAAGTCCTATATTGAAAGTGATAGCCACAGTGATGGCTGCCATGTCAACAGGTCAGGCAATGGTTACAGGAAAAACTCCTACACAAGGTCATTTTGGGGGAGACATTTGTTTATGCAGCTATAGTGTGTCCATCTTTAGATAAGCTTTTCGTTATTCCCCTAATGTTCTTATAATAACAACACAGCACTTCCTTGAGCATTTTTGGAAAAATTGAACATATTTGATATGACATGGACATAATCATCTGCCCTGGCCCTACACAAAACTGAGAGAAAAGCTATTTTGCAGCACACCTTATTGAGATATTTATAATTCTTCTTGGGAATTTCTGTATTAGACATCTAAATATAGAAAAATTGAGTACTGAATTTCTAATAACTTTACTTCAGAAATGAAGAAACTTTGAAAGGGTAATTGATCACACTGGTGACACTGGTGTTAATATTTCCCAAGCAGAGAAAATGACATGGTCCAATGGCTCAAAGTTCCACATGGCTCAGTAATGTTGCCATCCTGCAGACACCTAGTATTGCCGATATAATCATGTTTTGTTCACACTAGCAGAGCACAAAAAGGTGAAACCCACACATTGGGCTCTGTTATTTAACTGCTTGGAGTATTCAGATCATAATGGCCAAGTGGTTATTGCATTATGATCTCTCTATCTATTCCTCCATTCATGTGTTTCAGTCCTTAGCAAATCATCCTTATCTGCATTTGGAAAAGTGCTCAGTTTTGCTTCTTGCAAAGCAGCTCTCACATCAAACTATACATATGTTGACAAAGTGAAAAATTGCAAACAGTAACACCTGCAGGAAGCAATAATGAGTTCATCCAATTCTATACTAAATCTTGTATAAACTGTAAACTTGGAATGTTACATGGTCATTATTAATCTTTTCTTTCTGCCTTTAGGCAGTTAGCTCTAAGTGCATTCTCTTTGACATCAATAAACATAGGCATCATTCCCATTTACTATAGTATCTAATGGTTGCTCAGTATACATTTTCCATTTTCATTTTAATAACGCTGTGCCTGAGGTCTGAAACTGCCAAAAAAGAATTTGCTTCATTGGAGCCTTTGTCTTTTACTGGAATCTTAAATTTTTAAGGTCCTTTTAAGTGAAAAACTGTTAATATTCCTGGTTATCACCATTATCTTGGCTGGCAAAAGGTGGAATGATAAACAATCCAAGAAAGTAAATCAGTGTAAGCAGCTACAGAACATTCTGTGTGTTCTAATTCCTCTCTTCTAATCTTCCACTATTTGTGTATGTGTGTATGTGGTGAGTTTGTGTATGTGTATAGGTGTATGCATGTGAGTTTTTGAGTGATGTATTTATTTTTAAAATATATTTATTTATTTGACAGCAGGAGGGATTGCAATTAGGAAGAGAGGCAGACAGAGAGAGGGGGAAAGCAGGCTCCCCGCTGGGCAGGAAGCCCGATATGGGGCTCGATCCCAGGACCCTGAGATCATGACCTGAGCTGAAGGCAGAGGCTTAACCCATTGAGCCACCCAGGTGCCCCTTGAGTGATGTATTATGAGTGTGTTCACATGATGTGTGTGTGTTACGTATGTGTATGCATGTCATGTGTGATTGCATAAGTGTGTATGTGTGTAGGGTATGTATGAGTGTGTGCACATTGTATATAAATGTGTGTGTGTGTGTGTGTGTGTGTGTGAACCTAATCTGAAGATTCTACATCTCCTAACTCTCGACCATTAAATAAAGCTTCCAGATGCCAGGACTACGGGGCTCTTTCCTGGGATATTACTGGATACACCTTGGCAAAGCAAGGCTGGTGAAAAGGTGTTTTTTTTCCCCTTTTTGTGAACTTTCAGGAAAGTGTAGAAACAAGGCCTAAAACTCCTTTCCCCCTCCTCTTGATACTCCACTGCATCTCAGCTTCCATCTCTATTAGTCAGGACTTTCCATGGAAATAGAACCAATAGGGTATAAAGTAATTTATGGTAGGAATTGGTTCATGTGATTATGAAGGTTACTAAGTCCCACGATCCGCCATAAGCAAGCTGAAGAGCCAAGAAAGCTGGTGGTGAAATTCAATCTGTCTGAAGTTCTGAGAATGAGGGGGAGCTGATGATGCAATTTCCAGTCCAATCCCAGAAAGATGGAAAGGCAAGTCCCAGCTCAATAGGCCAAAAAAAAAAAAAAAAAAAAAGGTAGGGGGCTCACCCTTCCTCTGCTTTTTGTTTTATTCACACTCTCAACTGATGGAAGGATGCCTGCCCATATCAGGGAGGGCCATCTGCTTTAAGATTCCACCAATTCAAATGCTAACATCACCTGGAAACACCCTCACACACACACCCAGAGATATGTTTAGCCAGCTATCTCTTTAAACATCTATCTATTCCCTTAACCCTGTCAATCAACACAAAAAATTAACCATCATAAGTCCACCCCTTGTCAACATAGCATCCATACACATTGCCATAAACCATAAGTAATCTCCAAATAAAGACAATGGCAAATCATAATTCCTAACATGATACAAACACCATGATACAACTGTCACGATACAACTATCCTACTTACAACCAAAACACACTAACTTCTTCCCCATAAAAGGACGTAAGTCCTTACTCTTCTTGATATCCTCCAACTTAAATACTACAATGTAAAGTTAATAATACTTAAATATTATGATACAAAGTCAATACATCTTATGTTACATAAAGGAGTAAAAGAAGGAAGAAAAAAGATAGTTGAATACACATACTCATAATGAAATAAAGAAGACAGTTACTCGTTGGACAATAATAGCCCTCTTCTGTGAAACTGGTCATGTGTTCACAGCTGGTATTTATATGTATATTCTTCTACTATGCACTCCATATTTCCTTTGCCTTTAACAACACCTCACTTGGTCATGATTCTTTACCTAATGAGATGACCAATCCTTCATTCTCAGAGTCTAGGCCTTTGCTAGTCGTGGTTGGATTGAGTTGTAATTTTTTATTTACCTTAACCACAGGGAATGAAGAATCACTTGTATTCCAGACATAGTCTTCTTTAACTCCATTGTGGTGTGTGGTATTACTTAATCTTCCCATGGTATTCAGGATCAGTCATCCCAGCCAACACAGTAACTACCTTCCTTTCCTGTTGATTCAGAAACATGAGCGATCCAAAGTGAATGGGTGAGTGTTTTCTCTTTCAGCTCAGTGGGATCACTGTTGTGTCTCCTGGTGGAAATATTCCACCTTTTGAAACTGAGACCTCTGTTCAGGGGGACAGGAAGGAAACATTTTGCTTGTGGATCATAGACAATGAGTGGTGCCACTCTCATTCCCATCCCTTGATTTCTGAAGTCATAAATCCTGGCTATCAGAGAAGTAGCACCATTTATTGGATGCTGATCCAGAACATACACAACCTCCTGGATAATCTTGCCTTAGCCCTGCAAGGTATTGCCATCCAGCTGATGCTGCCTCTGAGTCTTCAAGAGGCCAGTCCACCATTCTATGAAGCAGCTGCTTCAGGATGGTGGAAAATATAGTAATCCTGGTGAATTCCATGAGCATGGGTGCATTGTCAGACTTTTTTACTGACACATGCTGGACACTGACCAGTGTACTCTGCCTGAAGCATGATCAGGTTAACATCTTCAGGGCAAGCAAATGCAGATCATGGCAAGCCCACTGGAATGTGGCTTATAAGGGGCATGTTTCTCTTATTTTTCAAATGCAACTAAACGACTCATCACAATGCTCTACCCTAGTGAATCACACTGACAATTATTCTGTTTATCTTCATTACAATTTGGGGGAAAGCACCACAGAACCATTTAATAATAGTACTTTTTGACATGTATTTGTCTAGTCAATTCTCACCCTGATTGAAACAGTTGAAATTGTCCAATTTAATATAGCCTTGGTTACTGGGAATATAATGCTTTTTCCCTGAAATTGCATCCCTATGCTCATTCACATGCTTATCAAGTCTTGAGAGGTTTTCCACAGCTGTTTCATGATTTGGGGAAATGCAAGCTCAATTTCATTATCTGGCTGAGGAGCAATCGATTCCTTGTGGTTTCTTTGGATCAGCGATTGGGAAGCAATTAAATGTGTCTCTCAGGATAGTATCCTAACTGAGAAGAGCTCACTTTCTCCTTATGCTTTGACAAAAAAATAACCCAAATCTAGGCTTATTTTCCAGAGGTTATTTTTTATGTGAGCTAGATGGATGCAAATTGCTGCTTATAACGGAGGAGGCAATGACAAGAGTCTAGGCTGTACAGTCTTTTACAGGAATTCTTGGTTTCTGTGGCACCCAGGCTAGGAATAATATAATTCTCCAGGAGGATGCTGTGAGTATAGGATCCCCAAGAACTTGTTTTCTCTGACTGCCCTGTCTCTATCATATTTCTGCCTCTCCTCTCTGGTTCCAGCATTCCATACTCACTATTTTCATGCTCTCATAGTTTGATTCCACCAACATCCTCTCTTACAAAATTTTCCTTCCCCCGGGACACCTGGGTGGCTCAGTCGGTTAAGTGGAATCATTCCCTGCATATTTTCAGACCACAATGTTCTGAAGCAAGAACTCAATGACAAGAGGAAATTTGGAAAGAACCAAAATACATGGAGACTAAACAGCATCCTTTTAAAGAATGAATGGGTCAACCAGGAAATTAAAGAAGAATTGAAAAAAAGGGCCATGGGCATACTTCCAACTCAGCGCATGCTGTGTTACCTCCTTCTTTTTAACAGTTTTATTATAATCAAGAACATAGATGGAGGATAATTTTTCCACCTTTAAAAACAGCATGGCAATAAATATTTATTACTATTATTATTTCTTCTCTGGGGATGAATTTTTATCAAAAAAATTCACAAGTCAAAATTTATGACATTTGCTACTTTAAAACATAGTGCCACATTTCATTCCATGATTTTATATTAATTAATAATATGTAAGTGACCCTTTTTTTTAAACCACCTTTACCAGCCTGGGTGTTATCACACTGATCTCATAAGAAAAGTAAATCTCAATTGTTGCTTTTATTTTTATTTTTCTGACTGTTGATTAATTAGGTCATTTCCTACCATGTTCACTGGCCACTTGCTGCTCCTACTACTGCTCACTGATCTTGCCAATATTCTTTCCCATTCTTTCTGAACCACACCATGCTTGCCCTTCTTTGTTCACAGCCTTAATGCTGTCCAAAACCTCAAAGTTTCTCCAGCACTTTCTTCACCTCCTGATTATCTTACATCGCAAGCCCACCTGTCCCTCTCAGTCTGTCTCTCCATCTACCTCTATATGCTTATTGTCTCATCCCCTAGAGAACAGAAGCCCAGGAAAGAGGGTAGTTTGGCACATTCCTTGCTGTTTCTGCAGCACTGAGAGTGGTGTCAGGTACCTAATAAAGTGGAAACAAAGAGTAGAACAACCAATCAGCCAACGTTCTGAATTTGAAAGAAAACAAAGAAAAGGAACTAACCACAACAAATTCAATACAGAACAATTAAAAAACATCTAAGATTATGAAAGAATACAGAAATGATACTTATTTAAAACCATAAAAGAAATACATGAGAAATTTAGAAAAAAGAATTTTTAATGGAAGAATTATCCATAATTTTCTAACAAAAAATAAATGGCCAAAATTGGTCCAAGAATTAGAAAACACTAATGAAGCACTGGGTGTGGTTCAAAAACAATGAATACTGTTATGTTGAAAATAAATTTAAAAAAGAAAAAAATGGGAAAAAAAAAGAAAACACTAAGGACCAATAACTGAAGAAAAGTGAATGATTCACAAAAAGCTACTATTTTTTAAAAGTATGAAAAAGCAACCAGACACAAAGGTGAGCATACTAATTGTTCTCACCTGAGGAACAAAGACGGGAGAAATTAATCAGTGGTATCAGAGGCAGGATGTTGGTTACAATTCCATCAGGAAAGCAATTAATAGAGGTGGTAAAAGGAAGCCCAGATTAGAAGGCAAGGTGTGGGTGATTGTTAAAATAAGACTACGAGGTAGCTAATGTTGTGGGAATAAAGATTTTAGTTTCCCTTGTGATGAATTAGTCTTGGGGAGGTTGCCAGAAATTTGGGGGATCTGCACTATTCTATCTCCTGACTAGAACACTAGATACATGGGCACAATAAGTTTTGTAAATCCATCAAGATGGGTACTTTTGACATTTTCTCTTTTCAGTTTACTTCAATAAAAAGTTATTTTTAAGAAACTATTTGTAGGGACGCCTGGGTGGCTCAGTTGGTTGGGCGGCTGCCTTCGGCTCAGGTCATGATCCCGGCGTCCTGGGATCGAGTCCCGCATCGGGCTCCTTGCTCAGCAGGAGCCTGCTTCTCCCTCTGCCTCTGCCTGCCATTCTGTCTGCCTGTGCTCGCTCTCTCTCCCTCTCTCTCTGACAAATAAATAAAATCTTAAAAAAAAAAAGAAACTATTTGTATATATAGTATTAGAGTGAATTCTAGCCAACTTTAAAAAACAATGTTTATTATTCTAATTAAAAATGCAATGTTGGAATCATCTTTTATTATAATCTTACTTCTGCTATCACATGACTATAGAATTTTCAACTAACCTTTGTGTTAAAATGTAGCACCCATGGTGCACCACAATCTAATATTTTACTGAAGCTGCAAAGATTCTAAATAATTTACTGACAAGCTTAATACAGCAAGTTTTTTTTTAATTGAACAGTACAACTGATTAGAACTTATTTCAGTAATGTGATGGTGGTACATTGGACTATCTCTGAAAATAATTTATTTAATAAACATATTAAAAACTAAAAAATAAAATAATTCAGTGGCATATTTCAATTAAAACCCTAAACATGGGGACACCTGGGTGGCTCAGTGGGTTAAGCCTCTGCCTTCAGCTAAGGTCATGATCCCAGGGTCCTGGGGTTGAACCCTATATCGGGATCTCTGCTCAGCAGGGAGCCTACATCCCCCTCTCTTTCTGTCTGCCTGCCTGCTTGTGATCTCTCTCTCTCTCTCTGTGTCAAATAAATAAATAAATAAAAAGATTCAAATGTCCCTTCCTTTAAAAAAAATAAAAACAAAAAAATAAAACCCTAAGCATGCATTACAGGGAGAAATACCAGGTGCCAGACACAAAGCAAGCATCAGGGATGTTAACACTGCTTCAGTGAATTATATGAAGAAAATAAAAATAAGTATCATGAATTTTGGAAATTTCACTATTATCATTTTTAGATGAAATGACCATATATCCTGAAAAAATAATGCATGCAACTGTATGATTAAAATTAATAGAAGTTTTGAAATGGGCTCAGTAAAAAATAAATACATAACATTTAACAGCTTTTATTTGTATAATCAATACGTATATAAAAATATAAAAGAAAAATGCCTCTTTATTAGACAGAAAATGAAAGTAAAAGCAAATTTATACATTATGGGAACATTTTTTTAACATTAATGGCACAAGACATAGGCTAAGAAAATCAGCAAAATTCTACTGAAGAACCTAAAATAAGTCCTTTAAGCGAGGAATATGTTCCTGAAAGAAAAGACTTGCTATTGCAAAGATGTCTTCCATGATTAATCTGATAATTAAGATATTTCGATCAGAATTCCAATGGTGTGAGTTTTTCTGTATAATTGTTCTGATAATTGCTGTTTTAAGTGGAGAAGGGATCTTAATATTAACAATAATGCAGGGGAAGATTACAGTGATGACGATAAGCTTCAACTGCCTGACCCCTCATTTGCACAGGCTCTTTCCAACCAAAAGGATCCCAGGATCCTCAGAAAATCTGCAAAAATAAAACATTCCAGCCATGGAATAGCCATCACAGCTATGTGATGATGCTTACCCCTTTCCACATTGCCTCATTACCACATTCCACATTCCCCAAGCACTTTGGAGAGGGCAATGAGCATACTGGTGGCCACATTTAGGATGCAGCAGAGGAGGCTGTTTGGAGTCAGAGGTGTCTGCACTTCACACCTGAGCACACATCTTGAGACATGTTCCTGAGTCTATGCACCATTCCTGAACTTCTCTCTGGGATTGCTAGGAGCAGCTCTACACTTCCAAAACTTTTCAGGAAAATTAAGTGAAAAGGTTAGAGTAATAGCTTCAGCTCTTCTGCTGCTCTTGGAAAACTAGGTGTTTACTACATTATTTAATGAACTTCCCTCTCCTGCCTCCCATCCCAATGAGTGAACTCAATTTTGACATCACCAAATCCACAGCCCCTTCTCATAACTAGAATTTAAGATTTATTGAGTCTTTATTCATATCACTCACATGCAGCTTGCCATCTGTTAGTGAAAAAGGGGCCAGTTTCACTCATGCATTGGTGCCCCCAAATACTTATTGGAGGTCTGAGAACTATATTTTTATGGTACTCCTAGGACTTTTTTTTTAATAACAATTTTATTGAGTTTTGTATACCATAAAATTTACTAGTTTGAAGTATACATGTCAGCAATGTTTGGTATGTTCATAGACTTGCACAACCATCATTGCTACCTAAATTAAAACATTTTTGTCACCCCAAATGAAACTCTGTACTATTAGGCAGGCACTCCCCGTTCTCCTGTCAGCCCTAAGTAACCATCAATATATTTTCTGTCTCTCTAGATTTGCCCATTGTAGACATTTCATGTAAGTACAATCATACAATATATAGTTTTATTTTTACATCATCAGTTGGTACATGCTGGGTTGTTTCCACTTTGGGGTTATTATGACTATTGCTGTTAGGAACATTAGTTTCCAGGTTTGGATGTGAACATATGTTTTCTTTTCTCTTGGGTATATACCAGGAAGTATATGACATTTTGAGGAACTGATAAACTGTTTTCCATATAAGTTGTACAATTTTACATTCCTACCAACAGTGTTCAAAGGTTCCAATTTTTCCACATTCTCTCAAATGCTTGCTGTTTTTTTCTTTCTTTTTTTTTTTAATTGCACATACACTGGTGTATGTGAAACAGTATCTCATGTTAGTTTTGATTTTCATTTCCCTAATGACTAACGATGTTGAGCATCTTTTCCTGTGCTTATTGGCCATACACATATCTTCCTTAAAAAATCTATTTAAACCTGTTGCCCATTTTTAATTAGACTACTTGTATTTTTATTGTTGAGAGGTAAAAGTTCTTATATATTCTGGATTCAAGTCTCTCATCAGATGCATGATTTGCAAATATTTTCTCCCATTTTGTGCCAGCATGCTTTTAAATGTTCATAGCAGCAATGTCCATAATAGCCAAACTGTGGAAAGAGCCAAGAGGCCCTTCAATAGACAACTGGATAAAGAAGATGTGGTCCATATATACAATGGAATATTACTCAGCCATCAGAAAGGATGAATACCAAACTTTTGTGTCAACATGGATGGGACTGAAGGAGATTATTTTTATTTTTTAAAAAACCATGTAGGATATTAAAATTGCACAATAAAGCTAATAATTTCAAATTTATTACTGGGTAATTCTTTGTGAGTAGCTGAATTTTTGTAAGTAGTGAGTAGGTAAAACCTTGGAAGACTTCAGAAGCCACATACACAGATACTCCCAGGCACAGAACACATGGATGCCTCTCAGACTGCACTAAATAAGGATGGTCAGAAGATGTGGTCCCATTCATTTGGTGGGTGGAGTGTCAAACTCGTGTGGCCACACTAGCCCCTGCACACCTCAACTGGGCTCATTTGTCTTCCATCTGGTGAGATTAAGGATTGATGACACTCTTCTGAGAAAAGAAAATTTAAAAAAAAATACAAAAGGTACAATTGAGGGTTGGTAGTGACCTAATGCCACAACCAAATGCCCACATCTTTCCCTTCACTTCTTCCCCTCACATGGACATTTTATCATCTCACACCATCATGACAAGGGTGTGAAAGTTCTAATGAAGATGCAAGAAAGAAAAGAAACACTATACAGCAAACTAAGAGGAAGTATATGGACACTAGATTTAAAAATATGAATACACAAGCATACATATACAGTATGACTTATCAAACCTATCTGAAAAAAGAAACTTCTGGAAGCTTTCAATCTCTTAATCATCAAGACTGATTATGATTTCTAGGCAACTGATGAGTTACTTTCAGCATACAGCTTGAATAATGTGCCCCGTGGTCACTGGAACCACAGATTTCAAGTACACCAGTGATGAGAAAGCTCTTACAATGTTTTTATAAATATATAAACAAACAAAAAGTTTTTTTCACCTTTTTTGAAACTAAGAAACCTTTAAAAATAACACACACACACACACACACACACACACACACACTCACACACACACCATAAGACTAAGGGTCTCTGGTTGACTATTAACTTCCCAAAAGACTTAGGACTGCTGTCTCCCAAGGGAAACACAATTTGAAATCCTCTACCTTTTACCAACTGATTCCCTAAAGGGTAAACATCCATTCCATAGAAAATCTTGACTTGCTGAAGAAGAAGAAGAAGATGAAGAAGAAGAAGGAGAAGAGGAAGAAGAAAAAGAAGATGAAGAAGAAGGAGAAGAAGAAGAAGAAAAAGGAGGAGGAGGAGGAGAAGTTGTCAACATTTAGAAGCTAGGAGGTTTTAAACAAAATTACATATTTCTACTTTTTTTTGGAAGGCCAAATATTTGGTGACTCTGGCAAATTCAGGGGGTAGGCACTACTCTAGATAGAGCTGTGTGCTATAGGTCTCTGTCACCCTCTTGTCCCAGTTCACCCATGGCCTCTCTCATTTATCTTCCCTGCTTCCGAAGGTACTGAGCTTGAAAACATTTCTGGATGGAGCTTTTTACTTTTCACACCAATCCCCCCTGTAAAATACAATTTCCATTCCAGAATCAGGACATGTACACATATATCTGTGTACTGAAAATAGCACAAAATAATATTTTTTGGGACAATGTATGATGGCTTCTGATATGTTCTTTTCTATTCTACTGTATTTCATTAAAAAATTATGGATATGATCCAATATAATGATTTCAAAAACCCAGTGTTTCAAAAAAAGTATCCTAGATCACCCCATCATATATATTTTTTAAGATTTGAATTTATTTGTCAGAGAGATAGCGGGGGGGAGAGAGAGAGAGAGAGAGCAAGAGAGTGTGCACACAAGTTGGGGGCAGCAGGCAGAGAGAGAAACAGGCTTCCTGTTGAACAAGGATTCTGATGCTGGACTCAATCCCAGGGCCCTGGGATCATGACCCGAGCAAAAGGTGGACATTTAACCAACAGAGCCATTCTGTCATCCCTATCCTATCATATTTAAAGAGATAAAGCCCCAAGAGATTGAGTGGCTTGTCTATTATCTAGGAAGTAGGTAAACAATGTGTTTAGATGGAAAAAATAACCTACAAACTTCAATTCAAGGGACCTTATTTAATAAAAAACAGCCACTGAATGTTGGACCACATTGAGTTGAGAAATTTCTGGATGAAAAATTTTGAGGAAGAATCTGGAATGATTTTTAACAGTGGACATAGTTTTTTTTTTTTTTTTAAGATTTTATTTATTTATTTGACAGACAGAGATCACAAGCAGGCAGAGAAGCAGGCAGAGAGAGAGGAGGAAGCAGGCTCCCCACTGAGCAGAGAGCCCGATGCCGGGCTCGATCCCAGGACCTTGGGATCATGACCTGAGCTGAAAGCAAAGGCTTTAACCCACTGAGCCACCCAGGCGCCCCAACAGTGGACATAGTTTTGTGACCTGGCAGCAGATACTATGATACCTAGTAGACTCTACAATATCCAGGGGACTACAAATTATTCTGTAGTCTCAACAGTACCTGGTAGACCCATAATGTCCAGTAGCCCCTAGACTACCTGATAGACTTTACAATATCTCTTAATCTCTGTGCCCTCCTACTCTGACAGTAATAAATTTGCCATTGATGCCTGAAGCACCCCCCCCACCTCTGGAGTACTTTTGTGATATTTGCATTGAGAAAATAACATTTCTCCTAGCATCAGGAAAATTATTATTATAGTTGGCTACATTAACAACCATAGACAAGAAATTGATCACAATTGTCAAAGTGGAATTTATTTTTTCTTGCTTAGAAACAAAAATAAATTTAAAAACAGCTTCTTATTACATCTTTTAAATCAATGGTGTTCTTTCACCTCTGAACATTTCTCAAAGTAGGTCAAATGCAACAGATAAGAAAGCTACCACTTTACTCTCATCATTCAAAACAAATATCACTTTTCTCTAGACAACAGGCTGTGCAGAGTGTAATTTTTCTCTAAGGCTGTTGCCTCTTGACCCATTGTGTCCTAAGCTGAAAGCACAAGAAAAGCCCCCCAGAGGGGCATGCAAAACAGCATCCTCCAAGGTCGAACATATTGACAGTTGGCATAGCTACTCACCCTCCCTCCTTTTGTCACCTGGAGTGGAAACCCATAATGGAAAGCCTTCTGAACAGCTCAACAGAAAGAGGGAAGAACTTTTCAAAGGCAATATTTTGAATGAAGGATATAATTTTATTTTATATTTGGCACCACAATAAAAAGTACAATTGACATTAATTCAGTAATTACCATGGCCTGGAACACTGCTGCGTACTTCATATGATCTCTTAGTCAGTTTGGGCTGCTATTATAAAATTCTGTAAAATGGGTAGCTTAAACAATAAACATGCATTTCTTATAGTTCCAGAGACATGAAGTCCAAGATCAAAGTGTCAAATTTAGTGTCTTCTGATGGCCCACTTCCTGATCTACAGATCTCACTGCCGTGTCTTTAGTGCCTCTTCTAAAGACACCAATCCCAAGAGCTCCACCTTCATAAGTTAGTTACCTTCCAAAGGTCCCACATCCATACTCCAACACATTGGGGATTAGAGCTTCAGCATATAATTTGATGGGGTGTTAGAGAACCAAACATTCACTCTATAACATGTAATTATGTGCAGTCCTTGGTGCCTTGACACTATTAGGGGCTAGGACTCCTATCTACCTTCTTCACATTTCACAAATTAGGAGCCTAAGACTTGGAAAGTATCTCACTTAATGGGATCAAAGCCTTAGAGCATATAAAAGGCAGAGTTTGATTCCAGGCTGTAGGGCTGCTGGTATTGCTGTTTTTGACATGCCCATATATTTTCCTTTTGATAAACCTTTTAGGCTCCCAATGGCTATTTTATTGGCTAAATATAAGCTTTAGTTTACAAATTGTATGAACATTTCCCGATCTTTTTTTTTTTTTAAATAAGGGAAAGAGTGCCATGAAACCCCAAATTATAGTTACCCAACATCAACATTTTGCTCTTTCATCTTAGAATGCCTCCTCTCATTTGTTAAAGAATGCCTTAGGTGCCTCTAACAGATATGCACAAGTGTCATTATCACACAAAGTTAATAATGATTCCTTAATATCATAGAACACTCAATCTAAGGCCAGTTTTTGCAGATTTTTTTTACAGTCATTTGCAAATCAGTATCAATCAAGGTCTACACAGTACATTTGGTTGATATTTCTCTCAAGTCTCTCTTTTTTTTTAAGATTTTATTTATTTATTTGACAGACAGATCACAAGTAGGCAGAGAGGCAGGCAGAGAGAAAGGAAGGGAAGCAGGCTCCCCGCTGAGCAGAGAGCCCGATGTGAGGCTCCATCCCAGGACCCTGGGATCATGACCTGAGCCGAAGGCAGCGGCTTTAACCCACTGAGCCACCCAGGCGCCCCTCAAGTCTCTTTTAACGAATACAAGTTCCCTCTATTTATTTAGACATGAACTAGGCCATCTTGCCTGTCAAGTTTCACACATCCTAGGTTTGGTTGATCGTATTTTCATGGTGTCATGTATTCCCCACATTTCTTACAAACTGGTAGTTAGTTCTAAAGCCTTAATATTAGAACACTTCATAGGCAGTCCTGTATAATTTTGATTACAGTATGGCAGAAGGAACATAATGTCGGCTTGTCCTTCTTTAGTGATGTTAAGACAGACTCCCAGAGCCCTCAGATGCTGCAGAGGGGCATAATTTAATCACACCACTTTTTCCTGCATTCATTAGCTGTGGTTCATCTGTAAAAAATAACTTTTTGTAATCAGCATTTATTTAGCATAAATTCAGTCCTTAAAGGGTACCCATAAAAATGCATATTGCCCTTTATTTATCAATTTTCAGTACAATTTGTTGGCTCCCAGCAACTTTTAGTTCTTTCTCTTTTTTGGAATGAGATTTGGTCTCTTTATCAACTTATGGTCCATTTTTATTAACTGTTTATTCACAGATTTTATTTTATTTTTTTTAAAGATTTTATTTATTTATTTGTTAGAAAGAGAGAGAGAGGGAGGGAGCGAGCATGAGCACAGGCAGACAGAGTGGTAGGTAGAGGCAGAGGGAGAAGCAGGCTCCCCGCTGAGCAAGGAGCCCGATGTGGGACTCGATCCCAGGACGCTGGGATCATGACCTGAGCCGAAGGCAGCCGCTTAACCAACTGAGCCACCCAGGCGTCCCTATTCACAGATTTTACTATCAGATTTTTGGTCTTACTTTTTCTCATTTTTACATGTAATTCTTTATCAGTATAATTAGTACTTTGATTCTGTTATATTAACCATATTTTTCTCAAATTATCATTTGTTGTTTTTACTTTCCTTTAAGAATACTTCTTGCTGTTGATTGTTAAATCATTTTTTATATTGCCAATCTTACAAGTATGTTTTTTAATTGTTTTTGGATTTTTTTTTTTTAAGATTTTGTTTATTTATTTGAGAAAGAGCGAGAGAGAACGTGAGAGGGGAGAACGTCAGAGGGAGAAGCAGACTCCCCGCGGAGCCGGGAGCCTGATGCGGGACTTGATCCCGGGACTCTGGGATCATGACCTGAGCCGAAAGCAGTGGCTTAACCCACTGAACCACTCAGGCGCCCTTGTTTTTGGATTTTTGAGTCATTGTTAGGAAACTTTTTTAACATCCAAAGTTGTGAAGGAATTCATTCCTATTTCTATTATAGTACTTACATTTTTTCTGTTTGTTTTGTTTTTGTTTTTGTTTTTCCACAGTTAGATCTCTGATCCTTTTTGATTTATCCTAGTGTATGGTATAAGAATGCACCCAATTTATATTTTTCTCAAATGGATTCCACAGATCATAAACCCCCTCCTCCTCATTAATCTAAGTTGCTGCCTTCATCATATACTAATTCCAAGAGAATCTCACCTGTCTTGTTCCCTTGGGCTGTTATGTACCAATTCCAAAATTGTATTTAGTGTAGTCTTTATCATATTAAATAGTCTTAAAAAAAGAAAAATTATTTCCCCTCATTGCATTTCTCCTGATAATTCACACTTATTATTCTTTCAAGTAAAACTGACAAATAATCAACTTGTGTGGAAACAGGAAAAAAAAAGAAGCAAATGATCTTAATTGAGATCACATCAAAAGTATATATTTAACTTGAGTAAATTCAAACCCTTACATTGTTGAGTCTCCCTATGCAAGAGCATGGCATGTTTCACTTATTTGGTTTACTTTTGTCTCATAATAACTTATGGATTGCCTCTTATAGAATTTCACATTTTTGTTGTTATAACTGGCTATTTTATGATAGCTAAAAAAAAATCATTTGTGTTAGTTTGTCTATTATTCTGTGTCTTGGCGCAAAACAATATTTTCTTTCTAATTTGTGTGACTTTTTAATTTTATTTATTTATTTTGCTAGAAATATTTTGGTTAATGTATCCAATACAATGACAAATAATAGTGAAGATAATGGACATTGTTTTAAAGGAAAAAGAAAGTTTCTAGTATTCTAGTATTTCCTTTAAATAAGTTATTGGTTTCCAGTAATATATGCAGACTATGTATATACATATATGTATGAACAGTTATACATATTTATGATATATCATTTAAGTCCTCCTTTATGGAGTGTTTTTTATTAAATACATGCTACATTTTATCAAATATCTTTGCCTTCTATGGAGATGAACATCAGATGGATTGCATTCATGAATTTGCACTCTTTCCATCCTATTAATCTCGTTAGATCATATGTATTTAAAATAATATGCTGATTGAGACTGTTTACTAGTAATTTATTTGAAGTTTTATATCAGTATTTGTTAAGTGAGATCTGCTTTTCTTGTGCATCCATTATCAGGCTGTATATCATTGTTATACTTACCATACAAAAATAACTAGGATGTTTTCCTTCATTTTCTACTCTCTAGATGGGCTTAAATAGCACCAACAATATCTGATTATTAAAGGTATGGTAGGACTTCCTGTGTTTCTACTCAGCCCGATGCTTTCTCACACAGTCTCTCTTTCTACAACCTTCCATTTGTCCTTCTATGGGAACCAAATTGTTTTGAAAGAAAATGTGAAACCATGAAAAAGGAGAAAAATACACATGGCTTTGAAAATTACAACTTGCAAAGTGAATATTTTATGAGTAAAATGCTATCTAATTGTGAAATATTGTTGTTTGTCAAATCTGTGTTAGAAGGAACTATAAACTTCATGACAAACTTGACCAGCCACTGAAGTAATGAATGTCTGGTACATGAATCATTGATTACTTTATATGTTAACTATTCAATATAATAAGCTGATTGGTCAGATTGTTTAATCCAAGCCTAATTTTATGTATTTCACATGAAGTGAGGAAAAAGAATTTTCATGTTTTCACAATTAGCAGATCAAACAGGTCAAGTGAGAAAGATTGATCAGATTTGGTTTCCCAAGGAATATATGGTTATGGCAAGGATTTTGATTTCTGCAAGATACTGTAGTATATTATACCTGAACTGACAATTTAAGTATTAGGCTAGATCTCATGTGTATGTGAAAGAACTTATGGCTAAAAAAAAAAAAAAAAATCTTTGTTTTAATGAAACAACAAAGCAACAGTTAATAGAAAAAGCCAGTAAAGATTAAATCTTTGCCTTAGCTTTTTCTTAATATTGTTTTCTAGCTTCAAAAATTAGAAAATGCTTTATTTGAGGCACCTCAGTGGTTCAGCGGGTTAAGTGTCTGATTCTTGAATTCAGCTCAGGTCATGATCTCAGGGTCATGAGATCCAGCCTCACCTTAGGCCCTGTGCTCAGTGCTGAGTCTGCTTGAGATTCTCTCTCTCCCTCTCCCCCTCCCTTCTGCACTTTCTCTCTCTCTCTCTCTCTCTCAAGTAAAAATAAATAAATCTTAAAGAAAAGAAAAAGAAAGAAAGAAAGGAAGGAAGGAAGGAAGGAAATACTTTGTTTTATAGGATACACACAGAGGGCCTGAAGAGAGTCTTTTTCCATCATGGCAGCCAGGGACTGAACCTGGAGAGCAAGCATATCTGCTACTGCCATGACTCTTAATACAAACTTTGGTAAAATCACTATAACATGAAGTGAGCTGGGCAGTTTGATGGAGAAGATTAGGAATTAACTTTGTTGATATGAAAACTTTATTTTCATAACCACAGGGTATGTTTGTCTTTAAAATATTGTCATCAAGTAGTGTTAATATCATATGTACACACAAATCACACACACATGCATGTACACATACATGTACACATACAGAAAACTGACATTCAAGTAGAAGGAACCTATTCAAAATAAGTTGAGAATAACTAATAAAATTAATAATAAAACTATAAAATAACTATAATTAAATTTTAGAAATACTTATCTGAATATATTTTAAGGAAGCATTACTTAAACATCAATATAAAGTTAAATACAGAAATGATTGATAAATTTACTTATACAAAAGTGTTGAAGTTCATTATATCAGATATACAAGAAAAATACCAAGAGAGAGAAAACAAATGGGAATGAGAGACCTTCTCTAAATGATTCAAAATTACCCCCCCAAAAAAGTTTCTATGCCCTGCCCAGAACTTTGGAAGGGTTCCTGCAAGTAAGGGCCCCTTGACCTTAGAACATTGCTTGGCACATAATTGCAGTTATACGTGACAACAATATGATAGTGGTGGAGGTGGTGGTGGTGGTGGTAGTATTGGGGAAGTTTATGATCACCATGATGATGATGATGATGACCATAACTGCAATGATATGAATGATGATTATGTGTAGGAAGAGGAAACATAGAAGAGAATTTAGTAGCTAAGTAAGATACTGAAAATTTCCTCCCACTTTACCTTCTCTCTGAAATCCCAACTACCATTGTTATTTCAAGTCATTGCATATATCTTTGGAAAACTATAATGAACTTAAGTATAAATATATTTTATTGAAGGTATTACATATACATTTATCAACACATTAGTATTGATTTATTTGTGGCAGGGAGGATACAATGGGAAGCCTTCTGAATTAGAAATAAAAATAGAAGTTTTGTAAAAGGAGAAATCAGGTAGAATGGAGTTGCAAGAAGGCTCTGGGTTTGTTCTGTAGCTTCATTAAGGATGAGCTGTGTGGCACTGGATAAGTTATTTAACATTACAGTGCTCCGATCAGTCTACAACAGGATTAAGATTAAATGGAAAATGTAGCTAAAAGTCCTATTGAGGGGCGCCTGGGTGGCTCAGTGGGTTAAGCCGCTGCCTTCGGCTCAGGTCATGATCTCAGGGTCCTGGGATTGAGTCCCGCATCGGGCTCTCTGCTCAGTGGGTAACCTGCTTCCCTCTCTCTCTCTCTGCCTGCCTCTCTGTCTACTTGTGATCTCTCTCTGTCAAATAAATAAATAAAAATATTAAAAAAAAAAGTCCTATTGAGCCTGGTGGCATGCAATAAATAGAAGCCTTTGTTTGTTGCTCTTATTATTGTTATTAGAATTATGGTATAGGGAGATCAACTTTGGAGTGGTGGAGTAAGGATCTCAGTGACCACTTTTCCACAAAACCAGTGAAAATACTGGCAAAGCAACTAAAATCAACCATTTTAGAATACCATAAATTAACCAAAGTCATATAAAAAACTGAAAATTTTCTATCAAAGAGAAACATCTGAATCTCAGAAGGGCAACAGAGCCTGTACATGTCAGCTTAGGACCATTCCCTTTCTCTCTGCCTCTACCTCAGTAGCATGGTAGTTCTGAAAGATTTGCAGGCTCACAATGAATGGAGAGTAAGAGCTTTATACCAAGAGCACCATCAATATTATGTCAAAACTAGCAGTATTTGAAAAATTTCATTCCCAAAGTGTTATTGGTCATTTGATTCAACTCAGAGCTCAACACAGCTAAAAAAAAACAAATTTAAGAAGCAGTTTCACCAGGACATCATTAGAAAAAAATGGAAATCTTCTGACGTGTTACATCTGCCTGTTTGTGATATCAATTTTCTTTCAATTAAAGAAAAGACCAGCCTCACCTTCCCCCCTCCAAAAAAAAAAAAAAATTAAAGCAAGACCTAAATACAGAGAAATTTGAAAAGCTCCAGCAAATTCTTAGGGATCTATAAGAATTTTGCGCACATGTGAAGTGCTATATGCATGCCCAGGAAAGACCTAGGAAAGGAGAAAGCCCTGGTCACTCACCTCTTGCTTGGATGAATAGTGCAAACAGAAAATTAAAGTTAAGCCTGTCTTGTAAATTGTTTAAAGTTTAAAGTCATGCCTTGACACACAGATCTCCTTGGCAGAGGTAGAAAAAATACAGGCATGGCATTTAAGGAAACATTCTGACTGATCATTGGCTGACCACTAAATTATAATGAACCAAAGGTGACCCCTAGGAGACCAGGCTTGAAAACAAGAACATAAAATCAACAACAACAACAAAATATAGCAGGAAACTCGGTGTCTACACACTGTGGAGAATACAGATTTACAAATTAGCCTGGAAGAGTCACTAAGGAAATAAACAACAAGAAGAAAACAAAAACAAGAACAGAAATCCAAGAACAACCACCACCTCTGGAGTGGAGAGAGGGTTCTGATACTGGAGTTGTTACAATGCATTATCTAAAATGTCTGGTTTCCAATGAAAAATTACAAAACCTACCAAAAAAAGGCAAAGCATATCACATAAACAGGAATAAAAATTGTCAATAGAAATAATCCTTGAATACTCCCAAATGTTGATGTACTAGACAGAATTTAAGTCTGCTATTCTACATACATTAAAAGAACTAAAATAAACCAGTGTCCAAAGAATTAAAGGCAAGGAAAATCTGACAACTAGGTGTCATTACATAGAGAATATCTGTACAAAGATAGAAATTATTAAAAAGAAGCTAATTGCAATTCTGGAGTTAAAAAGTACAATGACTGAAATAAAAAAGTCACTAGGCAGCTACAAACAACAGATTTGAGGAAATAGAAGAAAGTATCAGCAGACTTGAAGATAGGCCAGTAAAGATTATCCAGTAAGAGAAACAAAATGAAGCCTGAATGGAGAAAAATGTGTAGAAATTCATACACCTGTGATATATCAGGAAAATTACCAATATACAGTGAATGGAAGTCCCAGAGAAGAGCAGAGAAATAAGGCCAAAATTATTGGAAAAAATAATGACCAGAAGAAGCTCAAGAAACTCCAATGAACTCAGAGAACCATACCCATCCACAGCAGGCAGAGTCAACTTGATGATTTCTCATCAGAAACCATGGAGGTTAGAAGACAGATAAGAGCTTCAAAATGTTGGAGGAAACAGATTGGCAACCAATAATTCCATAACTAGCAAAACTTTTCAAAAATGCAGGAAAATCAAAAGATAAGCCTAGAATGGCAGAAAATGTTTGTAAAACATATGCCTGATAAGGGACTTGTCCCAAAAATATACAAATAATTCTTAAGACTCAACAATATGTCTTCTTTGGAGAAATGTATGTTCATGTCTTCTGCCAACTTTTTTACATGATTATTTGTTTTGTGTGTGTTGAGTTTGAGGAGTTCTTTATAGATCTTGGATATCAGCCCTTTGTACTGTCATTTGTGAATATCTTCTCCCATTCCTTGGGTTGCGTCTTTGTTTTGTTGACTGTTTCCTTTGCTGTGCAGAAGCTTTTGATCTTGATGAAGTCCCAAAAGTTCATTTTTGCTTTGGTTTCCTTTGCCTTTGGAGACATATCTTGAATGAAGTTGCTGTGGCCAATGTTGAAGAGGTTAGTGCCTATGTTCTTCTCTAGGATTCTGATGAATGAATGAATTCCTGCCTCACGTTGAGGTCTTTTATCCATTTCAAGTTTATCTTTGTGTATAATGTAAGAGAATGGTCGAGGTTCATTCTTCTACACATAGTTGTCCAATTTTCCCAGCACCATTTATTGAAGAGACTGTCTTTTTTCCACTGTATATTTTTTCTGCTTTGTCAAAGATTATTTGACCATAAAGTTGAAGGTCCATATCTGGGCTCTCTACTCTGTTCCACTGGTCTATGTGTCTGTTTTTGTGCCATGCTCTCTTGGTGAATTGGTTGAAATCAGGCAACGTGATGCCCCCAGTTTTGTTTTTCTTTACTATGGAGTATTATGCCTCCATCAGAAAGGATGAATATCCAACTTTTGTATCAACATGGATGGGACTGGAGGAGATTATGCTGAGTGAAATAAGTTAAGCTGAGAGAGAGTCAATTATATGGTTTCACTTATCTGTAGAGCATAAGAAATAACACAGAAGACATGGGGGGATGGAGAGGAAAAGTGAGTTGGGGGGAATTGGAGGGGGAGATGAACCATGAGAGACTGTGGACTCTGAGAAACAAACTGAAGGCGTGGGAGGTTGGGTGAGCCTGGTGGTGGGTATTATAGAGGGCATGTATTGCATGGAGCACTGGGTGTGCTGCATAAACAATGAATTCTGGAATACTGAAAAGAAATTTAAAAAATAAACAAATTTTTAAAATTTCATTGGAAAATAAAAAAAAAACTCAACAGTGTAAAACAAATAACCCAATTAAAAAATGAATAAAAAATCTGGATACCTCACCAAAGAAGACATATATGTGACCAATAAACCCATGAAAAATTGCTCGATATCATCAGTCATTAAGGAAATGTAAATTAAATAGCAAGGTACCATTTCACACCCACTATGGCTATTATAATTAGAAAGACAGTTATTAGCAAATGTTGGAAAGAATATGGAGAAATTGGAACCCTCATGCATGGCTGGTAGGATTTTAAGGTATAGCCTTGAAAAACAGTCTGGCAGTTCCTCAAAAATGTTAAGTATAGAGTTACCTTATGCCTCAACAATTTCACTCCTATTTGCATACCCAAGGAAACTGAAAACTATGTCAGCACAAAATCTCATACAGAAGTGTTTTTAACTCTTGAGCAATTAGGTGGGTACACAAACACTGCTATTTGCTTAGATAGAAAAATGGAGGAGAAACAAGTGTGGATTAAGGGAAAGGAAATCTGTTCTGGAACAAGACGTAAATCTTTTTAAAGGTTTTCTTAAGGATCTGGGAAACATTTCTTTAACATATAACCAAGAAAGATAATATCCCAATCTCCTAGTTTCTGTGGGAAGGTAATAGCTTAATTCAGTGGAAACCTTGCTCCAAGTTGCAAAACTACCTTTCATCCTAAAGATATGTGAAGTCCTTATTTGCTTAAAAAACAAATCACTAACATTCATAACAGCATTATTCATAGAAGCATAGAAGTGGACTCACTGCCTATCAACTGACAAATGGATAAGCAAAATTTGGTATATTCATTTAGTGGGATATTACTGGGTAATAAGTAAGGATGAAATCCTAACAAGGGCTGCAATATGAGTGACCTTAAACACATTATGCTAAGTGAAGGACATCAGTTCAAAAGATAATATATTATGTGATTCAATTTATATGAAATGTCCATAATAGGCAAATATATAGACAGAAAATATATTAGTGGGTGCCAAGAACTGGATGAAACAGGTGATGTGTGCAATTCAGGCAAGGAAGGGGAATGGAGATTGACTACTAGTGGGTCTGGGGTTTCATTTGGGGTGATAAAAATATTCTAAAATTACATTGTTATAAAAGTTACACCACTCTGAGAATATACTAAAAACCACTGAGCTGTGCATGTTTTTTGTATTTGAGTCACACCTCAATAAAGCTGTTTAATAAAACAAATTAAAAGAAAGAATTACAGCACAAAGTACTTTTTCTGATTATGATAATATAATAGGAAGATAAAGCAAGCAGTACAGTGGCTTATGACCAAGTAAAAGGTCTGGCTACTTCATAGAAATGTCTGGGTCTGAGTCTTCGTGCCTTGAAACCAACATTGTCAAGTTAAAAGAGAGCAAGTATCCCAGCTATGGTGACAATAATTTCACAGAACAATACACAATCAGAAAGCAGGGGTATGCTAGGGTTTAATTTTAGTCTTTGAATGAGGGAGCCATGTTAGCACTGATGGGAAGAAAGGGAAAATACCAGGAAGGAATATTATCTTTACGAGATTTACAAATTGATCTTCACAATGTCAATTAGAAATCTCCAACCACTTATTAATATGTTTGTATAAGTAAGTATGTGTTTATCAGTGTGGTGCTTTTCATATTCAGGATGGTACTGCATATATTTCTCCCTCCTACAATCATGCCATCAGTGTCTATATGAATCAGTGAAGGGCTACTGATATCAATGCTATTATGTGTTGAAACATGACATGGGATCTAGGCCTGCTCTTAAGAGAGGCATACTCCAGGGAGCAGAACTTGCCATAGAGCCTGGAGGCAATTACTCTAAAAAACAAGTATTGCCCAAGTGGTATTTGGAAGTAGAGATCCAGGAGTTGAGACGTAGTTATTGGCACAATCTCTGGCTTGGGTCCGGGAGCCCAAAGGGCCCTAATAATAACATCTGTCCATGATACTTGGCTCTGGGCAGGTTGTCACCCTAGGCTTAAGGCAGCAGAAACATACCAGTATCTTGCTTCCTGGAGTATTGAATGAATAAGATAAGCATTGGTCTGTAATAAAAGTTAAAGTTCACTGGTCAGAACTGGAGACTGATGTCAGAGCAGAACTGAGAGTCAGTCAACCTCTGGAATCCTGGAGTGATTGCCTTATTGAACCTGTCTTTCTTAAGATTTGAATGGTCTAAGTTCTGGGGAAGGGTGAAGGTGTTATGAGCCTAGGCCAGGTAGTTAGATCTCAGAGTCTGGAAACTAGTAACACTTTGACCAGGATCTCCACATTTTGAAAATGACCACAGCCTATGGTGACTAAAAGTGGCTCTCCAAGGTTAAAGAAATAAAGACAGTAACCCTCTTATATGGTGTGTCCACATAAATGATGACCAGGCTTGTGGCTGGGAACATCTTGCTGATGAAGATCTGTAGCAGGAATTTTCTGGGTTGAGTGGCCTTTAACCATTAATTTTTGAGTTTAAATGTCTTTGAGGAAATTTTTGAGAACAAATATGGCCTAAAATTTAAACTTCTGTTAAATGATCAGAATTATAATTTTGACTTTTATTCTTATAAAACTATGTCTTCAAATGTTAATATTTATTCTGTATTTTCAGATGGCTACCCCAAAGAAGAAATGATTTACAGATGGAGAAAAAATTCAGTTGAGGCAGCTGATCAGAAATCCTGGAGGCTTTATCAGTTTGACTTCATGGGCCTCAGAAACACAACAGAAATTGTAACAACATCTGCAGGTAGGAATTAATTTAAGGAAAAATAACTCTCAAAAAAAAAATCTGATTTTTTCCCCTGGTGCCTGAGGCATAATCATGCCTTTAATGTAGAATTTCATCATGTTTATGTTTTAACTAGTTATATTAGGGCAATCATATACCTCAGTAATATTTGAGACAAAACAACTGATTCAATAGTGAAAAATATTTTTAATGTTTTATTGGGATGGAAAAAGGATCATGAGAATTGTCTTATTTTTTAATCAAGATGGCATTTACATCATGTTTATAAATATAACTAGGATTCCCACTATCAACCATATTTATATAAACTGACTTTACTAATAGAGTTCTACAACTTTCCATATGCATAATATGAATAAAATGTTATTGAGAATCTACACATAAAAGAAGCTGCTGTGAAATGTCCTTTGAATTTTAACTTCTAGCTTCTCCCTTTCCTTTACTCTAACCTTTATTTTGAGCTTTGTATTTCTTTTCCAATATACTGAACACAATAATTATCCATCAGTTTGATTTTATTAAGTGACTATTAAGTGCATAGTATAAGGCACATAGTTAGGTAGAAAGAGATGTTTCCTCTATTAGCATATGTGAATATTTTAGGGATTTTTGTTTGTTTTATAGGTTTTTTTTTCTTGCTTTGTTTTATGAGGGATTTTTTGCTTAGTTTTGACTACTTATTTATTCCTATGACCCACTATTTTGCAACTAGTTTCTTTTGCCAGTGTGTGGGGCACAGATGAGGTTAGAACCAACATTTCTACTGGTCTTATTATTAATATGAATAGCTTTTAAAACTTCGTAATAATTTGTTTCATCAATGACTAAGATTAAGATGTAAACTTTGATAACCACTGGTTAATATCTTTAAAGGATAGTCTGAATTCTGGATAGAGTTGAAAATATAGAATATTTACACATTAAGAAAAGTCTGAAAAGCTATCTGATTAACAGAGAAAAAAACTACCCTATAGGTGCCATGGTGATAAAGGTGAGAAATGCCATCTGTGTTTAAATATTAAACAATGATAAAGTTAAAAAAATAAAGAATCATAATTTATTTAAATAATCTGTGGAGACAGCAAAAAGGGAAGCGTTTTAGAGAGACTTTTTCCCAATTATGAATCACCTACATTAAGAACGTAATTCTGGGGGCACCTGGGTGGCTCAGTGGGTTAAGCCTCTGCCTTCAGCTCAGGTCATGATCTCTGGATCCTGGGATCGATCCCCACATCAGGCTCTTTGCTCAGCAGAGAGCCTGCTTCCCTCTCTCTCTCTGCCTGCCTCTCTGCCTACTTGTGATCTCTCTCTGTCAAATAAATAAATAAAATCTTTAAAAAAATGTAATTCTTCTTCTTGAATGGTAGAAATGCACTAGTAGACCTTTCAGTATAAGGCATCCCAATAAGGGTAACTAAATGAGGGGATTGTTCTAGCATTTAAAAGCTTAAAAAAAAAATTGCCAAATGTCGATTCTGTTTTTCCTTTCTTGGTGTTCTCTGAAAGATGATGTTAAAGGATAGGAAATTTCAAAGGAAAGTAAAGCACAGCTGCTGTAGGGTTTTGAAATTGACTGTAAGAGAATACCAGCACAGGGAAGCAACAAATAGAAGGAGCTGTGGAGTCAAGGTTTTAGTCTGAGTGACTGTATGCTAGGTGATACTTTTACCAGATAGAAAACCCATTCCAAACTCAGGTTCAACTACCCTATGCTTGAAAAATCAATACTCAAGGGGTGCCTGGGTGGCTCACTGGGGTAAGCCTCTGCTTTTGGCTCAGGTCATGATCTCAGGGTCCTGGGGTTGAGCCCCGCATAGGGCTCTTTGCTCAGCAGGGAGCTTGCTTCCCCCCTCTCTCTGCTTGCTGCTCTGCCTACTTGTGATCTCTCTCTCTGTGTCAAATAAGTAAATAAAATCTTTAAAAAAAAAAAGAAAGAAAAATCAATACTCAAGAGATGTGTGATGGCAGGAGAAGAAAGTTTGCTTTATTCAGGAAGCTGAAACCTGAGACGATGGTAGGCTAATATCTCAAAGATCATCTTCCCTGTCCAGCTGAAGCTGGAAGGTATTAAAGGGAAAGGCATAGGAAAAAGGTTGGGGGAATACATCCAGGAGCTAGTCCTCTGTGGACATGATCCTGCAAAGACTTGCTGACATCAGTAGCAGCTGTTTTCAAATGCAGTCAGACCTTATCTTCTGGGAAAGTTTGGTCATTCACTCCTTGAGGCCAGTGGTCTGCAATTCTCAAGGAAAGTAACTTAGTTCTGCTAGAGATTAAGGGACTTAGTTCTGCAAACAAGGAATACATAAGCTTGAAGCAAGTTTACCCTTCAGATGGGTTGGAGTGCTATTATGTTACTGTTGGTTTAAAAAATATATGGAAGACATTCACTGGCAGCAAGGAGTTTTTGGTCTCACTGGAAAAACATGATAGATATGAGAGACTTATGAACAAACTAGGAATTTATACACCAGCATAACAAATAGACATTATATTAAGTTAAATTGTACTCAAGATGGAAGCAATGTTTAGGACAGTCCATAATGAATAAGAAATGAATGTTTCCCAGGATTTTTTTTTTTTTTTGTCATTCCTTTTTCCGTGAACTCAATGAATGTGTTAGCATTGATGAATGTTCTCCATCTACTCCTCTTCTCTGGCATCCCTTATTTTTATATAAATCTCCACATTATATTGAATCTTGTTAATCACTCCATCTCTTTTAGAAAATAAGCAAAAAAATATGTTCTAAAGAAATTAATCTATATTAAAAAAATTAAACTCCCTTGCCTCTAATAAATCAGATGATACTGTTTGAAGATGAGAGTGAGATATAAATGATGGATTTATACTCTTCATTTCTAAATTTCTTATGAGCCCAAGGTGGTCACCTCCCATATCTGTCTTTAGCAGCCCAGTATGCTCTCTATCTTATTTGCCCAGTGGAAGATCCTGGAGAAATCATTACAATCCCTCTTTTGCACACTCCCTCAGTCCCCTTTCCCCTTTTTTCTTATGTACATCCAACCGTAGTGAAATCCAGTCCTCTACCTATTCCACACCACAAACATACAGCATTATGGGGGAAAATACTAATAAATAAAAGACACTATTTTCATCACTACTCTCTTTTGAAGGTGTTATCCATGAATTTCAAGAGAGTTTTGAGGTTATCATATCATAGTATGTGATGGTCCAGTGTTTCTCAATCTTTTATTCATTATCACCTCTCCTAAGGAGTCTTTTTAGGTATTTTTAACCACCTCCCTTATAAATATTGATACTACAGATATGCTTGTATATATTTTCATATATTATGGCCTTTTGGAAGGCTACACATAGCAATATCAAAGATTTATCACCTCTCTACCCCCAAAAAAGAATTTTCACTCCCATAGAAATAAATATCACCTCCATTAAAATCCAAACCTTAGTCTGTTTATTCTTTCAGTTTCCTAGATGGGGTTCCTATTTTGTTCTTGGTCCCAACCTCTGACAGCAACACCTTCTTTTACTTTCCACTAGTGATCTTGCTCCTCACTATTCCTGGAATCTTGAGGAAATCAGAGAATGTCCCAACGTCTTTGCCCACCTATTGCAACTTTTCCCTCATAGTGTTGCAGATGAGCTCCCATTGCTTATCTATATGTACACCAGATCCTGTTCTTTACCCCTACACTAGAGATTGTTCCAGCAAAACTCCCTCTCACTCACAGCATTTTCTTTCTTTTTTCTTTTTTTTTTTTTTTCTCTCTACTGGATCTTTACTATCATCTACTTAAAAATAAGCTTTTTTTCACTAACATATTTTTTTAATTGTTTTAGTTAGGTCTCCAGCATGCAACAAGTGACATACACAAACTAGGTAATTAGAAGTTAATGAAGGGAAGAAACTATGCACAATCTTGCTGGCAGGGCTTATAACTTATTGCAATAATGGATTGTGGTAGGCAGAATAATGGCTCGCAAAGATTTCCATTTTCTAATTCTCAGAACCTGTGAGTACATCATGTTACATGATAAGGGAGAATTAAGGTAGCAGATGGAATTAAGGTTGGTAGTCAGCTGACTTTCAGATGGAGAGGTTATTCTGGATTATTGAGATGGGTTCAATGTGGAAGAGAGTCAGAAGGAAATGTGACTGTGGAAGAAACTCACAGAGAGGTACAGCTATGCTGGATTTGAAGATGGAGGAAGGGCCATCAGCCAAGGCAAGTGGGAAGTTGTAGAATCTGGAAAGAGCAAGGAAATTAATTCTAGAACATCTAGAAGGAAATATTGCCCTACTTATGTCTTAATTTTAACCGAACAAGATATGTGTCAGACTTCTAACCTGAAGAACTGCAACATAACAAATTTTTGTTGTTTCAAGCCACTAAGTTTGTGATCCTTTGTTACAATAACAATAGGAAACTAATATAGACATATTGTAATAATCTCAATCTAGTGGTATTGGGAAGCTTTTACCACTTTACTGAAGAGGAAAGAAGACGGTATGGATACTGGCATCTGGAGAAATAGTAGAAGTGAGGGGACTGCATGACAACTGGTGTCACTTTCAGCAGAGAATCCAGCCAACCTGCAGCACAGAGGCAGGAGAGAAACCTAAGGATACATGGCTTAACCTCCTTTACCTTACATTATCTGTTCCTTCTCCCCAGTAGCCAGAAGCCGAGGCTCAGGGAACTTATATGGTACACCCTAGGCAGAAGCTTCCTGGGATAAAGCAGGTGGAAGAGAGTAGAAAGTAAGTATGGAGGGGCAACAGAAGGTGCCCAGCATACTGTTATTCTAATCCTTCATCCTCCACAAGATTATGCCTTATTTGTGCCCTCTGCAGCAAACTCTTCTAAAGAATCATCCTGTCTCACTGACCCAGTACCTCCATGCCAACCTCTTGAGCCCACTCTAGCCAAGCTTTCCTTTTCACTTCTCCACCAGCACTGTTCATAAGAAGGTCACCAGGGACCTCTACAATGAAAAACCTTCTTCTCTAACCATGACCCATCTTTCCTTGGCTCCCAGGACACTCCTTTCTTGGTTCTCCTCCTCCTCATGTCTCTTCTGCATTTTTTTTAAGATTTTATTTATTTATTTATTTATTTATTTATTTATTTATTTATTTGACAGACAAAGATCACAAGTAGGCAGAGAGGCAGGCAGAGAGAGAGGGGGAAGCAGACTCCCTCCTAGACAGAGAGCCCGATGCGGGGCTTGATCCCAGGATCCTGGGATCATGACCTGAGCAAAGGCAGAGACTTCAACCCACTGAGCTACCCAAGTGCCACCTCTTCTGCATTTTTGTGTTGGACCTCCATCTTCTCCACCTTCTATTCATTTGGGAGTGCCCCAGGGCTCTGTTTTCTATCTATACTCACTTCTCTGTGAGTCTCATACAGGCTTCTGTGGTGTTAACTCCAAAATTACATCTTTAACTCCTAGATCAAACATTTGAAAAATTCCAGGCCCATGGATTCAGGCACTTGTTCAGGATTTTCTCTGTGATGCCTTGGAAACCAGTTCTATTCAGCAGGTCCCAAACTCATGCTCACAGGCAATTCCACCCGTAATCTTTCCTTACCAGATGATGGCCCCTCCATCCTTTCATTTTCTCAGGCCCAAACTCCAGTATCATCAATTCTTCCTTCTTTGATACATCAAATCCAAAATATCAGCAAGTGCTTTTGATTATATCTTCAAAACATTCTAAATATGGTGGCTTCTACCAATTCCATTGCTACTATCCTGATTTGACTCATCATCACCCTTTTCCTCATTTATAGCATTAGCTCCTTTTACCCTTTGATTCTAGACTTGCCTACGTATGGTCCACCACAAAGTAACATTTCATTATAGAAGTCAGCATTTATTTGCTCAAAACCGTTTCGTGACTCCACTTCTTACTTAGAGGAAATACCGGTCTTCATGATGGCCTACCAAGCCTTACATGATCTACCTCCTGATGGCCTGACCCCCACCCCTCTCCCAAGCACTCTCTCGGACTGCTTGTATGTTCTAACCATTCGACTTTTGACAGACTGTTCTATGCCTGGATGACTTTCATTAGGGTTTCTGCATGACTAATTCCCTATGTTCTGTAAGTCTGTGCTCAAAACTCATCTTCTCATGGAATCCTACCCTACAAGCAATCTCTGCCTTCACTGGTTGATATAATCTATCATATAATTTATGTATGTTCTATGTTTATCTTATTTTGTGTGTTACACGAAGGAGTTATTGGCTATGTTGCATGTAGACTGTGCTTGACTCCTAGTGATGCTCTCTTAAATAAGTTAGAAAGGAAAATATTTGAGTCAAGTAGATTAGTTCAGAGGAATTTGTGAGTCTAGACAAGAAATCATGAGTGTTGACTCAGAAATAGGCAATAAGAAGTAAAAGTATTATATTTAAAAGACTTTCTGTCATTTAAATGAGCAAGTCTAGTAAGTTATATATATATGAGATGAGACAAATACATTAAAAACAGAGGATAATGAAGTAAGACATATTGAAGCAATATGTGATCACATCAGTCAAAGAGGATTAGACATGCATTGGAGGGAATCATGAGACTGACTCAGATATTCTGGATAAAAGTTCTCACTAAGATTCCTCAATAGCTGATATGACTCCAAATCTAATAGGCTTATCTGAAATGGGGGCTGAACAAGTTGATGTCCATGTTTCTGTAGAATCATGTAGTAGAATCAAGCATGTCTATACTCACAATCAAAGGGTGATACCCATAAGAATAGATCTAGATCAAGTAGCTTTTGTAATAATGTCTGCCTGAGATTGGATCCCTCCCTGATTGTCCCAGCCTGTGAAGTTCTTTGCCTGAAGGGAATATAGCATTGCATTTCACCTGCACTTTCAGGGAGATTCCTGAGATCTCACCTTGGTGCAATATCAATTCTGGCAACTGGCTGTAAAGCTGTGAATATATTTTCCCCAAAGATCTGTAAAGCAGTTCAGTAACTGGGAGATCTCAGATACAGCACAATGAGCTGGAAGACCTTGACTATAATAATACCACCTAATATGTAATATCTCAGTCATTATTTTAAATGTTTTATATGAATTAGTTCATTTAGACTTCACAATGCCTACACATTATTACTGTTAGGGAATCCAACACTCATCAGGATAAAGTAATGTGCCCACAGCAAGTTATTGGTTGAACTCGAATGCTTCAAAGCCCATATGAACTACTCTTGCTGGAGAACCCAAGACAAGCTTTATGAATATGGGATGAGCTGTTAAATATAGGTTTTAAATATAGGCGAAGTTATTTCTCTGTTAAAATATCATGATAGAAAATGCTAAAATATTTAGGAAGTGGTGGAAATATTCATAATGAGCTGATTTCTTCCTGAATATTTTTATACAAACTTTGCTATGCCCTTTAAAGAATTTTCAACTACTATTCTTAGATTCAATCATCTACTAACTCTTTTAGTTGCAAAAGGGTTCCTGGAAAAGCTAAAATGTGCTGGACACTTCTCGAGGAGTCTTCACGTTTACAATTACCATAAGGATTTAGAATTTAGTGAGAGATGTGTCAATATAAATGTGTTCCACCAACTGAAGCAGGAGCACAGAGGTGAGGGGAGAGCTTGTTGTTGGCACTTCACATGTGGCCATGTGTCTCAGCACCTCCCCACCATTTTCTATGGGTCACCAGTATACTACAAGATACAAACATTAGTGTCAGCAAAAGTGTTTCTTAACTATGGTGATAAATTAGGCAACAGTGCATATAACATTCTCTTCCTAAAGATGTCCAATATGTCTAAACACAAAGAAGAATTATTTTAAATAAATCAGTCTGTGTTTAATCCTGCACTTTTCAGATGGATTATACCATAAAATACTTTTTTTTAAGATTTTTTAAAATTTATTTATTTGACAGATAAAGATCACAAGCAGGCAGAGAGGCAGGCAGAGAGAGAAGGAGGGAAGTAGGCTCCCTGCTGAACAGAGAGCCCAATGCGGGGCTCGATCCCAGGACCCTGGGATCATGACCTGAGCTGAAGGCAGAGGCTTTAACCCACTGGGCCACCCAGGCGCCCCCCCACTTTTTTTTTTTTTTTGATGGAATATCCAACATCTTCCTGGGTAGCATTACTAGTCTGCAAAACATCACTTTTGGGTATTCCATTTGTGTATAATAATATTGATTTTTTTTAAATTTAGAAGACAGTTTGGTACTGAATGTCATAATTTAGAGAAAAAATTTTAAAAAGATAACATCACAAATCCAACATACTAGTCAATAATTGAGCTTTTTCCTTGGACAAATATGGAATATTTACATGCCCCGCTTGCCTGTACTATAAGAGAGGAAAAGAAGAATTGCTTTCTGCCACAGGGAAGCTTGCAAATTTATTTCTTATTTAAATTTTTATCATGGAGAATACTAATTCCCTTCAAATGAGATTATTTATTTTTACAAATACTGTGGTCCATAAGAAAATTGGAGTAAGTCTGAGTTCACACTTTTTAAAAGTTTTATGGCCATAGTCAATCTTTTGTATAATTACACCTATAGCAAGAACTTTACATTTCAAAAATATTCCAATTCATATATTCACTAATTGATAATCTTTACTTGCACTGTTAGCCATCAATGGGCATTAATCACAGCAACAATATCATTCTCACAGATTGCTGTTGCTTATTGGAAAAACTTAAACTATGTGAACCAGGAAATCAATTCATTAGTAGGATGAGTGTTTACAAAATAAATTTAAAAATACAAATATTTCTTTTAGGTGTTTCTTTATTTGGCATTCACATTCTTGTGTTGTAATGTTTCCAAGTATGAAAACAAAAGCAAAAATACACAAAAAGTCTGCTCCTGTAGAAGTTTATCTACACATCAAAAATATTAGGATTCTATACTCTTTAAGAATATATTGATAATTCAGGTGGGTTCCATGTTATGCAGTGACTCCTCACACTATTCTTAGCTTCACATCATCTTTCTAGGATCCCCAGAATGTTCTTACAAATATGATTGCAGTTCGGGAGATCTGACTTGATACCCCACTTCCTACTGAGGGAATTCCCAGGTAAAGCATTCTTTTTTGTATAGAAACTCAAGGTTAATGGGATTCATATCCAACCTAATGGGTATGAAAAGGAGGTATTATGAACCCCTAAAAGTCCTAAAGCAGCATCATGACAAATGTCCAACTTTGCCATGTTGATCACCCTCTTCATAATCTTTTTTATATAGATAGATAGATAGATAGATTTATTTTTTCACTCATTCATTCATTCCAACCACTCATTTATTCATTAATCTAACACCCAATTTGAGGAGAGAAATTTAAACCTCTGGTTACAATTGAGGTTTGAAAGAAAGTGCAGCAGGGATAAATGGGAAGGCATATTTCTCATATATAACTGTGCAAAATTTCTGTGGACTAAAGATAATGTGACATGGGAGTGTGGTAGCTGGAGGCCCCAAGGATGAGAAAACATGTTGTACCTGCACACCACAGTATGCTGTTCTGTATGTGTTTTTCTGGCCAAATGCAGCATGAATTTAGGTGTCAACAATTAAGACAGTTTAATGAATATTCATGAAACACAGTTGTGTGGCTAAATGTGTCTGGCATTTTGCAACATAGAGGATCACCCACAGTACTCTGATGACATTTTAGAAAATCCTGTTAGAAAAATATCTTTTTACTTTCTTAAATTTTGTTTGTTTGGGAAGGTCTTATTTATTTATTTATTTATTTATTTATTTAAAAAAATTTTTTTTCAGTGCTCCAAGATTCATTGTTTATGCACCACACCCAGTACTCCATGCAATACATGCCCTCCTTAATACCAATCACCAGGCTCACCCATCCCCCCAACTCACTCCCTTCCAAAACCCTCCATTTGTTTCTCAGAGTCCACAATCTCTCATGCTTCATATCCCCCTCTAATTTCCCCCAATTCACTTTTCCTTTCCTTCTCCTAATGTCCCCATGTTATTCCTTATGCTCCACAAGTAAGTGAAAACATATGATAATTGACACTCTCTGCTTGACTTTTTTCACTCAGCATAATCTCCTCCAGTCCCATCCATGTTGATAAAAAAGTTGGGTATTCATCCTTTCTGATGGAGGTATAATATTCCACTGTATATATGGACCATATGTTCTTTTTTTTTTTTATTTCTTTTCAGCGTAACAGTATTCATTGATTTTGCACCACAACCAGTGCTCCATGCAATATGTGCCCTCCCTAATACCCACCACCTTGTTCCCCCAACCTCCCACACCCCGCCCCTTCAAGACCCTCAAGTTGTTTTTCAGAGTCCATAGTCTCTCATTGTTCACCTCCCCTTCCAATTTCCCTCAACCCTCTTCTCCTCTCCATTTCCCCATGTCCTCCATGTTATTTCTTACGATCCACAAATAAGTGAAACCATATGATAATTGACTCTCTCTGCTTGACTTATTTCACTCAGCATAATCTCTTCCATTCCTGTCCATGTTGCCACAAAAGTTGGGTATTCATCCTTTATGATAGAGGCATAATACTCCATAGTGTATATGGACCACATCCTCCTTATCCATTCGTCCATGAAGGGCCTCTTGGTGCTTTCCACAGTTTGGCGACCATGGCCATTGCTGCTATAAACATTGGGGTACAGATGGCCCTTCTTTTCACTACATCTGTATCTTTGGGGTAAATACCCAGTAGTGTAGTTGCAGGGTCATAGGGAAGCTCTATTTTTAATTTCTTGAGGAATCTCCACACTGTTTTCCAAAGTGGCTGTACCAACTTGCATTCCCACCAACAGTGTAAGAGGGTTCCCCTTTCTCCACATCCTCTCCAACACATGTTGTTTCCTGTCTTGCTAATTTTGGCCATTCTAACTAGTGTAATGTGGTATCACAATGTGGTTTTAATTTGAGTCTCCCTGATGGCTAGTGATGATGAACATTTTTTCATGTGTCTGATAGCCATTTGTATGTCTTCTTTGGAGAAGTGTCTCTTCATGTCTTGTATTTTTTGACAGGATTATATTTTTTGGGTGTTGAGTTTGAGGAGTTCTTTATAGATCTTGGATGTCAACTCTTTGTCTGTAGTGTCATTTGTGAATATCTTCTCCCATTCTGTGGGTTGCCTCTTTGTTTTTTGACCATTTCCTTTGCTGTGCAGAAGATTTTGATCTTGATGAAGTCCCAAAAGTTCATTTTTGCCTTTGTTCTTATAGACAAATGTCATTTCTTGTTTTCAATCTCCTAACTCAAAATGATGATGACAATAATATAGATTTACACATCTCTTTTTTCTGAGAAGATTAACGCATTTGGAGCATTATCTATAAAACAGTTCCCCAGAATCATTGTGAAGTTTGAAGAGGATGGATATTATTATTCAATATTTTTAAATAGGTATAAATAATTCTATGGAACTTAACTGTGAAATAGAAAAACATTGTAGAACCTCTCAATCATAAGGTTAGTTTTCCAGTCTCTAGGTGTGTTGCCAACACCAAGTACTTTGAGGTGGACTGTCATCATTATTGCATCACATCATCACAGAACCTATGTAAGCATAATCTTCATTAACCTCAACATCTTTTGGGTGTGAACCTGGGCAGCCACTTTTGTCTGACTGGTCATACTTTTCTCTGTTAATGGGAATATAAAAAGTATTATTTATATTACTCTGAGACTTTGATATAAAATAATAAATATGCTCACCTAAATTTTGCAAACACCGTTTAAGAGCATGAGTGACTTAGCGGTTCCTGGGTGGCTCAGTGGGTTAAAGCCTCTGTCTTTGGCTCAGGTCATGATCCCAGGGTTCTGGGATCAAGCCCTGCATCAGGCTCTCTGCTCAGCAGGGAGTCTGCTTCCCCTTTCTCTCTGCCTCTCTGCCTACTTGTGATCTCTGTCTGTCAAATAAATAAATAAAATCTTAAAAAAAAAAAGAGCATGAATGACTGTATTTGTTTCCTGGGGCTTTTTTAACAGTAGCATGGAATGGTTGTTTTACAGTTCTGGAGGTGTTAAGTCCAAATTCAAGGTGTCAGCAGGATTGTTTCCTTCTGAGCATTGTAAATGAGGATCTGTCCTAGCCCCCCAAACTTGGCTTGTAGATGACATTGTTTCTGTGTCTTCATGTCATCTTCCTTCTGTCTCTGTATGCCTCTGTGTTTAAATTTCCACTTTTGTATAAGAATATCAGTCATATTGGATTAGGAGTCCACCCTACTCCAGTTTGAACCTCATCTTAACGAATTACATTTGTAATGACTATTATTTCCAAACAAGGTCACATTCTAAGGTACTGTGTCTTAGGACTACAATACTTTTTGGGGAACACAATTCAACCTGTAACAGTAACCTAGAAAGTACCACCTACTATGAAAATCAGTGTTTTAATTGTATTTGGAAATGAGTATTTCTCTTTGTCTTAAACAGATTCTTTATACTTGGATTCCCTTAAGGATCAGTGTTCTCTCCGAAGTAGATTGTTTGCAGTCACTGAGAAGAAAATAGGCCATGGACCAGGCTTGCTAACATGAATGTGACCTGTTAATAGGCAACCTCTGCATCACCTAGTAGGTGGTAAGAAATTGAGATTCCAGGACCTCACCCCAAAACTTTTAGATCAAAATATTTTGGGTAGGGTCCCAGGACTCTAGATTTCATACCCCTCCAGTGATTCTGATTCTGAAGGTTGGCATACACTGGGTGGATCAGACTAGATTATAGCTGGTAGATAAAAATTGCATTCCTGTGACTTCGAAGTCAGTGAAGAATAATCTACTATGATTTCTGACCGACTCAACAGTGTGTTGCATTTCTTTTGCTACTGAAGTTTTTGAACATTCTTTATCTAATCTTTATGCCTTCCTCAACTATTTCTCTGAAGATGCTTGCAGAATAACTTTTCCTTTGTATTAGGTAAATGCTACCTTGTGAAATTAAAATCAGAAACTTTATATCTAAATATATAAAGTCTATAATTATAATAGGGAACATATTTACAGACATACCTCATAGAAATTGCTGTTTTGGTTCCAGACCACCACAGTAAAGCAAATATCATAAATTTGGGGGGTTTCTCAGTGCATATAAAAGTTATGTCTATAATGGACCATAGTCTATTAAGTGTGCAATAGCATATGTTTAAGAAAATAATGTACATATCTTAATTGTAAAAATATGTTATTGCCCAAAAATGCTGTTATATGAGCTTTCAGCAAGTCATAATCTTTTTCTGGTGACAAGTCATTCCTTAGTGATGATGACTGCTGACTGATCAGGATGGCAGTTGCTGAAGGTTGGGGTGGCTGTGGCAATTTCTTAAAACAAGAAAACAATGAAGTTTGTCACATCAATTGACTCTACCTTTCACAAACAATTTCCCTGCAGCATGCAATGCTATTTTATAGCATTTTATCCACAATAGAACTTTGAAAATTTAAGTCAATCCTCTAAAAACCCTGACACTATTTTATCAAATAAGTGTATGTAACATCATAAATCTTTTGTTGTCATTTCAACAAACTTCACAGCATCTTTTCCAGGAGTAGATTCCATCTCAAGAAAACCACTCTTCCTTTGCTCATCCACAAGAAGAAACTCCTCATCCATTAAAATTTTATCATAAGATTGTAGCAATTCAGTCACATCTTCAGGTTCCACTTCTAATTCTAGTTCTCTTGCCATTTCCACTACATCTGCAGTTGCTTCTTTCACTGAAGTCTTGAACCTCTCAAACTCATCCAGGAGGATCAGAATCAACTTTTTCCAAACTCCTGTTCATGTTGATATTTTGACCTCTTCCTATAAATCACTCATCTTCTTAATTGCAGCTAGAATGGTGACTCCTTTGCAGAATGTTTTTAATTGACTTCACCCAGAACTATTGAAAAAGAAATCATCATCTATGGTAGCTATTATTCTATGAAATTTATTTCTTAAATAATAATACTTGACAGTTGAAATGACTCCTTGAGTCATGGGCTGCACAATGGATGTTACATTAGTGGGCAAGAAAAAAAATATTAATTTCATACCTCTCTATCAGAGCTCTTGGGTGACCAGGTGCATTGTCAATGAGCAGTACTATTTTTGGAAATAAATCTTTTCTGAGCAGTAGGTCTCAATAGTGGCCTTAAAATATTCATTAACCATGTTGTAAACAGATGTGCTATCACCCACACTTTAGTATTCCATTTGTAGTACACAGGCTGTAGATTTAGCATAATTATTTTTCTTTAAATATATTTATTTATTTATTTTAGAGAAAGAAAGAAAAAGAGAGAGCATGGCAAGGGGCAGGAGAGGGAGAATCTCAAGAACATTTCTTGTTGAGTGTGGAACTCAACACGGGGCTCGATCTCATAACCCCAAGATCATGACCTGAACCAAACTTGAGTCAGATGCTTAACCAACAGAGACACCCAGGCACCCCAATTTAGCATAATTCTTAAGGGCCCTCGGATTTTTAGAATAGTAAAGAGTTGGCTTCAATTTAATGTTGCCAGCTATATTAGCTGTCCTTTGAAGTTTTGAAGCCACATGTTGACTTCTCCTCTCTAGCTATGAAAGTCCTAGACACTATAAGGCTTTTTCATCTACATTGAAAATCTATTGCTTAATGTAGCCACCTTCATTAATTATCTTAGCTAGCTCTTCTGGATAAATTGCTGCAACTTCTGCATCAGCACTTGCTGCTTCACCTTGCACTTTTACATTATGGAGATGGCTTTTTTTCTTAATCTTCATCAACGAACCACTGATAGCTTCAGACTTTTCTTTGCAGCTTCCTCAACCTCTCTCAGCCCTCATAGCATTGAAAAAGGAGTTTTGCTCTGCACTAAGTTTTTCTTAAGGGAACGTTATAGCTCTTTTGATTTTCTATTCAGACCACTAAAGCTTTCTTCATATCAGCAATAAGGTTGTTTCACTTTCTTATCATTTCTCTGTTCATTGAAGTAGCACCTTTAGTTTTCTTAAAAACTTTTCCTTTGTTTTCACAGCTTGGATAACTGGCACATGAGGCCTAGGTTTTGGCTTATCTCAGCTTTTGACATGCCTTCCTTGTTAAGTTTAAATATTTCTAGCTTTTGATTTCAAGTGAAAGACGTATGACGCTTCTTTTCACCTTAACTGTTAGAAGCCATTGTAGGGTTATTAATTGGCCTATTTTCAATATTGTTGTATATCAGGGAATAGGGAGGCTTGAAGAGAGGGAGAGAGATAGGGAAACAGAAGAATATGACATTTTTCAATTAAATTTGTCATCTTCTAAGGGTATTATTTATGGCACCTCAAAACAATTAGAATAGTCACATCAAAGATCACTTGATCACAGATCCTCATAATAAAAATAGCAATGAAATAGTTTGACATATTAGGAGAATTACCAAAATGTGACACAGAGACACAAAGTGAGCAAATGCTATGGGGAAAATGGTGCCAGTACATTTGCTGTGTACATGGTTGCCACAAACCTTCAATTTATAAAAAGTACAATGCCTGTGAAGTGCAATAAAGCAAAGACAAAAGGTATGCCTTCACCAGGTTGTTATTCTAACAACTAAATTATGTATATCAATATCTTCACTGAGAAAAACATACAGGAAATTTAAGGATATATACATTGGAATTATTTGAAATAAGTCAGTGGTGAGACATTTGGCTTGGGTTTTCAAATAATTGTATTAATTTAAAAGAAGTAAACTATTTGTAGATATGTATACATGCACAGGTTAGTATATACAGATAGATTTTCTTGTTCTGTCAGCTGAGAGGTTCTAGAAGCAATAACACCCTGGTATCAGTGAACCCAAATCTTGTTTTTTTTTTTATTTTATTTTTTATAAACATATAATATATTTTTAACCCCAGGGGTACAGTCTGTGAATCGCCAGGACCACACACTACACAGCACTCCCCAGAGCAAATACCCTCCCCAACGTCCATAATCCCACCCCCTCTCCCCCCATCAACCCTCAGTTTGTTTTGTGAGATTAAGAGTCACTTATGGTTTGTCTCCCTCCCAATTCCATCTTGTTTCATTTACTCTTCTCCTACCCCCTTAACCCCCCATGTTGCATCTCCTCTCCCTCATATCAGGGAGATCATATGATAGTTGTCTTTCTCCGATTGACTTATTTCGCTAAGCATGATACCTTCTAGTTCCATCCACGTCGTCGCAAATGGCAAGATTTCATTTCTTTTGATGGCTGCATAGTATTCCATTGTGTATATATACCACATCTTCTTTATCCATTCGTCTGTAGATGGACATCTAGGTTCTTTCCATAGTTTGTCTATTGTAGACATTGCTGCTATAAACATTCGGGTGCACGTGCCCCTTTGGATCACTACGTTTATATCTTTAGGGTAAATACCCAGCAGTGCAATTGCAGGGTCATAGGGTAGTTCTATTTTCAACATTTTGAGGAACCTCCATGCTGTTTTCCAGAGGGGTTGCACCAGCTTGCATTCCCACCAACAGTGTAGGAGGGTTCCCCTTTCTCTGCATCCTCGCCAGCATCTGTCATTTCCTGACTTGTTAATTTTAGCCATTCGTACTGGTGTGAGGTGATATCTCATGGTGGTTTTGATTTGTATTTCCCTGATGCCGAGTGATATGGAGCACTTTTTCATGTGTCTGTTGGCCATCTGGATGTCTTCTTTGCAGAAATGTCTGTTCATGTCCTCTGCCCATTTCTTGATTGGATTATTTGTTCTTTGGGTGTTGAGTTTGCTAAGTTCTTTATAGATTTTGGACACTAGCCCTTTATCTGATATGTCATTTGCAAATATCTTCTCCCATTCTGTCAGTTGTCTTTTGGTTGTGTTCACTGTTTCCTTTGCTGTGCAAAAGCTTTTGATCTTGATAAAATCCCAAAAGTTCATTTTTGCCCTTGCTTCCGTTGCCTTTGGTGATGTTCCTAGGAAGATGTTGCTGCGGCTGACGTCGAAGAGGTTGCTGCCTGTGTTCTCCTCGAGGATTTTGATGGATTCCTTTCTCACATTGAGATCCTTCATCCATTTTGAGTCTATTTTCGTGTGTGGTGTAAGGAAATGATCCAATTTCATTTTTCTGCATGTGGCTGTCCAATTTTCCCAACACCATTTATTGAAGAGGCTGTCTTTGTTCCATTGGACATTCTTTCCTGCTTTGTCGAAGATGAGTTGACCATAGAGTTGAGGGTCTATTTCTGGGCTCTCTATTCTGTTCCATTGATCTATGTGTCTGTTTTTGTGCCAGTACCATGCTGTCTTGATGATGACAGCTTTGTAATAGAGCTTGAAGTCCGGAATTGTGATGCCACCAACTTTGGCTTTCTTTCTCAATATTCCTTTGGCTATTCGAGGTCTTTTCTGGTTCCATATAAATTTTAGGATTATTTGTTCCATTTCTTTGAAAAAAATGGATGGTACTTTGATAGGAATTGCATTAAATGTGTAGATTGCTTTAGGTAGCATAGACATTTTCACAATATTTATTCTTCCAATCCAGGAGCATGGAACATTTTTCCATTTCTTTGTGTCTTCCTCAATTTCTTTCATGAGTACTTTATAGTTTTCTGAGTATAGATTCTTAGTCTCTTTGGTTAGGTTTATTCCTAGGTATCTTATAGTTTTGGGTGCAATTGTAAATGGGATGGACTCCTTAATTTCTCTTTCTTCTGTCTTGTTGTTGGTGTAGAGAAATGCAACTGATTTCTGTGCATTGATTTTATATCCTGACACTTTACTGAATTCCTGTACAAGTTCTAGCAGTTTTGGAGTGGAGTCTTTTGGGTTTTCCACATATAGTATCATATCATCTGCAAAGAGTGATAGTTTGACTTCTTCTTTGCCGATTCGGATGCCTTTAATTTCCTTTTGTTGTCTGATTGCTGAGGCTAGGACTTCTAGTACTATGTTGAATAGCAGTGGTGATAACGGACATCCCTGCCGTGTTCCTGACCTTAGCGGAAAAGCTTTCAGTTTTTCTCCATTGAGAATGATATTTGCGGTGGGTTTTTCATAGATGGCTTTGATAATATTGAGGTATGTGCCGTCTATCCCTACACTTTGAAGAGTTTAGATCAGGAAGGGATGCTGTACTTTGTCAAATGCTTTTTCAGCATCTATGGAGAGTATCATATGGTTCTTGTTCTTTCTTTTATTAATGTGTTGTATCACATTGATTGATTTGCGGATGTTGAACCAGCCTTGCAGCCCTGGAATAAATCCCACTTGGTCGTGGTGAATAATCCTTTTAATGTACTGTTGAATCCTATTGGCTAGTATTTTGGCGAGAATTTTTGCATCTGTGTTCATCAAGGATATTGGTCTGTAGTTCTCTTTTTTGTTGGGATCCTTGTCTGGTTTTGGGATCAAGGTGATGCTGGCCTCATAAAATGAGTTTGGAAGTTTTCCTTCTATTTCTATTTTTTGGAACAGTTTCAGGAGAATAGGAATTAGTTCTTCTTTAAATGTTTGGTAGAATTCCCCCAGGAAGCCATCTGGCCCTGGGCTTTTGTTTGTTTGGAGATTTTTGATGACTGTTTCAATCTCCTTACTGGTTATGGGTCTGTTCAGGCTTTCCATTTCTTCCTGGTTCAGTTGTGGTAGTTTATATGTCTCCAGGAATGCATCCATTTCTCCCAGATTGTCAAATTTGTTGGCGTCGAGTTGCTCATAGTATGTTCTTATGATTGTCTGTATTTCTTTGGTGTTCGTTGTGATCTCTCCTCTTTCATTCATGATTTTATTTATTTGGGTCCTTTCTCTTTTCTTTTTGATAAGTCTGGCCAGGGGTTTATCAATCTTATTAATTCTTTCAAAGAACCAGCTCCTAGTTTCGTTGATTTGTTCTATTGTTTTTTTGGTTTCTATTTCATTGATTTCTGCTCTGATCTTTATAATTTCTCTTCTCCTGCTGGGTTTAGGGTTTCTTTCTTGTTCTTTCTCCAGCTCCTTTAGGTGTAGGGTTAGGTTGTGTACCTGAGACCTTTCTTGTTTCTTGAGAAAGGCTTGTACCGCTATATATTTTCCTCTCAGGACTACCTTTGTTGTGTCCCACAGATTCTGAACCGTTGTGTTTTCATTATCATTTGTTTCCATAAATTTTTTCAATTCTTCTTTGATTTCCTGGTTGACCCATTCATTCTTTAGAAGGATGCTGTTTAGTCTCCATGTATTTGGGTTCTTTCCAAATTTCCTCTTGTTATTGAGTTCTAGCTTCAGAGCATTGTGGTCTGAAAATATGCAGGGAATGATCCCAATCTTTTGATACCGGTTGAGACTTGATTTAGGACCAAGAATGTGATCTATTCTGGAGAATGTTCCATGTGCACTAGAGAAGAATGTGTATTCTGTTGCTTTGGGATGAAATGTTCTGAATATATCTGTGATGTCCATCTGGTCCAGTGTGTCATTTAAGGCCTTGATTTCCTTGTTGATCTTTTGCTTGGATGATCTGTCCATTTCAGTGAGGGGAGTGTTAAAGTCCCCTACTATTATTGTATTATTTTCAATGTGTTTCTTTGATTTTGTTATTAATTGGTTTATATAGTTGGCTGCTCCCACGTTAGGGGCATAGATATTTAAAATTGTTAGATCTTCTTGTTGGACAGTTCCTTTGAGTATGATATAGTGTCCTTCCTCATCTCTTATTATAGTCTATGGCTTAAAATCTAATTGATCTGATATAAGGATTGCCATTCCTGCTTTCTTCTGATGTCCATTAGCATGGTAAATTCTTTTCCACCCCCTCACTTTAAACCTGGAGGTGTCTTCGGGTTTAAGATGAGTTTCTTGTAGGCAACATATAGATGGGTTTTGTTTTTTGATCCATTCTGATACCCTGTGTCTTTTGATTGGGGCATTTAGCCCATTAACATTCAGGGTAAGTATTGAGAGATATGAATTTAGTGCCATTGTATTGCCTGTAAGGTGACTGTTATTGTATATTGTCTCTGTTTCTTTCTGATCTACTACTTTGAGGGTCTCTCTTTGCTTAGAGGACCCCTTTCAATATTTCCTGTAGAGCTGGTTTGGTATTTGCAAATTCTTTTAGTTTTTGTTTGTCCTGGAAGCTTTTTATCTCTCCTTCTATTTTCAATGATAGCCTAGCTGGATATAGTATTCTTGGCTGCATGTTTTTCTCATTTAGTACTCTGAATATATGATGCCAGCTCTTTCTGGCCTGCCAGGTCTCTGTGGATAAGTCTGCTGCCAATCTAATATTTTTACCATTGTACGTTACAGACTTCTTTTCCCGGGCTGCTTTCAGGATCTTTTCTTTGTCACTAAGACTTGTAAATTTTACTATTAGGTGACGGGGTGTGTACCTATTCTTATTGATTTTGAGGGGGGTTCTCTGAACCTCCTGGATTTTCATGCTTGTTCCCTTTGCCATATTGGGGAAATTCTCTCCAATAATTCTCTCCAATATACCTTCTGCTCCCCTCTCTGTTTCCTCTTCTTCTGGAATCCCAATTATTCTAATGTTGTTTCATCTTATGGTGTCACTTATCTCTCGAATTCTCCCCTTGTGGTCCAGTAGCTGTTTGTCCCTCTTTTGCTCAGCTTCTTTATTCTCTGTCATTTGGTCTTCTATATCGCTAATTCTTTCTTCTGCCTCATTTATCCTAGTAGTGAGAGCCTCCATTTTTTATTGCACCTCATTAATAGCTTTTTTTATTTCAACTTGGTTCGTTTTTAGTTCTTTTATTTCTCCAGAAAGGGCTTTTATATCTCCCGAGAGGGTTTCTCTAATATCTTCCATGCCTTTTTCGAGCCCGGCTAGAACCTTGAGAATCGTCATTCTGAACTCTAGATCTGACATATTACCAATGTCTGTATTGATTAGGTCCCTAGCCTTTGGTACTGCCTCTTGTTCTTTTTTTTGTGGTGAATTTTTTCGCCTTGTCACTTTGTCCAGATAAGAGTATATGAAGGAGCAAGTAAAATACTAAAAGGGTGGCAACAACCCCAGGAAAATATGCTTTAGCCAAATTAGAAGAGATCCCAAATCGTGAGGGGGGAGAAAGGGGATAAAAAGAGGTTCAGAAAGAAAAAAAAAGAAAAAAAAAAGAAAAAAAAAGAAACAATTAAAAAAAGAAAACCAATAAAGAAATAATATAAAAAGGAAAATATATATATATATATATTAGATAAACTAGTTAGAAGACGTTAAAAAAGAAAGGGTAAAAGTTAAAAAAATTTAGCAGAAGAAGAAAAAAAAATTGAAAAACAAAAGAAAAAAAAATTAACTGCAAGGCTAGAGAATCATGGGGAGAAAGCCATGAGTTCCGTGCTTTGCTTTCTCCTTCTCTGGAATTCCGATGCTCTCCTTGGTATTGAAACTGTACTCCTTGGTAGGTGAACTTGGTCCTGGCTGGGTTTCTTGTTGCTCTTCTGGGGGAGGGGCCTGTTGTAGTGATTCTCAAGTGTCTTTGCCCCAGGCGGAGTTGCACCGCCCTTACCTGGGGCCGGTCTGAGTAATCCGCTCGGGTTTGCTTTCAGGTGCTTTTGTTCCCTGAGCGCTTTCCGTAGAGTTCTGGAGGACAGGAATGAAGATGGCGGCCTCCCGGTCTCCTGCCCGGAGGAGCCGAGAGCCCAGGGCCCCACTCCTCAGTGCGCCCTCAGAGAACAGTGCCCAATTACTCCCGTCACCCTGGCCTCTGGCCGTGCTCCGAGCTGACTGAGCCTGCGACCGGTTCAAGGTAACCCCGAGCTTAGAGCTTACTCCTCGGCTCTGTCTCTGTAGCCGGCTTCCCTGTTCTAATACCTGTAAGCTCTGCAACACTCAGACACCCCCGATCCTTCTGTGACCCTGCGGGACCTGAGGCCACGCTGACCCACGTGGGCTTCACCCCGGTTAAGCCTCTGGAGCGATGTCCCTCAGTGGAACAGACTTTTAAAAGTCCTGATTTTGTGCTCCGTTGCTCCGCCGCTTGCCAGGAGCCGGCCCCTCCCCCCGCAGTCTATCTTCCCGTTGCTTTGGATTCACTTCTCCGCCAGTCCTACCTTTCAGAAAGTGGTTGATTTTCTGTTTCTAGAGTTGCTGTTCTTCTTCTCTTCGATCTCCCGTTGGATTTGTAGGTGTTTGCAATCTTTAGATGAGCTATCTAGCTGATCTCCCGCTACCTGAAGTAGTCTCAGCCTGCTACTCTCTGCCATCTTGACTCCTCCCCGCCAAATCTTGGCTTCTAATGCTATTCTCCAGTAAAAGGAAACAGGGCTCCTTGGAGGAATGATTGATTGTATGGCTGGGGCAGGAAATATATAAGTAAGATTAGAGCATCTTATAGTACCAGGAAGAAAGAGAACACACAATGACAAGGTATGTCAAAGGGAAATAGAAGCCAACTAAAAGATGTCACAATTTTTAAAGGTGAAAAATTTGAGCAATAAAATAAATAAAGTCGTGTTCAACTATAATCCAAGAGTAAAATAAGTATACATGACAATTATCTGGAGTCCCTACTGACATAAATAAATGATTAAATAAGTAAATAGGAGAAATTTGACATATGTCCTGTACATAAAAATTACAAGTAAATTATGTAGATGTTATGCCCTCAAGGAAATGTAGACTAACTCCCACTCCTCAAGTTTGAACTACACATAGTGATGGAAAAAAATAATTTTACTAAGAAGACATCTGACAAACACCAGGGGATCAAGGTCAGCAACAACAGTGATATAATGTCAGTGGTATGTATCTTTAAAATGATGTGATAAAAATGGTACTTTACCTCTGGTCATTTCCTCCCCAAATCACAGAAGCCCAGTCTAATAATGAGAAAAACAGCAGCAAATCACAATCAAGGGATATCCTACAAAACACTTTACCAGTAATTCTCACAACTATCAAGGTCAGTACAAACAAGGGAAGCCTGAAAATCTGTCACAGTCACTTAAATTATACAATATCCAGATTAGGATCCTGGAACAGAAAAAAGACATTAGGAGAAAACTTTAAAAATCTTAGTAAAGTATAGACTTTAGTTACTAATAAGGTACTAATATTGGCTAATTAATTGTAACAAATGGGCTATACCAATGCAATTATTAATAATAAGGGAAACTGAGTGTAGTGACCATGAGAACTCATTACCTTCACAATTTTGCTGTAAATCTAAAACTGTTATAAAATTTTAAAAATCATAATGATCATAATGATGATCTGCTTCTAATTATTTTTGAGTGGTTTGCAGTATGCCAACTCTTTAACTGAAATAAACTAAAAAATAAATGGATAGGATAACATTATAATCTCTTTGAAGACATCAGGTAGGTCCCAAACCATGACTTGAGGGTACAAAATCCTGGAAAGTTAGACACCACATAGGAAGATGAACCCAGATTCTGTTGTGACTTTATCTTTGTGGACATTTGCTGAGCATCTGGAAATAGAAAATGAATTTAAAAAATATAGGTAAAGACTGTGGAGAGAGGGTGCTCTAAAAAGCTATCTCTTTGGGTTAGAGCATCAACAAAATTTAATAATTAAAAGCCCTTTGGGCCAGAATCCCAAGGGGAAAGAATTGAAGAGGAAATGAACTCTGTTCTCCAGACATTTTCTGAATTCTGATACTGTGAAGAGAAGGAAGTTAAAGCAAGCAAAAACCTCTGAGAAGAAGAATAGTCTAACAGCTCATCAGTGTTGAGAAGACAAGAATTATCACTGAGTATGCACCAGGAATAGGGGTCATGGTGAAGACACCAAGAATTCAGAATCCTGAAGGGTTATGGCCTAGAGCAATTGTGAAAGAGACCAAAACAAACAAACAAAAATAAATAAATAAATAAATAAATAAATAAATAAATAAATAAAAACAAATAAAACCAACCACACACACAAAAATAAAAATAAAACTCATCCTACTACTAACTGAGGCTTGAGTTACCCCAACTCTTTCTTGTGATAGACTGACTAATCCCATACTTACTTACTGACCCCCCCACAAAAAAAATGAACTGTCTTTGGAGGATCAAAAAAAAAAAAGTTTCATATAAATTTCACACAAGGTGTATGCTGTTGCCAAATGAACAAAACCCAAAGGAAAAATGAAAGAAGATAAACACAGACCCACAGGTGATTAGGATATTGGAGTTAGCCAACAAACACTTTAGAATGGAAATAAATAATATTTTTAAAAGAACAGAAGAAGAGAAAATTATAAGTGAAAATATTTATACTTTCACCAGAGAACAGGAATTTATAAAATAAGAAACATTCAGATGGATTATTTTAATTCAAGGATTTTAATTTCAAACACAAAAGATAAATCTAAATTACTAGATAAAAATAGATAAAAGGACAAATATGACTACTAAACTATAAAAGAGATCAATAGAAAATATCAAAACTGAGGAAAAACATAGAAAGGAATAAATAATTAAAAATATAAGAGTGTTCAGGCACCCGGCTAGCTCAGTCGGTAGAGCATGAGACTCTTAAAAATATAAGAGTGTAATAAATATGTGAGATATGTTAAAAAGTTATAATGTAAGTGAATTGGTAAAGAGAAAAATTAATAACTAAGTGCAATTGGAATCCCAGAAGTGTAGGCCATAGAAAATGGGAAGCACTATAGGAAGTAATAAAGGCTTATACTTACCATAGATAAATGACGACATTCAGTCACACAGTAACACTTGTGAACTCCAAAGGATGTATAATACAAAGAAAACTACTGAACTGCCAAAGACCAAAGGCAGAAAGTATGTCTTTAAGCATGGAGAGTAAAAAAGACAGATTACCATCAAAGGAGCAAAATTAACACAGACATCTGACTTTGAATCAGAAATCAAAGCTGCCAAAAGACAATGGAATTCAAAATGTGAAGAGAAGCAGAATTTTTTTTTTTTCATTCACAGGTCCAATTTAAGAAGCAAAACAAATGAACAAACAAAGAAAAAAAAAAAGAGAGAGAGAGAGACAAACAAAAAACCAGACTCTTAAACAACCTTGTGGTTTGCCATAGGGGAGGTAGTTGGGGGTATAATCACCCAAAATAGATAAAAGGGGTTAACACTATGCTTATCTTGATGAGCTCTGAGAAACATATAGAGTTGTTGAATCATCATAGTGTACACCTAAGACTAATATAACACTATGTGTTAATTATAGTTCAATTAAATATAAATAAAAAGAAACAATTTGATATCCAACAAAATAGGCACTAAAAATAAAAGTGAAATGAGATTTTGTGATTTTTATAGCAAACAGCTTTTCTCTTTGGTTAAATGTTTAAGATATTTGCATACTAACCATTTATTTGCTGTAGCAAGACTACCCATAATGTCCATCTGAACCTGAGTCTAGTTATCTAAAATCACGTGGACAAGACACACAGCATTTTTTATCCAGAGTGTCAAAGCATCTAGAGCAAGGTTTGTGAAATGGGACCGGAAATGTGAAACACATTCTGTGGTGGGTATACTTATTGCAAGCGTAGAGCATGCTCAGAGCATGCTTAGAAGTGACTTTTTAGCCGATGCCTAAAAACAAAGGCATCAAAGGAGGAGATCAAGTCAGAAGCCTGGGGCCTAGATTTAACTGCACTAGTAGATTGTCCCCTGGCACATTTTTGTTACAAAGTCCCAGATAGGCCCCCTATGAGACCGAAGTTGTTATTGTCAAAGTAACCATGGGAAAGGATTGCTCTTCCATGACTTTGGCAAAAGCCACACCATTTGATAAGAATGCCTGATATTTTCAAAGTTTATTCAGGCTTTAAGTTTAGAAGCTTTTGTAACTAATTCTCCAAAATCCCCCCAAATTATTCTGTACATGAAATTTTATATATTCAATAGATAGGTCATGCTCCAGTTGAAATTTTTTAACATATTTTCTCCAATAGTGCCCATGGTAAAGAGTAAGCCCAGAGGGTAGGAGCAACGGAACCAGACTGCCCAGCTTTGAATGCAGCAGCACCACTTGCAGCACCACTTACCTGCTATCTGACCTTGGGCAAGTTCTGTGATCCATGCAAGCACATCTCTCATAAATGAGAAGGAAATTGCCTTTTCCTTTATATGGCTGTTGTGAATTGAAGTAAACTACCATATGTAAAGTGCATAATTGCCATCCCTACATATAAATATTATCTCTTATTATTACCTTAATCCACTTTCTGTAAGGGGGAATTGTGAGATTTCTGCATTGTTTCATTTAGTAAATAGTCCATTAAATCAGCTGTTAGAATTTTATTCAATGAGACATGCTTTAACATGGCACTTGAGTGAGATTTATATCTTGAATGCAAATAGGAATATATGTTTAAAATAGCTCAGTAGAAGAAACTCTAAAAGTGGTTTCTTCTTGGCTTTTTGTCATATTTGTCTGAGTGCAATCTGAGTAATAAATCAGTCTGGGTTTTAAAGTCAGAATTTTAAAAATAGCGACAGTGTCTTTGTTCAGAAGATTGAGTGAAAAATCTTTCAAACCCACTGTGAGTCATCGTCTTTCTCCAATTCAGAGAGGAAATGTGGAAAAACCATGGCTTGGTTGAATGAACTGCTCACCCACTAAGAAAATTGAAATTCTATGATACAAATCACATCTGACTATGTCTCCTCTTTTAAAATCAAATTTAATTACTCCTTAAAAGCAAAATTATCTTTCCATGGGAACTGAACAAATTATAACACTTAGTATATGGTGACAGTGATATTTACACATATACCATTTTAAAGTTTTCATTTGCTTCTCATCCTGCTCTTTGAGGATGGTAGAACACGTGTGAATATCTTTATTAATACATAGGGGACTGATTCTCAGGAAGATTGTGGACATGGCCCACAGCAACACACCAACTATGCACTGCAGCTGATGTCTGAGCCTCTTACTCTGAGGTCAGTGTCTTTTCCATGACACATCTGAAACAACAAGTTAACATTACTTCTTGCAGCCAACTCTCAATTTTCAGAATGTTTTCTTTTCTCTAGTCCTATGTTGGGTTAAACTTCATTGGTATATTTCCTGCTGTGGCTGATATTGTATATCATTTTTTTGTTTTTGTTTTTGTTTTTCATTATGGAGTTACATTCTTATTCCCAATCGTCTGATCAGAAGAAACGTCTTAAATTTTACAGTCATATAAGGATGGATGGTAATTTAAAATTATCCATAAAAAATTATATTTTTGGAGAAATTTAGAACTCTGGCAAGGAATACTCTAGCATATCACCATGTTTAAAATGCTTGTTCACAGATGACAAACCTAGGCCTTAAAAGCATGCTTGTTTGTGTAAGCCAGTGTCAAGCCTCAAGACAGCTATCGAGTGTTCTGAGTATACCATTCTAAAACGTGCTAGAGGAGTCCTGTTAGAATAAAATCAAACAACTTTCCGAACCCTGTGCTAAAGTCTCCTGGCATACTTTTATTCCTGTCTACATCCTAGCAAGCATGTCGCACCATACTTCTCCACCTTCCATTCTTCACCACCCTGGTTAACTTTACCCCTACATTTGTATGCATTGATATTGACCAGGCAGGAAGACATTTTTAAGAATCTCTCAAACACCAGGTTGAATAGGACAGCCATTTACTTCCACAGTTCCTGACCTTGCCACAAGGTAACATTTAGCACTTTGCAATGTATTGTGATTGTAATCAAAGAGAAAATATGAGACATGTAGAGAACAAGAACTCTAGAGCCATCCTGTCTGGGTTTAAATTCCAGGCTTTATACTTGCAAATTGTATCATCTTGGACAGTCATCTTACCTCTCTGAGACTCAGTTTTCTCATCTGTAAAATGAGAAAGATAATACCAGTGCCTGCCTCATAGACAAGGATTTTTTAAAGATTAAATGAGCTTGAAAATTTTCAGTAATCATTGTCTAGCATTAATTTTATGGTATTTCTCAATATTGACCTATTTGTATCTCAGGGTTCTAGCAAAGTACATAGTTCTCTTGAAAAGAAAATACTTGGTAAATATATGAATATGTGGAAGAAAAAAGAGCCATTTGTTTACCAAACAATAAAAAAGGTAAATGTTTCACTTTGCCAACATTTAATTGTCACTTTAGAAACATGAATATGACACCCTTAAGGTGATATAATAATAAAGAAAATGTATTTTGAATTTTAGTAGTATATTTTTTTTTAATTTTTTTATTTTTTTCAGCATAACAGTATTCATTATTTTTGCACCACACCCAGTGCTCCATGCAATCCGTGCCCTCTACAATACCCACCACCTGGTGCCCCCAACCTCCCACCCCCCACCCCTTCAAAATTCTCAGATCGTTTTTCAGAGTCCATAGTCTCTCATGGTTCACCTCCCCTTCCAATTTCCCTCAACTCCCTTCTCCTCTCCATCTCCCCTTGTCCTCCATGCTATTTGTTATGCTCCACAAATAAGTGAAACCATATGATAATTGACTCTCTCTGCTTGACTTATTTCACTCAGCATAATCTCTTCGAGTCCCGTCCATATTGCTACAAAACTTGGGGATTCATCCTTTCTTATTTTCTTTTTTTTTTTTTTTTTCAGCTTTATAATCATATATTTTTATCCCCAGGGGTACAGGTCTGCGAATCGCCAGGTTTACACACTTCACAACACTCACCATAGCACATACCCTCCCCGATATCCATAACCCCACCCCCTCTCCCAACCCCCTCCCCCCATCAACCCTCAGTTTGTTTTGTGAGATTAAAAGTCACTTATGGTTTGTCTCCCTCCCAATCCCATCTTGTTTCATTTACTCTTCTCCTACCCCTTCGACCCCCCATGTTGCATCTCCTCTCCCTCATATCAGGGAGATCATATGATAGTTGTTTTTCTCCGATTGACTTATTTCGCTAAGCATGATACCCTCTAGTTCCATCCACGTCGTCGCAAATGGCAAGATTTCATTTCTTTTGATGGCTGCATAGTATTCCATTGTGTATATATACCACATCTTCTTTATCCATTCGTCTGTAGATGGACATCTAGGTTCTTTCCATAGTTTGGCTATTGTAGACATTGCTGCTATAAACATTCGGGTGCATGTGCCCCTTCGGATCACTATGATTGTATCTTTAGGGTAAATACCCAGCAGTGCAATTGCAGGGTCATAGGGTAGTTCTATTTTCAACATTTTGAGGAACCTCCATGCTGTTTTCCAGAGGGGTTGCACCAGCTTGCATTCCCACCAACAGTGTAGGAGGGTTCCCCTTTCTCCGCATCCTCGCCAGCATCTGTCATTTCCTGACTTGTTAATTTTAGCCATTCGTACTGGTGTGAGGTGATATCTCATGGTGGTTTTGATTTGTATTTCCCTGATGCCGAGTGATATGGAGCACTTTTTCATGTGTCTGTTGGCCATCTGGATGTCTTCTTTGCAGAAATGTCTGTTCATGTCCTCTGCCCATTTCTTGATTGGATTATTTGTTCTTTGGGTGTTCAGTTTGCTAAGTTCTTTATAGATTTTGGACACTAGCCCTTTATCTGATATGTCATTTGCAAATATCTTCTCCCATTCTGTCAGTTGTCTTTTGGTTTTGTTAACTGTTTCCTTTGCTGTGCAGAAGATTTTGATCTTGATAAAATCCCAAAAGTTCATTTTTGCCCTTGCTTCCGTTGCCTTTGGTGATGTTCCTAGGAAGATGTTGCTGCGGCTGAGGTCGAAGAGGTTGCTGCCTGTGTTCTCCTCGAGGATTTTGATGGATTCCTTTCTCACATTGAGATCCTTCATCCATTTTGAGTCTATTTTCGTGTGTGGTGTAAGGAAATGATCCAATTTCATTTTTCTGCATGTGGCTGTCCAATTTTCCCAACACCATTTATTGAAGAGGCTGTCTTTGTTCCATTGGACATTCTTTCCTGCTTTGTCGAAGATGAGTTGACCATAGAGTTGAGGGTCTATTTCTGGGCTCTCTATTCTGTTCCATTGATCTATGTGTCTGTTTTTGTGCCAGTACCATGCTGTCTTGATGATGACAGCTTTGTAATAGAGCTTGAAGTCCGGAATTGTGATGCCACCAACTTTGGCTTTCTTTCTCAATATTCCTTTGGCTATTCGAGGTCTTTTCTGGTTCCATATAAATTTTAGGATTATTTGTTCCATTTCTTTGAAAAAAATGGATGGTACTTTGATAGGAATTGCATTAAATGTGTAGATTGCTTTAGGTAGCATAGACATTTTCACAATATTTATTCTTCCAATCCAGGAGCATGGAACATTTTTCCATTTCTTTGTATCTTCCTCAATTTCTTTCATGAGTACTTTATAGTTTTCTGAGTATAGATTCTTAGTCTCTTTGGTTAGGTTTATTCCTAGGTATCTTATAGTTTTGGGTGCAATTGTAAATGGGATGGACTCCTTAATTTCTCTTTCTTCTGTCTTGTTGTTGGTGTAGAGAAATGCAACTGATTTCTGTGCATTGATTTTATATCCTGACACTTGACTGAATTCCTGTACAAGTTCTAGCAGTTTTGGAGTGGAGTCTTTTGGGTTTTCCACATAGAGTATCATATCATCTGCGAAGAGTGATAGTTTGACTTCTTCTTTGCCGATTCGGATGCCTTTAATTTCCTTTTGTTGTCTGATTGCTGAGGGTAGGACTTCTAGTACTATGTTGAATAGCAGTGGTGATAACGGACATCCCTGCCGTGTTCCTGACCTTAGCGGAAAAGCTTTCAGTTTTTCTCCATTGAGAATGATATTTGCGGTGGGTTTTTCATAGATGGCTTTGATAATATTGAGGTATGTGCCGTCTATCCCTACACTTTGAAGAGTTTTGATCAGGAAGGGATGCTGTACTTTGTCAAATGCTTTTTCAGCATCTATGGAGAGTATCATATGGTTCTTGTTCTTTCTTTTATTAATGTGTTGTATCACATTGATTGATTTGCGGATGTTGAACCAGCCTTGCAGCCCTGGAATAAATCCCACTTGGTCGTGGTGAATAATCCTTTTAATGTACTGTTGAATCCTATTGGCTAGTATTTTGGCGAGAATTTTTGCATCTGTGTTCATCAAGGATATTGGTCTGTAGTTCTCTTTTTTGTTGGGATCCTTGTCTGGTTTTGGGATCAAGGTGATGCTGGCCTCATAAAATGAGTTTGGAAGTTTTCCTTCTATTGCTATTTGTTGGAACAGTTTCAGGAGAATAGGAATTAGTTCTTCTTTAAATGTTTGGTAGAATTCCCCCGGAAAGCCATCTGGCCCTGGGCTTTTGTTTGTTTGGAGATTTTTGATGACTGTTTCAATCTCCTTACTGGTTATGGGTCTGTTCAGGCTTTCTATTTCTTCCTGATTCAGTTGTGGTAGTTTATATGTCTCTAGGAATGCATCCATTTCCCATTTGTTGGCGTAGATTTGCTCATAGTATGTTCTTATAATTGTCTGTATTTCTTTGGTGTTCATTGTGATCTCTCCTCTTTCATTCATGATTTTATTGATTTGGGTCCTCTCTCTTTTCTTTTTGATAAGTCTGGCCAGGGGTTTATCAATCTTATTAATTCTTTCAAAGAACCAGCTCCTAGTTTCGTTGATTTGTTCTATTGTTTTTTTTGGTTTCTATTTCATTGATTTCTGCTCTGATCTTTATGATTTCTCTTCTCCTGCTGGGTTTAGGGTTTCTTTCTTGTTCTTTCTCCAGCTCCTTTAGGTGTAGGGTTAGGTTGTGTACCTGAGACCTTTCTTGTTTCTTGAGAAAGGCTTGTACCGCTATATATTTTCCTCTCAGGACTGCCTTTGTCGTGTCCCACAGATGCTGAACTGTTGTGTTTTCATTATCATTTGTTTCCATAAATTTTTTCAATTCTTCTTTGATTTCCTGGTTGACCCATTCATTCTTTAGAAGGATGCTGTTTAGTCTCCATGTATTTGGGTTCTTTCCAAATTTCCTCTTGTGATTGAGTTCTAACTTCAGAGCATTGTGGTCTGAAAATATGCAGGGAATGATCCCAATCTTTTGATACCGGTTGAGACCTGATTTAGGACCAAGGATGTGATCTATTCTGGAGAATGTTCCATGTGCACTAGAGAAGAATGTGTATTCTGTTGCTTTGGGGTGAAATGTTCTGAATATATCTGTGATGTCCATCTGGTCCAGTGTGTCATTTAAGGCCTTGATTTCCTTGTTGATCTTTTGCTTGGATGATCTGTCCATTTCAGTGAGGGGAGTGTTAAAATCCCCTACTATTATTGTATTCTTGTCGATGTGTTTCTTTGATTTTGTTATTAATTGGTTTATATAGTTGGCTGCTCCCACGTTAGGGGCATAGATATTTAAAATTGTTAGATCTTCTTGTTGGACAGTTCCTTTGAGTATGATATAGTGTCCTTCCTCATCTCTTATTATAATCTTTGGCTTAAAATCTAATTGATCTGATATAAGGATTGCCATTCCTGCTTTCTTCTGATGTCCATTAGCATGGTAAATTCTTTTCCACCCCCTCACTTTAAACCTGGAGGTGTCTTCGGGTTTAAGATGAGTTTCTTGTAGGCAACATATAGATGGGTTTTGTTTTTTTATCCATTCTGATACCTTGTGTCTTTTGATTGGGGCATTTAGCCCATTAACATTCAGGGTAAGTATTGAGAGATATGAATTTAGTGCCATCGTATTGCCTGTAAGGTGACTGTTATTGTATATTGTCTCTGTTTCTTTCTGATCTACTACTGTTAGGGTCTCTCTTTGCTTAGAGGACCCCTTTCAATATTTCCTGTAGAGCTGGTTTGGTATTTGCAAATTCTTTCAGTTTTTGTTTGTCCTGGAAGCTTTTAATCTCTCCGTCTATTTTCAATGATAGCCTAGCTGGATATAGTATTCTTGGCTGCATGTTTTTCTCATTTAGTACTCTGAATATATCATGCCAGCTCTTTCTGGCCTGCCAGGTCTCTGTGGATAAGTCTGCTGCCAATCTAATATTTTTACCATTGTACGTTACAGACTTCTTTTCCCGGGCTGCTTTCAGGATCTTTTCTTTGTCACTAAGACTTGTCAATTTTACTATTAGGTGACGGGGTGTAGACCTATTCTTATTGATTTTGAGGGGGGTTCTCTGAACCTCCTGGATTTTGATGCTTGTTCCCTTTGCCATATTGGGGAAATTCTCTCCAATAATTCTCTCCAATATACCTTCTGCTCCCCTCTCTGTTTCCTCTTCTTCTGGAATCCCAATTATTCTAATGTTGTTTCGTCTTATGGTGTCACTTATCTCTCGAATTCTCCCCTCGTGGCCCAGTAGCTGTTTGTCCCTCTTTTGCTCAGCTTCTTTATTCTCTGTCATTTGGTCTTCTATATCGCTAATTCTTTCTTCTGCCTCATTTATCCTAGCAGTGAGAGCCTCCATTTTTGATTGCACCTCATTAATAGCTTTTTTGATTTCAACTTGGTTAGATTTTAGTTCTTTTATTTCTCCAGAAAGGGCTTTTATATCTCCCGAGAGGGTTGCTTTAATATCTTCCATGCCTTTTTCAAGCCCGGCTAGAACCTTGAGAATCATCATTCTGAACTCTAGATCTGACATATTACCAATGTCTGTATTGATTAGGTCCCTAGCCTTTGGTATTGCCTCTTGTTCTTTTTTTTGTTGTGAATTTTTCCGCCTTGTCATTTTGTCCAGATAAGAGTTTATGAAGGAGCAAGTAAAATACTAAAAGGGTGGCAACAACCCCAGGAAAATATGCTTTAGCCAAATCAGAAGAGATCCTGAATTGTGAGGGGGGAGAAAGGGGATAAAAAGGGGTTCAGAAAGAAAGAAAAAAAAAACTATTAAAAAAAGAAAGCTGATAAAGAAAAAATATAAAAAGAGGAAAATATATATATATATTAGATAAACTATTTAAAAAACGTTAAAAAAAGAAAACTGTAAAAGTTAAAAAAAATGTAGCAGAAGAAGAGAAAAAGAAAAAAAATTGAAAAAGAAAAAAAATTAAATTAACTGCAAGGCTAAAAAATCATGGGGAGAAAGCCATGAGTTCCGTGCTTTGCTTTCTTCTCCTCTGGAATTCCGCCGTTCTCCTTGGTAGGTGAACTTGGTCCTGCCTGGGTTTCCCGTAGATCTTCTGGGGGAGGGGCCCGTTGTAGTGATTCTCAAGCGTCTTTGCCCCAGGCAGAGTTGCACCGCCCTTACCCGGGGCCGCGCTGAGTCATCCGCTCGGGTTCGCTTTCGGGAGCTTTTGTTCCCTGAGCGCTTTCCGTAGAGTCCGGAGGACGGGAATAAAGATGGCGGCCTCCCGGTCTCCGGCCCAGAGGAGCCGAGAGCCCGGGGCCCCACTCCTCAGTGCACCCTCAGAAAACAGCGCCAAATGACTCCCGTCACCCTGGCCTCCGGCCGCGCTCCGAGCTGACCGAGCCTGCGACCGGTTCAAGGCAACCCTGAGCTGAGAGTCACTCCTCGGCTCTGTCTCTGCAGCCGGCTTCCCCGTTCTAATACCGGTAAGCTCTGCGACACTCAGACACCCCCGATCCTTCTGCGACCCTGCGGGACCTGAGGCCGCGCTGACCCCGCCTGGGCTTCACCCCAGTTAAGCCTCTGGAGCGATGTCCCTCAGTGGAACAGACTTTTAAAAGTCCTGATTTTGCTCCATTGCTCCGCCGCTCACCGGGAGCCGGCCCCTCCCCCCGCGGTCTATCTTCCCGTCGCTTTGGATTCACTTCTCCGCCAGTCCTACCTTGCAGAAAGTGGTTGATTTTCTGTTTCTGGAATTGCTGTTCTTCTTCTCTTCAATCTCCCGTTGGATTTGTAGGTGTTTGCAATCTTTAGATAAGCTATTTAGCTGATCTCCCGCTACCCGAAGTAGTCTCAGCCTGCTACTTCTCCGCCATCTTGACTCCTCTATATTTTATTTTTTATTTAGTATTTTGTTTATAGTTTCATGATTTAAAATTTAATTAAGAAGGACAGTTTTATCTACTTTGTACCTTATAGGTAACACTTATTTTGGTATGTGGATAGAAATGTCTGAACTGAAATTTGTGAAAGAAACAGAGCAGATTAATTTATTAGTTCTTTGATATACATATTTATATTTAAATTTGTGGTAACAAGTTCATTCTCTATGAAAAACCTGAATAATTCTGTCAGGAGTCAGTCTTAAGAAGTTTACACTGCTAATAACCTGGAACCTGTTTGGAGGCTCGCTGCCTAGGTAGGGAATTAATTCCTTAATTAGGAATCCCTTACCGGTCAGGAGCTTTAGTTGTTAATGTTCATCCATAAAGTAACTCATCTAACTCACTTGGAGATTTTGGTTTGACTTCCATTTTCTCTTTAATCAACATTCAGTCTGGGGAAACTCAGACCTATTTCCCAAAATAACTGTTTGCTTGCCAGAGACAACCTTCCTTCAACATAGTGATGGTACTATGATGGCACAGTAGGCCATCAGTTATATAAGTTGGAGAATACTTCCTTTGTCCCACGACACTTTTCCTATTTGTTCTGTCTGTTATGGTTGTCACTGAATGTCTATTTCAGTATAAGAAGTAATCCTTACAGACCCCAAAGTTCCCTGGGAATAACCGTGTTCTTTGGAACTTGCTACCTTTTCCATTCTGCTCTTGACACTCACTGAGACAGGAGAATCAGAATGCTTGCAGGGGTCCACTTCCAGCTCTTCCTCTATCATCCCTCCATGCCATTTCTTCATATGTCCTTGCCTCATTCCTATGCCTGTATCCATAGCCATAGGAGTCATGCTGCTTTGGATTTAGTATTCCACCTTCTCTCTTTAATTGGTTTTTAAAAAAAGAGAGAGAGAGAGAGAGAGAAGATGAAGAAGAAGAAGAAGAAGAAGAAGAAGAAGAAGAAGAAGAAGAAGAAGAAGACTTATTCAATTTACCAGAATATCATATAGTTACAGCAGGATTGCTGTGGTTTTCCAATTGCCTGACCCTTGGCAGTACCCTTCTCACATTTTCTTTGCTGTGCTCTGCTGACAAGAAGACTATTATGGTTTAGGTGAATAATCCATGTGAGCCCACCCCCACTTTGCTCTGGGTGGGCTCCACATCAGCTCCTCACTGAGGCCAATGTCACCAAATCATGATCATCAATGACTTAAGGTCACTCTTCTCAGAGTACATACAAACTGTTAGTCAACCTTCTTATTCTTCCTAGAGAAATAACATAATTCAAGAAGCCACACATCTGAGGAAAATCTTACACTGAGGAATACTGATAAGACATTTAGAAGTTACCGTTACGCCTATATTCTTATTTCAAATGCATAGGCAATATTGGCAGCTGGCATACCTCTAAATTTTCTTCTCCATTACCCTATATACCAATGCTATCATTATTTCATTCTTTACACTTTTTGTAATATCACATGATGTGTAATTTGTTTATCAAAGCCTTGCTATTAAACCATGTTAAGGTAATTCCTTGATCCTTTGCACCAAAAGGTTTTGTCTTATCAATGTATAAAGCTCTAAAAGTTTGGAGTTTATCCAGAATTGCAGTGTCGTGACTTGCCTATTTATGCTATACTTAGAACAAAGTCTCTTGAAGGAGGGGAAAAAAAAATGTAGCTAGCAAGCCCACAGCTTTAATGAGGACGTAAAGTGCAGACTTGGCTAAGATTTTATCATAGCTCCCTAAATACGTCTTAAGTAAAAGGATAGGGTGCATTCCAAGAGCTTTTTATTTCTTCTGTAATAAAGTCATAAAGGAGTAAAAAAAAAATATATGCTTTGGTCTTGGTTTAAGTCCCATCAAAAGGATCTAAAGAATGGTGTGAAGTTAATATCACTGGCTCCTAGAACATCATAAAGTGTTTAAGCCTATGGCCCAAGGTAAATCTCTGCACGAATTCAGCATTTGTGCTGGTTAGTGGGCAACAAGTGTGTCTGAAATAGATAGATCTGTTGTATTCAGAGGTTCCATCCCAGGCCTTTGTCTCAAAGGGTTTCTCTTTCTTTATGCCATTTTTTATTACACTGAAAGCCAGAATGCTTTCTAAGAATGAATCTTCAAAGTACCACTTGGATTGAATGGAATGACACTATTTTATAAAGAAATGCATTTTGCTGAAGAAGAACAACTATTTGTTTAAGACAGATTTTTATATTGTTCTTTGTATTGATGAAAGAACCACTGGTAAACATACATCTGTGCATTTATGATTTGCATATAAAGCCTGGCCTTAAACATCACACATGTTATTTGAAGTTTCTGTCATCAATGATATTCTGTGTCTGCAATTCACAAACTGTTCAGTGGCTCCAAAGGAAAAGATGATTTACTGAATAAGAAGACCATGAAACGATTAGTTATTTTGAACAAGGAAAAATGCTCATAACAAAATGTTAGATCAAATAAAATAAGACCATAATGATGGTTTTACTGTCATCTCTGGGGAATATTTTGCATCCTTCTTAAATTATGTGTGCATGTTCCATATGTTTTAAAATATTGTTATTCTTTTTTTAAAGATTTTATTTAATTATTTTAGAGAGAGATAGAGCATGTGAGCAGGGAGAGGGGCAGAGGAAGAGGAAGAGGGAAAGGATCCAAGCAGACTCCACACTGAGGGTGGAACCCAATCCAGAGCTCCAACTCAGAACCCCAAGATCTGGACCTGAGCCAAAAACAAGAGTTGGATGGCTAAATGACTGAACCACCCAAGGGCCCCTGAAATATTGTAATTATTAAAAATTTTAAAGTCATAGGAAAATACACAAAGGAGGAATGAATCTCCATCCTTCACCAATCATTAATATCTTGGTAAATATATTTCCAAGGGGTTTTTATTTTTAACATTAAACATACTATGTTGCATGCAATAGATTTGTTGTCATATTTAAAAAAATAAAAACTTTAAAAATGAAGAAAATTACAAAGATGAGAGGTTTGTTTATTTGTTCTTGCTTTTGTTTTTAAGTATCTCCTATTAAAGCCCACAGCTAATATTAAGTAGATGTATTCCACAACAGTATGCAATGAACCCACACAGATTAGTAGATCAATATGTAAGCAAAGAAATGTAGAGAAATCAGTGGCTTTCTTATACACTAACAATGAAAATACAGAAAGGGAAATTAGAGAATCGATTCCATTTACTATAGCACCAAGAACCATATGATACCTGGGAATAAACCTAACCAAAGAGGTAAAGGAACTGTACTCAAGGAACTACAGAACACTCATGAAAGAAACTGAAGACACAAAAAGATGGAAGACCATTCCATGCTCTTGGATCAGAAGAATAAACATTGTTAAAATGTCTATACTGCCTAGAGCAATCTATACTTTTAATGCCATTCCAATCAAAATTCCACCAGTATTCTTCAAAGAGCTGGAGCAAATAATCCAAAAATTTGTATGGAACCAGAAGAGACCCCGAATCGCTAAGGAAATGTTGAAAAACAAAAATAAAACTGGCGGCATCACATTACCTGATTTCAAGCTTTACTACAAAGCTGTGATCACCAAGACAGCATGGTACTGGCATAAAAACAGACACATAGACCAGTGGAACAGAGCAGAGAGCCCAGATATGGACCCTCAACTCTATGGGCAAATAATCTTTGACAAAACAGGAAAAAATATACAGTGGAAAAAAGACAGTCTCTTCAATAAATGGTGCTGGGAAAACTGGGCAGCTATATGTAGAAGAATGAAACTCGGCCATTCTCTTACACCATACACAAAGATAAACTCAAAATGGATAAAAGAGCTCAATGTGAGACAGGAATCCATCAGAATCCTAGGGGAGAACATAGGCAGTAATCTCTTTGATATCAGCCACAGCAACTTCTTTCCAGATATCTCCAAAAGCAAAGGAAACAAAAGCCAAAATAAACTTTTGGGACTTCATCAAAATCAAAAGCTTCTGCACAGCAAAGGAAACAGTCAAGAAAACAAAGAGGCAACCCACAGAATGGGAGAAGATATTTGCAAATGACAGTACAGACAAAAGATTGATATCCAGGATCTATAAAGAACTCCTCAAACTCAACACACACAAAACAGATAATAATATCAAAAAATGGGCAGAAGATATGAACAGACACTTCTCCAATGAAGACATACAAATGGCTATCAGACACATGAAAAAATGTTCATCATCACTAGCCATCAGGGAGATTCAAATTAAAACCACATTGAGATACCACCTTACACCACTTAGAATGGCCAAAATTAGCAAGACAGGAAACAACATGTGTTGGAGGGGATGTGTAGAAATCCACCTCTTACACTGTTGGTGGGAATGCAAGTTGATGCAGCCACTTTGGAGAACAGTGTGGAGATTCCTCAAGAAATTAAAAATAGAGATTCCCTATGACCCTGCAATTGCACTACTGGGTATTTAGCCCAAAGATACAGATGTAGTGAAAAGAAGGGCCATCTGTACCCCAATGTTTATAGCAGCAATGGCCACAGTTGCTAAACTGTGGAAAGAACCAAGATGCCCTTCAACGGACGAATGGATAAGGAAGATGTGGTCCATATACACTATGGAGTATTATGCCTCCATCAGAAAGGATGAATACCAAACTTTTGTAGCAACATGGACGGGACTGGAAGAGATTATGCTGAGTGAAATAAGCCAAGCAGAGAGAGTCAATTATCATATGGTTTCACTTATTTGTGGAGCATAACAAATAGCATGGAGGACATGGGGAGTAAGGGGAAGGGAGTTGGGGGAAATTGGAAGGGGAGGTGAACCATGAGAGACTATGGACTCTGAAAAACAATCTGAAGGGTTTGAAGAGGTCGGGGGGTGGGAGGTTGGGGGAACCAGGTGGTGGGTATTAGAGAGGGCACGGATTGCATGGAGCACTGAGTGTGGTACAAAAACAATGAATACTGTTATGCTGAAAATAAATAATTTTAAAAAATGATTAAAAAAAAGAAATGTAGATGTGTTTTTGGACAACTTAGAATGGATGAATTCCTAGAAACATAGAATCTTCAAAAATAAAGCAGGAAGAAAGAAAATTTGAACAGACCAATTACCAGCAATGAAATTGAGTCAATAATAAAAAGACTCCCAACAAACAAAAGTCCAGGACCAGAAAGCTTCACAAGTGAATTTTAACAGACATTTATTTAAAGAAAGTTAGTACTTATTGTTCTCAAACTATTACAAAAAATAGAAGAGGGAGGAAATCCACCACATTCATTCTATGAGGCCAGTACCACCCTGTTACCAAAACTAGATAAAGACACCACCAAAAAAGAGAACTGCAAGCCAATATCTCTGATAAACGTACATGCAAAAATTCTCAACACGATATTAGTGAACCTAATCCTAAATACACTAAAAAAAAGAAAAAAAAATTCACCAGGATCAAGTGGGATTTAGTTCCAGGATGCAGTGTTGGTTGCATATTTGCAAAACCGTCATTTTAATATATCACATTAGTAAGAGAAGGGATAAAAGTCACATATCATTTCAACAGATGCAGAAAAAGCACTTGACAAAGTACATCTATTCATGATTAAAAAAAAAAAAAAAAAAAAACAAACAACCGGGGCAAAGTAGGTCTAGAGAGAACATACCTCAAAATAATAAAGGCCTATGAAAAATCCACAGCTAACATCATACCCAGTGGGAAAACCTGAGAGATTTTCCCCCAAGGTTAGAAACAAGAAAAGGATGTCTAAGCTCATCACTTTGATTCAACATAGTACTGGAAGCTCTAGCCACAGCAATTAGACAACAAAAAGAAATAAAAGACAACCAAATGAGTATGAAAGAAGTGAATCTCATTATTTGTAGATGACATGATACTATACACTAAAAATCCGAAAGACTCCATCAAAAACTACTAGAACTGATGAATGAACTCCATAAAGTTGTAGTATACAAAATCAATGTGCAAAAATCTATTGCATTTCTATACACTAATAACAAAAAAGCAGAAAGAGAATTAAGAAAACAAACCTGTTTACAATTGCACCACCAACAACAAAATACCTAGGAATAAACCTAACCAAAGAGATGAAAGACTTGTACTTTAAAAATTATAAAACCCTGAGTAAAAAAAAATTTAAGACTATGTAAAGAAATGGAAAGACATTCCATGTCTTCGAATTGGAAGAACAAATATTGTTAAAATGTCTCTATTACACAAAGCAATCTACACATTCAGTACAATCCCTATCAAAATGCCAACAGCATTTTTCACAGAACTAGAATAATCCTAAAATTTGTATGGAATCACAAAGACCTCAAGTAGCCAAAGTAATCTTGGAAAAAAAAAAATGGATGTATTGCAACTCCAGATTTCAAGTTCTGTTACAAAGAAACAATAATTAAAACAATATGGTATTGGTATAAAAATAGACACAGAGATCAATGGAATAGAACAGAAAACCCAGAAAAAAATTATATGGTCAATTAGTCTATGATAAAGGAGGAACAAACATAAAATAGGAAAAAGTGTCCAACATATCTGGTCAGCTACATGCAAAAAAAAAAAAAAAATGAAACTGGATCACTTTCTTTCACCACACACAAAAATAAACTCAACATGAATTAAAGACCTAAATCTGAGATCTGAAATCATGAGTCCTTGAAGAGAGCACAGGCAGTAAATTTTCTGACATGAGCTATAGCAGTTTCTTTCTCAATGTCTCCCAAGACAAGCAAAATAAAAGCAAAAATAAACTATTGAGACTACATCAAAATTAAAAGAAAACTGAACAGCAAAGGATCAGCAAAATTAAAAGACAATCTACAAATGGGAGAAGATATTTGCAAAGGATATATCTGATAAAAAGGTTGTATCCAAAATATATCAAGAACCTATACAATTTGACACTAAAAACCAGACAATCCAATTTAAAAAAAATGGGCAGAAGACATTTCTCCAAAGAAGACATACAGATGACCAACAGACACATGAAAAGATGTTCAACATTGCTCTTCATCAGGGAAATACAAATCAAGACTACAATGAGATGTCACCTCACACCTGTGGAAATGACTAAATCTAAACAGAAGAAACAACAGGTGTTGGTGAGGATGTGGAGAAAAAGGAACCCTCTCTCACTGTTGAGAGGCAAACTTGTGCAGCCCCTGTGGAAAAGAATATCTTCAAAGTTTCCTCTGAAAGTTAAAAATAGAACTACCCTACTATCTAGTAATCACATTACTGGCTAATTACCAAAAAAACACAAAACACTAATTCAAAGAGATACATTACACCACTGTGTTTATTGCAGCATTATTTACAATAGCCAATGTTGAAAGAGCCCAAGTGTCCATTGATAGATGAATGGATAAAGAAGCAGTGGTGTGTGTGTGTGTGTGTGTGTGTGTGTGTGTATAATGGAACACTACTCAACCATTAAAAAAGAATGAAATCTTGCCATTTGCAATAACATGAATGGATCTAAAGTATAATGCTAAGTAAAATAAGTCAGAAAGACAAATACTATATGATCTCACTCATATGTGGAATTTAAGAAACAAAACAAGCAAAGGAAAGAGAGAGAGGGGCAAACCAAGAAATAAATTAACTTAGGGAAAAAACTGATAGTTATCAGAGGGTAGGTTGGTGGGGGATGGGTAAAGTAGGTGATGGGTATTAAAAAGTACACTTATTATGATGGGAAAAAAACAGCAGCAACAACAATTAATTAGAATTTAGAGCAATAAAAACATTTTTCAGGGACATTGTTGGGAATTTTATGTGCATGATGTTAAAAAAATCATAATAAAATAAATAAATAAAAATGTAGATATGTTTCATAACAATTTTATATTTGATGCTCATTTCTAAGTTAAATAATGTATATAATTTCTCTTGGTTCTAATTAAATAATAGGAAATTAAAGAGTAATTAAAACTTCAAATAAATGTTTTTTCACTAATGTTAGAGAGACTCAATAGACTCAGCTCCAAGACACTGAGGTGGTGCCAATACATTTCAGCTAGAGATCATCAGGAACACACCTATGGTTGAACAAGCTGGAATTATTACTCATTGAGTGAGGAGAACATGAAGTGTGGAAACCATGGGGCATTTCAGTAAGAGGGACATTAAAGAATTATAGTATTCATGTGTCTGGGAGAATAAGGTTTGAGGGTAGTACTTGGCTCTGATTTTGGATGCTACCACATGGTTATCTGTGAGTATCATGTCAACTCCTACTGACCCCAAGGGAGTCCTGGCCAGTAGTATCAGGTCAGCTCCCAGATGCCAGAGACTCTTTTCTCTTTCTCAGAGATATCTTTCCAAGTTTTCTTATTTATATTCCACATGGCTATATATTGCTTACATTGGGATTTTTCACTGTTAGATTCCATAAATTTCAAATTATTTTCTGGAATGATGTTTTCCAAAATTTAAAAAATTCCTTCTATATTAAGGTGAATCCAATGATTACAAAATTTCCTGATGTAATATCCCTTTGTCCCTGAGTTCTTTTTTTTTTAACAGAAGAAAATAAAATTTAATTACATATGTACAGGAAAAACACATACACATGAGATTTTGAAGGCAGTCAGACAAAATGAGTTATATATGCTATATTGCTCTAAGGAGAAGGGGATAAGGTCTGGGAAGTCAAAGGGAAGGCAATTCACAGAAAAATGAAGAATAAATATTTGGTAAACAAACATTTGCTGTGCTATGCAGAAAAATGGGATATAGAGAGATATTTTAACAAACAGACTTTGCTAATTTCCTTTCCTTCTGCCACCCCTACTTCATATTATACTCTAGTTGTCTACGGTGAAATAGCTCCCTTCCTGGAATCTCTGTTTAAATTCTTTTAAGGAGGGGAAAAGTCAACTTGGAAATTTACTTTTTAAATAGCAAAAACTTAATTTTTCACTACATTTTTATTTAAAAAAATTTAAACCTTTAGAATAATTCAATGAGCATTTGTATGCTCTTCACCTGGATTCATCAATTGTTAACATTTTGCTGTGTTTGCTTATCTTTTTCTGAGGGATGGCCAAGTTAACACTATTTATGGGATATGTATGAACTTTGCATTTGCAAGATGGCTTATCCACATTTATTGTGTTGTGGGATGGAGCTTGAGATGAGAAGAGAAAGTAGGAAGCTGCAGGCTTGGGGCCAGAAACCAGAAGCTTACTTTCCTTGTAGTGCCATGTTCCAGGATGAATTCTAAGGATCAAAGAATTTCATATTTGAACCTAGACTACTAGGTCATGATAAAGTATATTTATCAAGTTAGGAGGATAAAGAGGATAAAACATATTTTATTACTTTATTAAATTGGCTTATGCCTTCTAAACCTCCAGATGTATACAATAAAGGTCTCTATTTGTAATCTGGTCCTGGGTTATAAAAACATTAGGGGGGCACTTAACACCTATTTAGAAGTAAAAGGGAAATACTGCTTTCCCACTGATTTCACTTATATGTAGTATAGGGGTTCAGAAGGAGTAGCCCCAAGATATGCTGCTTTGGCTTGCAGATTATTTCAAGCTGAAAACATTTAAGGCCCAGAAGATTCAGGAAGAAACTTTGACCTTTTCCCTGAATTCTTAATTTGAGCCAGTACTTAATGGGGTGGGTTTTATTTTTAAGTTTTTTTTTTTTTTCCATGAAAGACCCATGACTGCAGTATCCCCTGACTCCTACATTTAAGAATGTTTGCCCTTGCTTTTATTCTTTAATTGTGTCTTAGCTTAGTCGGTTTCTTTCCCTCAGAACTTTGTAGACATTTTTTTCTGTATCTTCTGGCCATGGATGTTGATTTGGAGATATGTGAGTCCAATACAATGCTTTCCCCTTAGAAGCCTTACCATAATCGGAAAGATAGAAGCTTTGCAGAGGTAATTACTGTTAATTCCCACTACTCCATTCACATCGCTTGTCTACTGACTCACATGAGAAGTATTATCACCTTTTGGAATTATAGCTGGGCTTATTCTAGCCTTTGATTATAATTTAGGAAAAAACTATCTGACCATAGGAATTTATTAGCAAACAAACATGGTCAGTTATAGGGAAAGCACCATGCTTTCATTATTCCAAGATAGCTAACATCATATGGCTTAAGATACATTTTTTTCATAACTATAATTGCACATTATGACAATTCTTAGAATTTTTAGGATTTAATTTGATATAAAGATGTAAGACTAATTCTAAAAATACTGGAAAACACAGATTTGAGAAGCATTACATTCTAAGCACCAATTGATCTCAGATAAAACATTCCCCAGAAGGAGTCTCAGGAGATAAGATATAGTCTACAGGGGAGACTGACTTCTTAATAGCCACTTTTCCATTCAAGTCTTCCATTATTGAAATATAGCTCTAAATCTAGAGACATATTACTGACTATAAACAACCCAGTGATAAACAAAAGGCATAAGTCCTATTAAAAAAGTGTTCAACTCTAATCTGAGAATTAGCCTTACATTTGTTTTCAAAAACAAGTCAGCTCCTGTTTGAAATAAAGCTTTGTTTTAATGAAAATGTTTATTTCCATGTAAGAAGCAAGGCTTCTGAGGATATTAGATAAGCAATGAGCATTAGCAGCAATTAAGCATGTAAACCTTATTGAAGTAACTAGATACAGATTATGAATTTTATTTGGTCCTTGAATGTGTCATATAGTGTCAACAACATCAGCGTAGTTTAAAAACATAGTCGACATGTGCTGGCAGCTTCCTTCTGCTAGGCCCTGTTCTGAGGGCTTTACACTTAACTTATTTAAACCCCAACAGCTGTAGGAGATATAGATACCATTATTATTCCTAGTTCACAGCTAAGGAAAATAGGGACACAAAGGGATGAGGTACCTAGTCAAAAGCCAGGTAATACCGTTGCTATGGCTGTACTCTGAAATATGTTACTCTGTTTCTTTACAAAATAAGAGTTCTGATGATGGATGAGTAAATACACCACCAATTTTGATAGGGACAGAAAACAAAACTATTGCATTTGAGTCTACAAAGCACATCAGACAGTTGGCAGGTGCTAAGAATATTACCAAAAGAGTGAGGAAAGCAGAGGAGGACCAGAGTCCACAGCTGTTCCTATGAGGGCAATATCTTGCTTAACCTACTCATCCATTTGACTGTAGTCTGAAGTGGCAATTGGATTTTCATTCATTTATTAGCTGACATGATTAGTAATCATCTCCTCTGAGTAGTGCCTCTTGTTAGACATTAGAAATGCAATTGTGACTGCAGGAAGCAAAGGCCTGGCTCTTTTAAAAAAATATTTTTTAAGATTTTATCAATTTATTTAAGAGAGAGAGAGAGAGAGTGCACAAGTAAATAATAAACTGCCTGCTGAGTTCAGACTCTGATCTGGGGCTCCATTCCAGGACCCTGAGATCATGACTTGAGATGAAGTCAGACACTTAATTGACTAAGGCACCCTGAAAAAAGCCCAGATCTTAATGAAGTTTGTAGTCAGTAGGGAAGATGGACATTAATCAACACTGTCACCAAAAAGTATGAAATCACAACTGTGATAAGTTAAGGAGAATAGATGGACAAAATTCTCTGTAAGACAGTAATGGGGGGCCTGACCTCATCCAAGTAGCCAGGAAGGTGATCTTCAAACTGAGACCTGAATGAACGAGCAGGTACTTACCAAGCAAAGGGGTACATTTGGCATGGTGGAAAATGAGGCTCTGGGAAGCTAGGTTTTTAGAAGGAGCACAGTGCCACTGAAAGAAGACCTGGTGTCTGGAAGAAGCATAAAAGACAGATTAACTTGAAGAAGTAAGCATATGTCTCTCTGTATGGGAAGTATACCTTACATATCAGCTGACCTGAGCTGGTCAAAGAGTGACCAGGAAAACAGATGAGAGAGTTGAATGTAGGGGATTGGTTAGACAAGTGATTAAAAGGCAGAGAAGGCAACCAGGGCATATAAGATGACCTAGAGATTAGTAAAGATGGGACACCCTAGTCCCCCATATTAGTGGGACAAAGAAGAGAGTATTCAGCATAGCCTCATGGAAGCCCAGTTAAGAGGAACCTCATTGAACCTAGTGGGCTTCATGTCCCTAAGACATAACCAAGACAGCCAGGGAGAGGGGAAATAACTTGGTTTCTCCAATTCTCCACTCTACCAGCTACTTTTCCCACTGAAAACCACTTAGCCACTTACCTCGGACCTAGGGAAATAGTCACAGTTGCCACTCTCCGTGAAGTACAGAATGGATCAAAGGAGATACCAGGATAGATCTGTAGTAAGAGGCCCAAGGCCAGGACAGACATGACATAAACCTGTCTTGTTAAAGATATTCCTTAAATTCCCCCTCCCTAAAATCTGCCTTTTCTGGAAACATCTTCTATGTTAAGTTCCATCTGTCAATTTGAAATCCGGAAAAGCTGCCCAGCCTACTCTCTGATCTCATTTATTTTTATTTTAGGATACATTCATTTATTATATAAAGTTAAAGTAGTGTAGTACAAGATCTACAGAGTCCAACGTCACAGACTGAATAATTATATTAATAATATAACCAATTGTCTATTATTTTTGGTAATTTGCAGGCATCATCTGTATTTGCTATAAAACAATTAACTCAAGAACCTTATAATAAGGGAGAATGAAAAGATAAAAGATAACCATAGATTAAGCCTTGAGTAACTGTCACATCAACATTAAGAACCAGCACCTCTTTCTAAATGTTGCCTGGGGTATAAAAGCAGATTAGCATGTTTGTCCCTAAAGAACACACATTTCAACTACAATTATGTGCCAGGAACAGAGATTCTCTTCTCCACAGCAAGACCCACAAATCTTCCTAAAATATTCCCTGCAGACAGTTACAGACTGATCATGAGGCCAGTTCTTGAGCTTCTTTTAGAGTTTCAAAATCAGTCACCTGAAAAGCATTTTAAACCCTCATCACAGATGTAATGAGTTCTATCCCAAAAGAGGCTCATTCTTCTACTATCTGTTTAAATCAGGCTTCTTAACTGACAGTCCATCCCTGACACTGAATTTGAAGGAATTCTATCACTGTGAAAAATCCCAAAGATTTAAAACAAAGAACTGAACAGACTTTATATGAAGTAAAATATGTTTATGAAACAACCCTTGTGAACCCTCCTCCTCTGACTTCTTCAGGCACTTGAGCCTGTACCCAAGTTGTCTTGATTGGTAATGTTAAAGCACCTTTGAACACCTGGAGATGAGAAACTAGTAGTTTTTAATTTTAATTCTATCTCTGATTTTCCTTAATGGAGTTGCCTACAAGTAAGAGAATAGAATGTCACAGCATATTGAGAGAATGCCAACTTTAGAAGATGACACTTGTTTTGTTACCTCAAAGTCAGTCTTGCATTCTCATGCTGAAACATTCTCAGAAGTTGACTTAAGATGACCTGACCAAGGGCCTACCACAGATCTGGTGATAAAATCGCCAACAGAGTCCAACCACAAGGTAAGGAGAGCACATAACTCAGATTTAACAAAAATCAGATAGCTTAGGTAAATGAAATTAATCAACTTTGACAAAATCTGAATCAGAATCACTGATGATTTTTACTGAGCTCATTTTCATTCAACATTTATATTCAACAAAATTTTCATTTAGTTAAAAATACTTTCACATTATTTGGTTGATAGGGTGTTTTAATTATCTTTTTAAATTTTAATTATTGATTAAAATATAAATATAAGAAATGTATATAAGTGATATATACATGTGCAGTCTTTATCAAGTTACAAAGATTATAAAGTGTGTCACAGATTAGTAACACAATCAAGATATGAAACATTTCCATAACCACAAGGATCTCTCATGTTGCCCTTTCATAGCCATGCTCATTTCCCTTCCTCTTTCATTCCTTCCTTAATTCTTGACAACCATTAATATGCTCTCCATTTCCATCTTGCCATTTCAGGAATGCTAGCTATATAAGTGGAGTCATACAAAATGATACTTCTGGCCTTTGCTTTTTATCTATGTCACTACCATTCAGAGGGTTGGTTATTCTTGTGTACATCCATGCTTCCATTTTTTTTTCCACCATGAAAATGATTTCCTTTAACATTTCTTGTGGATCTACTGGTGATGAATTCTTTCCATTTTTATATGTCTGGAAAAGTTTATTTTTCTTCATTCTTGGAAGATATTTTTGCTGGTATAGCTTTATAAGTTTACAGGATTGCTTTTATTTCTCTTTTGAAAAGGTTTTAGATTTACAAAAGAATTATAAATCGTAATGCAGAAACTTCTCACTTACCTTTTGCTTACTTTCCCTTACTGTTAACATGTTATATAGCCATGGCAAAGCTAGCAAAACTAAGAAGTTTACATAAGCACGAAAGTATTAGCTCAGCTACAGCCTTTGTTGACACTTGAATCAATTTCTCCATTAATGTCCTTTTCCTGTTCTAGGATCCAATCCCAGATACCATGTTGTATTTAGTTTTTTTTTTTTTAAAGATTTTTTATTTATTTGACAGAGAGAGATCACAAGTAGAGAGAGAGAGAGAGAGAGAGAGAGAGGAGGAGGAAGCAGGCTCACTGCCTAGCAGAGAGCCCGATGTGGGACTCGATCCCAGGACCCTGAGATCATGACCTGAGCTGAAGGCAGAGGCTTAACCCACTGAGCCACCCAGGCAGCCCCTGTATTTAGTTTTTATGTGTCCTTAATCTCTTCTGATCTGTGGCAAATTGGCCTTGGCACTTTTGGATACTACTGGTGAAATATTTTATGGAATATCCTCAGTTTAGGCTTTTCTGACATTTTCTCATATTAGAATTTTTCCATCACATAATATTAGGGATTATGTGATATCAACATTACTTGTTACAGGTGGTATTAGTCTAAATCTCTCTGTTAAGATACTGCCTGCCAGATTTCTCCACTGTAAAGTTACAATTTTATCCTTGTCAATTTTCTACTAATTAGAAGTCAGCCACTAAGTCTAGCCCATATTCAATGAAAGGGAATGATGTTAGCTGCAGTGTTTTTGTTTTTGTTTTCTTGTAGATGCTCTTTATAGATTAAAGAAGTTCCTTTCTATTTTTAGTTTTCTGAGATTTTTCTCAAAAGTGCATGTTCCCTTTCATCAAATTGTTTTTCTACATTTCCTAAATGATCAAATAATTTTTCCTGTTCATACTGCATTACATTGACTGATTTTTTTATGTGAACCAGCCTTTCATTCCTGGTATTAATCTTACATGTCACGATGTGTGTTTTATATATATTGCTAGATTCAATTTTGTTCTTATTTTGTTGATGGTTTTTTGTGTCTACATTAATAAGGAATATTTGCCTTCATTGGTTTTATTAACTTTTTTGGTAATATATATATGTCTGTTTTTGCTATTAGTAAGGCAGGCTTCATAAAATGAGCCGGGAAATGTTCCTTTTTGTTCTATATTCTGGAAAACTTTGTGTTCTTAGTACTATAGATGCTTGATAAAATTTGATGTTTGATAAAATTTCATAGAGAACCTGTGATTAGAGTTGTGTACTTAGAATATTTTTAATTAAAATTTAATTTTTTAATAGATATAGATTTATAAAGATTATTTTTTGAATGAGTTTTGGTAGTTTATCTTTTTTAAGGAATATGATAATTTAACCTATGTTGTAGAATTATTGATAGAGCATTTTTCATTTAATTTTTTAATCATATAATTATGTTGCTCCCTCTTTTATTTATGATGTTGATTTTTTGTGCTTTATCTTTTTTTCCTTGGCAAGCCTGTCCAGGGCTTTTTCAGCTATATAGGAAAAATTCTAAGATGGCTTCCAAAGTTTTCTAACCTCAATATATTCTTCCACACATTAATTTGATATATTTTGCTCCCATGATTAGGTTATGTTATTTACATGGCACAGTTGAATTTAAGATATGGAAATTATCTGGATGGATCTTGCTTAATTACATGAATCCTTTAAAAAAAAAAAAGAGTTTTCTCTAGCTAATTCCAAAAGTGAAATTTAGAGTAAAGCATTAGAAAGATTTCATGTGTTTTTGTTGGCTTGAATGTGAGTTAACAATATGGCAAATAGTAGACAGTGTGTTATTGTCCCATAGCTCTTGGTTTCTCTGTTCTGATTTTTTAACTTATTTTTTTTTCTTTGTGTTTCAGATTGGATAATTTCTGTTCAACTATTGTCAAGCTCATTGGTTCTTTCCTTTGTCTGTGATAAGTCTATTGATATAACCATCAAAGACATGCTTCATGTCCCCTATGTTGTTTTGTTTTGTTTTTTGCATTCCCATTAGATTCTTTCATAATAGTTTCCATTGATCCACTGAAATCACCTATTGGTCTTGCATGTTGTATACCTTCTCCATTAAAGCCTTTAACATATTAAATGATTATTTTAAACATCTCTTTTATGTCTGGTTCTCTTTCTAAACCAACTGAGCCACCCAGGTGTCCCTGGTTCTCTTTCTAATGACTGCTCTGTCTCTTCAGACCACTACTCTTGGTTTATTGTTGGACATATTGTATAGAATAATATACACTGAGGTAAATGTTTTGTATGTTTGAAGATGAGTATACCTTTAATCCTCATAGGCCTTTAGTGTAAGGGTTTTTGCTTATCTGGTAGGAAGTTGATCCAGGTTTAAAGTTTTCTTCCTACTTGACTTTGAGTCTTGTGACTTGGATTTGGGTCTTCCCTTTTCATCTGCCTAGGGATGATCTGTCTCTCCACAATTTCTCCACCTGGATTACACTATTGTTTTTATTCACTGCTCGTTAGTGTATTAGTGGTTATAACAGAGGAAGGTGGTTGTTATCTGATATTTTGACTGAAATCTAGTCTTAGGCAAAATTTGTGAATCTAGCTCTTCAGGTGTTTCTGTTCCTTCTCCAGACATAATGTTGAGCCTAGCAAGTATTCCTACTCTCCCTGAAAGTAGAGTTTCCTTTATTTTCCAGTTCCTCTCTCACAGCAGTAGGTTTCCAACAGTTCCCTAATGCAACAGCACTTGCTTCTCTCTTCCTGTATGATAAGGTATTTATTTCACAGGGAACACAGCAATAAATGTCTGGGTAGAGTTTTGTCAGTAGAGACTGTTGCCTTCTCACAGGTTGTACCACTGGAGAGGCTTTCCAGGATTCTCCCTGATCCTCCCTTTGTAAGCCCTTGAAATTCCTGGGTAAGAAACCTGCAAGAGGATGAGAAACTCTCATCTCTGGGGCTCTCAGTGGTTTCACATTTTCATGCTACTCGCATTTTGCATTTAGTAATTTGGTAAACACTTTTGGCTCAATAGTCTTAATGGATTAGATAGTGTTTGATGATGCTTATCTCAAGTAAGCAGTGCTTAAATAAGCAAATGTCTACTAGTGTTTCTCTAAAGATTTCAGATTAGTCATTTGCACTGAAACCTTACATCTTTGATAGATTCAATAAAAGTTATTAGTTTGTAAAAAAATATATTAATTTGCAGTCACTACAAGCAAATGAATACATTGCCCCAGTTAGTCAACAGTAAACAGTGTTCACAAACACACAGTTAATATTCCTGAGAAAGGGAAAAGAACAAACCAAATACAGTAAAATATTTAAAGATATTATTAGAAAAAAAAAGTCCTGAAATGAAGGAAGACATGACTCTGGAGACTAGGTCCCAGGAAAACAGTATATGAGATGTCTTAATAAAGTTATAAAGAAATAACAGAGAGGCTGGGAAGATGGCAGAGTAAGAGGACCCAAAGCTCACCTCATCCCATGAAAATAACTAGGTAACACTCACATCAGCATAAATAATCCAGAAAATGACTTTATGAAGACTGGCATAACAAATTCCACAACCAAAGGTAGAGAAGAGGCCATCTCAAAGAGCTAGGAAAGGCAGAGATACATGGGGGGCTAAATGAACCATGGCTGTTCATTGGGAAGAGGGAAGCTCAGGCACAGAAGAGGGGAGAAACAGACTATCACAACAGAGAGCCAACACAGGGAAGATGAATCCTCATACCAATTGGCTTTGAAAGCAAGAGGGGCAGAATTTCTTCAGTTCTTACAATAGTGGGGCTTAAAGACTAGAATTTCTCCTTTAAAAAGAAAAAAAAAGCATGCTTGGGTCACTCAGTCAGTTAATGCCTGCCTTTGACTCAAGTCATGATCCCAGGGTTCTGGGATCAAGTCCCACACTGAGCTCCTTGCTCAGCGGGGAGCCTGTTTCTCCCTAAGCCTGTTGCTCCCCTGCTTATGCTCTCTGTCTCTCTCTGACAAATAAATAAATAAATAAAATATCTTTTAAAAACCTAGAATTTTAAAAATCAGCAGATTTGGTTCTGGGACAGCCTGGGTGAAATGTTGGTGATAGGAAGCTGAGTCTTTACCCTTAAAGTGATAGCAGGACAGCTTGTGGAGATACAGTGTAAGAAGCAATTTGAAAAACACCTGGGACATACAGGAGGGAATTATTTACTAATCTTAGAGCATGTCCTAGAGGGACTTCTCTAGAAAAAAAAAAGGAGCTGGAAGGCACCATTCCCCTTAATCTCCCAGCATAAACAGGGCCACCTGTGGGAACCAGCAGGGTGCCAATATTCACTACTTAACTTGCTCAACCCACCCAACCCCCAGGGCTTAAGCAGATCTGTCCTTACAAATCATATTTGCCCCAGTCCTGACACTTCAGACCCCTTTCCCAGATTAGCACGAACTGTGACAACACCTTTTTCCAATACATGTTATGCAGACCTCAGTCCCAATAACGCTGACAGAAGCCTGAAACCATCTTGTTAAAATTGTATGCCCTGTCCACATGCATTTTGTGGGTCTACACAGGCTGGCCCTGTCCTGGCAACAGCAGCAGAAGAAGGTCTCATTACACAGGCAGACCAGTGCTCACACCGAAAACTACATGTCCCACCTTGGCTGAGGACAAACCATTGCCCACAACAGGAAAAGAGAGCCTCTACAGAATACTGCACTGAAGGAAAAAGTGGCCAGGACACAACAGCAGGGCACACAAAACACAGAAGATACCCCCTGAAGTACTAGGTTCTGGAAAAAGGGGGCACTGTACTGCAGGGCACTTGAGGACCTATTCATCATAAGGACATTACTTTCAAGAGCAGAAAATGTAGCAGACTTTCCTAACACAGAAAGAGAGAAGTAGACAGAATGAGAAGACAGAGGAATATGCCCCAAATAAAAGAACAAGACAAAGTTATAACAGTATGGAAGCAAAATGGAAATAATATGTTGGATAGAGAATTTAAAGTAATGATGATAAAGATACTCGCTGGACTTGAGAATCGAGTAGAGGACATCAGTGAGACCATTAACAAAAAGATTTTTAAAAAATTAGAGATGAAAAAAACAATAAAGTAAATTAAAAATCCACTAGATGGAATAAATAACAGGTTACAGGAAGCTGAGGAACAAATTAACAACCTGGAATATAGAGCAATGGAAAGGAATGGAGCTAAACAGGTGAGAGGAAAAAATATGCAAAATGAGATAGATTTAGGGAACTCAGTGATTCCATCAAGAGTAATAACATTTCCATTATAAGGATCCCAGAAGAATAGAGAGAAAGGGGAACAGAAAATTTATTTGAAGAAATAATAGCTGAAAACATTCCTGATCTGGTGAAGGAATCCAGATCCAGTAGGTACAGAAATCACACAACAAAATCAGCCAAAGGAAGTCCACACTAAAATGCATAGTAATTAAAATGGCAAAAAGTAGTGATAAAGAGAGAATTTTAAAAGCAATAAGAGAAAAGAAGACATTTACATACAGGAGAGACCCCATAAGGCTATTGCCATATTTTTCAACAGAAATTTTATATGCCAGAAGGGAGTTGCATGCTATGTTCAAAGTGCTAAATGGGAATAATCTGTTAGCCGTGAATAGTCTAACTAGCAAGGCTATCATTCAGAATAGGAGAAATAGTTTCTCAGACAAATGAAAGTTAAAGGCGTTAACAGAGTTCATGACAGCTAAATCAGCCCTACAAGAAATGTTAAGGGGGACTCTGAGTGGAAAGGAAAAGTCATAAATAAAAATAAGTGAGAAATACCAAGGCATTGATAATAAATATATCTGTAAAAATGAGTCAAGGCATTCACAAGATAAAAACAGAAAATATGAGACCATATACCTAAAACCTGAGGGATAGAGGAATAAAGAATGGGTTCAAACTTAAGTCACCCAACTTGTGCTGTTGCGGAAGATGTTATATACAAACCTAATGGTAATCACAAATCAAAAACCAGTAATAGACATGCAACAAATAAAGATAAATACATCTAAGTATATCACTAAAGAAAGCCAGCATAAGGTGAGAGAAGAAAAGATCAGAGAAGAACTACAAAAACAACTACAAAATAAGTAACAAAAAGGCAATAATACACACATATAAATAATTACTTTGAACGTAAATGGACCAAATGCTCCAATCAAAAGACAACAGTGACAGAATAGATCAAAACTGAAGTCCCTTATATATGCTGCCTACAAGAGACACACTTCAGACCTAAAGACAATAACAGATTTAAAGTGGAGAGACATTCCTCATGCAAATGGATGTCAAAAAAAGGTGGATTAGCAATGCTTAAATTGAACAAATGAATTTTTTTTAAAAGACACTATCAAGAGCTAAAGAAGGACACTATATAATAATAAAAGGAACAACCCAACAAGAAGATATGACAACTGTAAATATTTATGCACCCAACATGGGAACACCCAAATACATAAAACATTTAGTAGAAAACATAAAGGAACTAAGGAATAGTAAACAATAATTGTCGAGAACTGTAGCACTCCACTTACATCAATGGACAGATCATCCAAACAAAAAACCAACAAGGAAAGAATGGCTTTGAATGACACACTGAACCGGACAGATTTAATAGATATATTCAGAACTTCCCATCCTAACATACCAGAATGCACATTCCTCCCCAGTGTAGATGGAACATTCTCCAGAATGGATCACATATTAGGCTACAAAACATGTCTCAACAAATTAAAAAAAAAAAAAGATCAAAGTTATACTGTATATCTTTTCCGACCACAGTGCTATGAAACTAGAAATTGACCACAAGATAAAATCAGGAAAGACACAAATACATGGAGGTTAAATAACATGCTACTAAAGAATGAATGGGTCAACCAAGAAAGAAAAAGAATCAAAATTACATGGAGAGAAATTACAATGAAAACAAAATGGTCCCAAATCTTTGGGAGGCAGCAAAAGTAGTTCTAAGAGGGAATCTTGTAGTAATATAGGCCTACATCAAGAAGCATGAAAAACTTCAAATAAACCACCTAACCTTATACTTAAAGTAACTGGGTGTGGTACAAAAACAATGAATACTGTTACGCTGAAAATAAATTTTTAAAAAAGTACCTAAAAAAAAAAGAACAAAGAAAAACCAAAAGGTTAGAACAGAAATAAATGAAATAGAAAAACAAAAGACTCAAATAACCTATCTAAAGTGAAGCAGGAAGAATAGAAAATTACCAGCAATGAAATAGAATCAGTAATCAAAAAACTTCAGACAAGGAGGAGTCAAGATGGCGGAGAAGTAGCAGGCTGAGACTACTTCGGGTAGCGGGAGATCAGCTAAATAGCTTATCTAAAGATTGCAAACACCTACAAATCCAAAGGGAGATTGAAGAGAAGAAGAACAGCAATTCCAGAAACAGAAAATCAACCACTTTCTGCAAGGTAGGACTGGCGGAGAAGTGAATCCAAAGCGACGGGAAGATAGACCGCGGGGGGAGGGGCCGGCTCCCGGTGAGCGGCGGAGCAACGGAGCAAAATCAGGACTTTTAAAAGTCTGTTCCACTGAGGGACATCGCTCCAGAGGCTTAACTGGGGTGAAGCCCAGGCGGGGTCAGCGCGGCCTCAGGTCCCGCAGGGTCGCAGAAGGATCGGGGGTGTCTGAGTGTCGCAGAGCTTACCGGTATTAGAACGGGGAAGCCGGCTGCAGAGACAGAGCCGAGGAGTGACTCTCAGCTCAGGGTTGCCTTGAACCGGTCGCAGGCTCGGTCAGCTCGGAGCGCGGCCGGAGGCCAGGGTGACGGGAGTCATTTGGCGCTGTTTTCTGAGGGTGCACTGAGGAGTGGGGCCCCGGGCTCTCGGCTCCTCTGGGCCGGAGACCGGGAGGCCGCCATCTTTATTCCCGTCCTCCGGACTCTACGGAAAGCGCTCAGGGAACAAAAGCTCCCGAAAGCGAACCCGAGCGGATGACTCAGCGCGGCCCCGGGTAAGGGCGGTGCAACTCTGCCTGGGGCAAAGACGCTTGAGAATCACTACAACGGGCCCCTCCCCAAGAAGATCTACGGGAAACCCAGGCAGGACCAAGTTCACCTACCAAGGAGAACGGCGGAATTCCAGAGGAGAAGAAAGCAAAGCACGGAACTCATGGCTTTCTCCCCATGATTTTTTAGCCTTGCAGTTAATTTAATTTTTTTTCTTTTTCAATTTTTTTTCTTTTTCTCTTCTTCTGCTACATTTTTTTTAACTTTTACAGTTTTCTTTTTTTAACGTTTTTTAAATAGTTTATCTAATATATATATATATTTTCCTCTTTTTATATTTTTTCTTTATCAGCTTTCTTTTTTTTAATAGTTTTTTTTTTCTTTCTTTCTGAACCCCTTTTTATCCCCTTTCTCCCCCCTCACAATTCAGGATCTCTTCTGATTTGGCTAAAGCATATTTTCCTGGGGTTGTTGCCACCCTTTTAGTATTTTACTTGCTCCTTCATAAACTCTTATCTGGACAAAATGACAAGGCGGAAAAATTCACAACAAAAAAAGAACAAGAGGCAATACCAAAGGCTAGGGACCTAATCAATACAGACATTGGTAATATGTCAGATCTAGAGTTCAGAATGATGATTCTCAAGGTTCTAGCCGGGCTTGAAAAAGGCATGGAAGATATTAAAGCAACCCTCTCGGGAGATATAAAAGCCCTTTCTGGAGAAATAAAAGAACTAAAATCTAACCAAGTTGAAATCAAAAAAGCTATTAATGAGGTGCAATCAAAAATGGAGGCTCTCACTGCTAGGATAAATGAGGCAGAAGAAAGAATTAGCAATATAGAAGACCAAATGACAGAGAATAAAGAAGCTGAGCAAAAGAGGGACAAACAGCTACTGGACCACGAGGGGAGAATTCGAGAGATAAGTGACACCATAAGACGAAACAACATTAGAATAATTGGGATTCCAGAAGAAGAGGAAACAGAGAGGGGAGCAGAAGGTATATTGGAGAGAATTATTGGAGAGAATTTCCCCAATATGGCAAAGGGAACAAGCATCAAAATCCAGGAGGTTCAGAGAACCCCCCTCAAAATCAATAAGAATAGGTCTACACCCCGTCACCTAATAGTAAAATTGACAAGTCTTAGTGACAAAGAAAAGATCCTGAAAGCAGCCCGGGAAAAGAAGTCTGTAACGTACAATGGTAAAAATATTAGATTGGCAGCAGACTTATCCACAGAGACCTGGCAGGCCAGAAAGAGCTGGCATGATATATTCAGAGTACTAAATGAGAAAAACATGCAGCCAAGAATACTATATCCAGCTAGGCTATCATTGAAAATAGACGGAGAGATTAAAAGCTTCCAGGACAAACAAAAACTGAAAGAATTTGCAAATACCAAACCAGCTCTACAGGAAATATTGAAAGGGGTCCTCTAAGCAAAGAGAGACCCTAACAGTAGTAGATCAGAAAGAAACAGAGACAATATACAATAACAGTCACCTTACAGGCAATACGATGGCACTAAATTCATATCTCTCAATACTTACCCTGAATGTTAATGGGCTAAATGCCCCAATCAAAAGACACAAGGTATCAGAATGGATAAAAAAACAAAACCCATCTATATGTTGCCTACAAGAAACTCATCTTAAACCCGAAGACACCTCCAGGTTTAAAGTGAGGGGGTGGAAAAGAATTTACCATGCTAATGGACATCAGAAGAAAGCAGGAATGGCAATCCTTATATCAGATCAATTAGATTTTAAGCCAAAGATTATAATAAGAGATGAGGAAGGACACTATATCATACTCAAAGGAACTGTCCAACAAGAAGATCTAACAATTTTAAATATCTATGCCCCTAACGTGGGAGCAGCCAACTATATAAACCAATTAATAACAAAATCAAAGAAACACATCGACAAGAATACAATAATAGTAGGGGATTTTAACACTCCCCTCACTGAAATGGACAGATCATCCAAGCAAAAGATCAACAAGGAAATCAAGGCCTTAAATGACACACTGGACCAGATGGACATCACAGATATATTCAGAACATTTCACCCCAAAGCAACAGAATACACATTCTTCTCTAGTGCACATGGAACATTCTCCAGAATAGATCACATCCTTGGTCCTAAATCAGGTCTCAACCGGTATCAAAAGATTGGGATCATTCCCTGCATATTTTCAGACCACAATGCTCTGAAGTTAGAACTCAATCACAAGAGGAAATTTGGAAAGAACCCAAATACATGGAGACTAAACAGCATCCTTCTAAAGAATGAATGGGTCAACCAGGAAATCAAAGAAGAATTGAAAAAATTTATGGAAACAAATGATAATGAAAACACAACAGTTCAGCATCTGTGGGACACGACAAAGGCAGTCCTGAGAGGAAAATATATAGCGGTACAAGCCTTTCTCAAGAAACAAGAAAGGTCTCAGGTACACAACCTAACCCTACACCTAAAGGAGCTGGAGAAAGAACAAGAAAGAAACCCTAAACCCAGCAGGAGAAGAGAAATCATAAAGATCAGAGCAGAAATCAATGAAATAGAAACCAAAAAAAACAATAGAACAAATCAACGAAACTAGGAGCTGGTTCTTTGAAAGAATTAATAAGATTGATAAACCCCTGGCCAGACTTATCAAAAAGAAAAGAGAGAGGACCCAAATCAATAAAATCATGAATGAAAGAGGAGAGATCACAATGAACACCAAAGAAATACAGACAATTATAAGAACATACTATGAGCAAATCTACGCCAACAAATGGGAAATGGATGCATTCCTAGAGACATATAAACTACCACAACTGAACCAGGAAGAAATAGAAAGCCTGAACAGACCCATAACCAGTAAGGAGATTGAAACAGTCATCAAAAATCTCCAAACAAACAAAAGCCCAGGGCCAGATGGCTTTCCGGGGGAATTCTACCAAACATTTAAAGAAGAACTAATTCCTATTCTCCTGAAACTGTTCCAAAAAATAGCAATAGAAGGAAAACTTCCAAACTCATTTTATGAGGCCAGCATCACCTTGATCCCAAAACCAGACAAGGATCCCAACAAAAAAGAGAACTACAGACCAATATCCTTGATGAACACAGATGCAAAAATTCTCACCAAAATACTAGCCAATAGGATTCAACAGTACCTTAAAAGGATTATTCACGACGACCAAGTGGGATTTATTCCAGGGCTGCAAGGCTGGTTCAACATCCGCAAATCAATCAATGTGATACAACACATTAATAAAAGAAAGAACAAGAACCATATGATACTCTCCATAGATGCTGAAAAAGCATTTGACAAAGTACAGCATCCCTTCCTGATCTAAACTCTTCAAAGTGTAGGGATAGACGGCACATACCTCAATATTATCAAAGCCATCTATGAAAAACCCACCGCAAATATCATTCTCAATGGAGAAAAACTGAAAGCTTTTCCGCTAAGGTCAGGAACACGGCAGGGATGTCCGTTATCACCACTGCTATTCAACATAGTACTAGAAGTCCTACCCTCAGCAATCAGACAACAAAAGGAAATTAAAGGCATCCAAATCGGCAAAGAAGAAGTCAAACTATCACTCTTCGCAGATGATATGATACTCTATGTGGAAAACCCAAAAGACTCCACTCCAAAACTGCTAGAACTTGTACAGGAATTCAGTCAAGTGTCAGGATATAAAATCAATGCACAGAAATCAGTTGCATTTCTCTACACCAACAACAAGACAGAAGAAAGAGAAATTAAGGAGTCCATCCCATTTACAATTGCACCCAAAACTATAAGATACCTAGGAATAAACCTAACCAAAGAGACTAAGAATCTATACTCAGAAAACTATAAAGTACTCATGAAAGAAATTGAGGAAGATACAAAGAAATGGAAAAATGTTCCATGCTCCTGGATTGGAAGAATAAATATTGTGAAAATGTCTATGCTACCTAAAGCAATCTACACATTTAATGCAATTCCTATCAAAGTACCATCCATTTTTTTCAAAGAAATGGAACAAATAATCCTAAAATTTATATGGAACCAGAAAAGACCTCGAATAGCCAAAGGAATATTGAGAAAGAAAGCCAAAGTTGGTGGCATCACAATTCCGGACTTCAAGCTCTATTACAAAGCTGTCATCATCAAGACAGCATGGTACTGGCACAAAAACAGACACATAGATCAATGGAACAGAATAGAGAGCCCAGAAATGGACCCTCAACTCTATGGTCAACTCATCTTCGACAAAGCAGGAAAGAATGTCCAATGGAACAAAGACAGCCTCTTCAATAAATGGTGTTGGGAAAATTGGACAGCCACATGCAGAAAAATGAAATTGGATCATTTCCTTACACCACACACGAAAATAGACTCAAAATGGATGAAGGATCTCAATGTGAGAAAGGAATCCATCAAAATCCTCGAGGAGAACACAGGCAGCAACCTCTTCGACCTCAGCCGCAGCAACATCTTCCTAGGAACATCACCAAAGGCAACGGAAGCAAAGGCAAAAATGAACTTTTGGGATTTTATCAAGATCAAAATCTTCTGCACAGCAAAGGAAACAGTTAACAAAACCAAAAGACAACTGACAGAATGGGAGAAGATATTTGCAAATGACATATCAGATAAAGGGCTAGTGTCCAAAATCTATAAAGAACTTAGCAAACTGAACACCCAAAGAACAAATAATCCAATCAAGAAATGGGCAGAGGACATGAACAGACATTTCTGCAAAGAAGACATCCAGATGGCCAACAGACACATGAAAAAGTGCTCCATATCACTCAGCATCAGGGAAATACAAATCAAAACCACCATGAGATATCACCTCACACCAGTACGAATGGCTAAAATTAACAAGTCAGGAAATGACAGATGCTGGCGAGGATGCGGAGAAAGGGGAACCCTCCTACACTGTTGGTGGGAATGCAAGCTGGTGCAACCACTCTGGAAAACAGCATGGAGGTTCCTCAAAATGTTGAAAATAGAACTACCCTATGACCCTGCAATTGCACTGCTGGGTATTTACCCTAAAGATACAAACATAGTGATCCGAAAGGGCACATGCACCCGAATGTTTATAGCAGCAATGTCTACAATAGCCAAACTATGGAAAGGACCTAGATGTCCATCAACAGACGAATGGATCAAGAAGATGTGGTATATATACACAATGGAATACTACGCAGCCATCAAAAGAAATGAAATCTTGCCATTTGCGACGACGTGGATGGAACTAGAGGGTATCATGCTTAGCGAAATAAGTCAATCGGAGAAAGACAACTATCATATGATCTCCCTGATATGAGGGAGAGGAGATGCAACATGGGGGGTTGAGGGGGTAGGAGAAGAGTAAATGAAACAAGATGGGATTGGGAGGGAGACAAACCATAAGTGACTTTTAATCTCACAAAACAAACTGAGGGTTGATGGGGGGAGGGGGTTGGGAGAGGGGGTGGGGTTATGGATATCAGGGAGGATATGTGCTATGGTGAGTGTTGTGAAGTGTGTAAACCTGGCGATTCGCAGACCTGTACCCCTGGGGATAAAAATATATGTTTATAAAGCTGTAAAAAAAAAAAAAGAAAGGATGAATCCCCAAGTTTTGTAGCAACATGGACGGGACTGGAAGAGATTATGCTGAGTGAAATAAGTCAAGCAGAGAGAGTCAATTATCATATGGTTTCACTTATTTGTGGAGCATAACAAATAGCATGGAGGACAAGGGGAGATGGAGAGGAGAAGGGAGTTGAGGGAAATTGGAAGGGGAGGTGAACCATGAGAGACTATGGACTCTGAAAAACGATCTGAGAATTTTGAAGGGGTGGGGGGTGGGAGGTTGGGGGCACCAGGTGGTGGGTATTGTAGAGGGCACGGATTGCATGGAGCACTGGGTGTGGTGCAAAAATAATGAATACTGTTATGCTGAAAAAAATAAAAAAATTATAAAAAAAAAAAAAACTTCAGACATACAAAAGTCCAGGATCAAATGGCTTCACAGATGAATTCTACCTAACATTTAAAGAAGAGTAAATATTTATTCTTCTCAAACTTTTTGAAAAAAAAAATAGAAAAAGATGGAAAACTTCCCAATTTATTCTGAGAACAGCATTATGCTAATATCAAAACTAGATAAAGACACTACAAAAGAGAGAGAGAGAGAGAGAAATGTTTTTCACAGAACTAGAAAGAAAGAGTCCTGAAATTTGTATGGAAGCATGAAAGAGCCTAAATAACAAAAGCAGTCTTGGGGGCTGTGGGGCGTGGGGGAGGGCAAAGCTGGAGGCATCACAATTCCAGACTTCAAGTTATATTACAAACTGTAGTAATGGAGACCATATGATACTGGCACATGGATCAAGGCAACAGAATAGAAAGTCCGAAACCCACGGTTATATGGTCAATTAATCTTTAACAGAGGAGATGAGAATATGCAATCAGAGAAAGTCTTTTCAACAAATGCTTTTGGAAAACTGGACAGCTACATGCAAAAGAATGAAACTGGACCATTTTATCACACCATACACAAAAATAAACTCAAAATTGACTGAGGGCCTACTTGTAAGACCTGAAACCAGAAAAATCCTTGAAGAGAATACAGGCAGATAGGTCTTTGAATTAGATGTAGCAACTTTTTTCTACATGTATCTTCTGAGGCAAAGGAAACAAAAGCAAAATTTAACTGCTGGGAGTATATCAACATGGAAAGCTTCTGCACAATAAAGGAAACAACTAAGAGAACTAAAAGGCCACCTACTTAATGGGAAAATATATTTGCAAATGACACATCTGATTAAGGATTATTATTCAAAATATATTGAGAACTTAACACCAAAAAACCCCAAATAATCCAATTAAATGAGCAGATTACATGAACAGATATTTCTCCAAAGAAGACATCTAGATGGCCAACAGACACATGAAAAGATACTCAACACTGCTCATCATCAGGGAAATGCAAATCAAAGCCACAATGAGATATCACCTGTGATATCAGCTGTGGAATGGTTAAAATAAAAAACTCAAGGGGTGCCTGGGTGGCTCAGTCAGTTAAGCAGCTGCCTTTGGCTCAAGTCATGATCCCAGGGTCCTTAGATCAAGTCCCGCATTGTGCTCCTTGCCCAGCAGGGAGCCTGCTTCTCCCTCTGCCTGCCACTCCTCCTGCTTGTGCTCTTTCCTTTCTCTCTCTCTGGCAAATGAATGAATGAATGAGTGAGTGAGTGAATAGAATAAAAAACCCAAGGAAGAATAAGTGCTGAGGAGAATTCGGAGTAAAAGGAAAGCTCTCTCACTATTGGTTCGAATGCAAACTGGTGCAATCACTGTGGAAGACAGTATGAAAGTTCAAGTTAAAAATAGAACTATCCTGCAATCCAGTAATCATACTATGAGGTATTTACCACAAAATATACAAAAATACTAATTTGAAGGGATAGATGCACCCCTATGTTTGTTGCAGCATTATTTATAATAGTTGAACTGTAAAATAGCCTAAGTGTCCATTGATAGGTGGTTAATGGATAAAGAAGATGTGTTATATATAATATGGAATATTATTCAGCCATGAAAAAGTCTGAACTCTTTCTGCTTTCAACAACATGGATGGATTGAAAGAGCATAATGGTAAGTGAAATAATCCAGTCAGAGAAAGACTAATAGCATATCATTTCATTCGTATGTGGAGTTTAAGAAATGAATCAAAGAACAAAGGAGAAAAAAGGAGGGACATAACAAGAAACAGACTCTTAACTATAGAAAACAAACTGACAGTTACCGGAGGAGATTTGGGTGAGGAGATGGCTGAAAGATGTAAAAGGAATAAGAGTATACTTATCTTGATGACACTGAGTAATATATGGAACTATTAAATCACTATATTATACACCTGAAACTAATAGAATACTGTATGTTAACTACATGGGATTAAAATTTTAAAAAAATTTTAAAAATTATAATGGTAGAGAAAGAAAAAATTAAAACAACAAAATGTTGCTCAAGATGCTCTTTCTGTTCTGTTAATATATGACCAGAGGTACATATTCTGCATAGAAAGCCCAAAAGATAGAATCCATAGAAATTATTATTCAAATTAATAATATTTTAAAGGTAGTTGGATATAAGATCCATATTAAATTTCATTTCTGTATGCCAGAAAAACAGTTATAAAATGTAATTTAAGTAGAAATATAATTTAAATATATCATTGTCCATAACAACAGAATATATACCCAACAACAATCACATTTAACACAAGACATGCCAAGACTGTATGGAAGAAATTTAATATCTTATTGAAGGTTATTCAAATTGAAATAAGTAATTCCTTATGAGGGCTAAAATTTTGTTTTGTTAAGTGCTCTACCTCCACGTAGCCACAATGAACTATAAATAAATGAAGATACATTAATTTATTGATATACTCCAAAAAAATACCCAAAGTGTGGGGTGCCTGGGTGGCTCAGTGGGTTACAGCCTCTGCCTTAGGCTCAGGTCATGATCCCAGGGTTCTGGGAACGAGCCCCGCATCGGGCTCTCTGCTCAGCAGGGAGCCTGCTTCCTCCTCTCTCTCTGCCTGTCTCTCTGCCTACTTGTGATCTCTCTGTCAAATAAATAAATAAAATCTTAAAAAAAAATACCCAAAGTGTTTATTAAAGAACTTGTTTTTTTTTTTTAAGTTTTATTTATTTGAGAGAGAGGGAGGAAGGAAAAGAGAGAGAGAGAGCACAAGTTGAGGGAAAGGCAGAAGGAGTGGGAGAAGCAAACTCCCCATTGAGCAGGGAGCCCAACACAGGGCTTGATCCCAGGACCATGACCTGAACTGAAGGCAGACACTAACTAATTGAGCCATATAGGCACCCCAGGGAACTTTTCAATCTTTACAATTTATATAGAAACACAAAGACCCACTATAGCCTTGGTATGCTTGGAGAAGAATACTAAGTAGTGTAACTATAGTGACTATGTTGTATATTAGATCCCTAGAACATATTATTCCTACAACTGGAAGATTTTAATTTTTGACTAACATCTTCCCACTCCCCCTTTCCTCCCCATCCCTGACCCTGGTGACCGCAATTCTACTCTCTGTTTCTATAGTTTGATATTTTTATAGCTTGCTTATAAATGAGATTATAAAGTATTTTTCTTCTGTGTCTGACTTATTTCACTCAAATAATGCCCTTGAGGCCCATCCATGATGTTTGTTGCAAATGGCAAAATTTCCTTCTTTCTCAGGGCTGGAAAATATTCAGTTTTACACATATATGTGTGTAAACATATATATGTGTGTGTGTGTGTAGATAAATATATATATATATATATATAATGTGTGTAAGTTTTTTTTTTTCACTTCTTTTATCCATTTATCTCTATGTGAACACTTAGGCTGTTTCCATACCTTGGCTGTCCTAAATAATGCTGCAATGAACATGGGATACAGATATCTCTTTGAGATACCTTTAGATATATACCCAGAAGTGAGATTGCTAGATTATATGTACTTTTATTTTTAATTTTTTCAGAATCCTCCATACTGTTTTCCATAGTGGCTTCACCAGTTTATATTCCCACAAAAAGTGCATAACTGTTCTCTTTCTTCCACACCCTCTTCTGTAATTGTTGTTTCTTGTCATGTTGATATTAACTCTTCTAAGAAGTATAGAGTGATACCTTATTATCATTTTGAGTTGCATTTCCCTGATATTATGGCTGTTGAACATCTTTTCATGTATTTTTAGACTATTTGTATGTCTCCTTTGGAAAAAGTCTATTTTGGTTCTTAGCCCATTTTTAGTGAGATTTATTCCTTGTTGAGTTTCTTATATACCTTCCATATTAATCTGTTATCAGATATACGGTTTGTACCTATTTTCTTCCATTCCATTTGTTGCCTTTACCTTTTATTAATTATTTCTTTTGCTATGCAGAAGTTTTTTTATTCTGATATAGTCTCACTTGTTTAATTTTGCTTTTGTTGCTTATGCTTTTGGTATCATATCCAAAAAATATTTTTGCCAAGACCAATCTTAAGGAATTTTTCCCCTAGGTTTTCTTCCAGAGTTTTATATTCTAAGGGATAGACATTGAAGTCTTTTAACCATTTTGAGTTAATTTTTGTGAATAATATAAGGAATCAGTTTTATTATTTTGCATGTTATTTCCAGTTTTCCAGTTTATTGAAGAGATTATGTCCCTTATTGAATATATTTAACTTCTTGGTCAAATATTAGTTGACCGTATATGTGTATGTTTATTTCTGGGCTCTCATTCTGCTCCATTTGTCTACCTATTTTAATGCCAGTACTATACTGTTTTGATTACTATAGATTTGTAATATAGTTTGAAATCAGAAATTGTGAAGCCTCCACTTTTGTTCTTCCTCAAGAGTGCTTTGGCTATTTAGGGTCTGATGGCAGTGCACAGATCTGCCCCAAGGGCCAGCTTGAGGGCTGGCCTTAGGGTGAGGTTCAGTCTTCTGGTATGGTCACAGGGCAATGTTCATAATATCACTGAGGTTTAGGTTTTTCACTAGGACCATGCTCTCCAGCAACTCCCTGGGGATTCCATGTGGCCTGGTTTCTTCCTGTGCTCCTACCTGGCACAGCCAGGTATCCCAAATCCATGTGCCTTCAGAACTAGAGTTTGGGCCCTGTCGGTGCCACAGCTAGGGCTAGGGTTGAGGTTATGGACAGGGAGTCCACAGTCCAGAGGCCTATCTGATGGCACCACCCAGAACTCCCTGGGGGGTGGTTGAGGGTGAGCATTAGGGTGAGGCTTAGGGTTCATGTTTGGGTTCAGTGATTAAGCACATGATGGGGCTGAAGATCAGGTTTTACCTAGAATCGTGCTCTCCAATGGGATCCCAGTGGTTGTGCCTGGCATGGTTTCCTCCTGTATTCTTGGCTGATTTGTCAAGGATGAGTCTATGTCCCAAATCCCATCTTTGCTGAGACTTGGCATTCAGGCCCAGGGAAGGACAAAACCAAAGCCCTGCCTATGCTTAGGGTGAGGATCCAGTGGACAGTATGCACTATCATTTATATCTGGACTGATCTTTGTTTTTTTTTTTTTTTCTCCCTCCTGCTAAATATGGTCTTAGTTTGATTTTCTTTTCTCTTCTTTTTTCTTTTCTTTTTTTTTTTATTTTAGTTCCTTGATATATAAAAGTAAGTTTTTTTATTTGACATCTTTGTTTTTGCTTAAAGCTGGTATTGGTCACTATAAACTTCCCTCTTAGAATCGGGTTTGTTACATCCCATAGGTTTTGGTACCTTATGTTTTCATTTTTATTTGTTCCAAGAATTGCTTTAATGTCTCTTGGGTCTCTTCTTTGACCAACTGGTTGTTCACAAGTGTGGGGTTAAGTTTCCACATATTTACAAGTTTTCCAATTTTTTTTTTTCTGTTGCTGATTTGTAGGTTCATACCATTGTGGTTAGAAAAAGAATTGGATGACTTTAATCTTCTTGAATTTGTTAAGACTTGTTTTGTGACCTAACATGTGATCTATCCTGGAAAATGTTCCCTGTGCACTTCAGAAGAATATGTATGTTTGCTGCTGTTGGATGGAATGTTTTGAATATGTCTGTTAGGTCCATTTGGTCATTGATATAGTTCAAGTCCAACATTTCCTTATGGATTCTCCATCTGAATCACCTCCCCATTGTTGCAGGTGGGGTATTGAATTTGTACTATTGTCTATTTCTCTCCTCAGATTTTTTGGTAATTGCTTAATATATTTAGATGCTCCCATGTTGGGTGCACTTATATTTATAATTATTATATCCTCTTGACGAATCAACTCCTTTGACATTACATACTGACCTTTGTCTCTCTTTACTGTTTTTGACTTGAAATCTTTTTGTCTGACATAAATATATCTAACCTTGTTATCTTTTGGTTTTCACTTGCATGGAATTTCTCTTTCTATCCCCTCACTTTGAGCCTATGTATGTCTTGAAAGCTGAATATCCTATAGGCAGCATAAAGTTAGATCTCCTTTTTAATCTATTCAGCCACTGTATGTCTTTAATTGGAGAAGTTATTCTATTTACATTTAAAGTAATTGTTGATAAGTATGTACTTACTAATGCCATCCTATTCATTGTTTTCTGGCTATCTTATAATCCTCTTATTCCTTTCTTTCTCTCTTGCTGTCTTCCTTTGTAAGTTGATAACTTTCCATTGTAGTATTCTTTTATCCCCTTCTCTTTATCTTTTGCATATCTATAGTAAACTTTATTTCCATAGGACAGTAGCTTTTTGCCTCACAGTTACCATAAGGATTAAATAAAATATCTTATAGCTGTGACAGTCTATTTTACATTAACTTATCTGCATTAAAAATGGTATTTTTATTCTTTCTCTTTTATTTAATTTTTTATATTTCTGATATCATAATTTACCTTTTATTTTTTGTGCCCATTAACAAATTATTGTAACTATAATTATTTTTAATACTTTTTTTCCTTTATTTATTTGACAGAGAGAAATCACAAGTAGGCAGAGAGGCAGGCAGAGAGAGAGGAGGAAGCAGGCTCCCTGCTGAGCAGAAAGCCTGATGTGGGGCTTGAACCCAGGACCTGGGATCATGACCTGAGCTGAAGGCAGCGGCTTAACCCACTGAGCCACCCAGGCGCCCTAATACTTTTTTTCCTTTAACTTTTATACTAAAGTGGTTAACACTCCATCATATTATATTTTTTAAATATTCTGAATTTGACTATATATTTACCTTTATCAGTGTGTTGTATATTTCCCTGTTTTTATGTTACTGACTAACTTCCTTTTGTTTCAACCTGAAATCCTTTTGGCATTTCTTTCAAAGCGAGTCTAGTGGTGATGAACTCCCTCAGCTTTTGTTTGTTTGGGAAAGTCTTTAGCTTGCCTTTATTTCTGTAGGACAACTTGCAAGGTAAAGTATTTTTGGTTGACAGATTTTTTTTTTTTCCCTTCAGGACTTTGGATATATCACTCCACTCTCTCTTGGTCTGCAAGGTTTCTGCCAAGAATTATGCTGATAGCTTCATTGGGGTTCCCTTGTATGAGAACAATTTTCTTTTCTTTTTCTACTATTAATGTTCTGTCTCTTTTATTTTAGTCAGTTATATTACAATATATTTTGGAGAAATTGTTTTAGATTGAAATGTTGGGGTTATCTATCAGCTTCATTATCTTAGGTGTCCAGACCTTTCCCCAGATTTGGGAAGTCTCAGTCAGCCATTATCTATCTAATTAAAATTTTTATCTGAGTCTCTTTTCCTTCTGGGACTCCAGTAATTAAATTGTTTCTATTACTAATATTCTATAGATCACATAGATTTTCTTCACTCTTTTTTCTTCTTCTTCTTTTATTCTTTTTTTGACTGAATAATTTCAAAGGTCCTGTTCTCCTATTTTAGATTCTTTCTTCTGATTTATCAAGTCTGCTGTTGATGCTTTCTATTGCACTTTTTCCCCACCTAATTAATTGTATACTTCAGTTCAGCATTTCTGTTTGGTTCTGTGTGTGTGTGTGTGTGTGTGTGTGTGTGTGTGTGATTTCTTTTTCTGTGTCAAATTTCTGATTTTTTGTGTGTCTTATTTTCCTAATTGTATTATATTGCCTTTCTGTGTTTTAATTTTTGTAGTTCAGTGAGTTTCCTTAAAATGGCTATTTTGAATTCTTCATTGGGTAAATCATAGATCTCTGTGTTTGGGGTTGGTTATTGGAAAATTATCATGATCTTTGTTGGGGTCCTGTTTCCTTATTTTTTAATATTCCTTTAAGTTTTGCATTGCTGCCTTTGCATTTGAAGTAGCAGTCACTCCCTCCAGTCTTTACATACTGACTTTGGGAGATAAATACCTTCCATCAGAACTGCTAGGGATTCTGAGTCTTTCTCACACTTTTTCCATGAGTGTGCCTGCTCCCTCTTGTGACATAATATTTAAACTTGTATGCCTTTTCTCAATCCCAAAAAGCCATAGTGGGTGCTGACAGCCTCTCTTTTGCTTTCCCTAGTGCTTTGCTAAGTGCTCAAGCTTGTAGTTTCTCCCAGGCCTATGGATTTGGGTGAGCTTTCTGTGTGTACTCACTAGCCATCTGCTGAAGCTTGCTCTCACCACCCCTGAGAAAGCACACTGAGAAAGTACCACTTCCTCCCCCAAAAGTTGGGGAGGAAGTGGTATACAGAGCACTGGAAGTGCCTGCAAGTCAGTTAGGGTGGTCCATAGGTGAGATTTCCCCAGCAACTTGTTGGAAGACATCCTGATGGAGTCCATGAGACTGCTGGGAGGATATGCGTCCCTTTATTATGTTCCATTCCAAGCCTTGGTTGCTATTCTCTCAGTGCTCACCACCCTCTAGGCATGCAGGTCAGGACTCAGCACTCTGTGTGAGAGGAGGGAAAATGGGCCTCATTAGCAGCATCCCACACAGCTAGGGAAACCAAGCACTCTTCACACTTTCTCACTTACCTTTGTGGGAGAAATCACAGACCAAGAACATCTCTCTTATCATTGAGCTGTGCTACTTTGTGGGATGGGTGATATGGCTAAAGTCAAACTATTACTCTTCATTGTGTCCAGTCTTAGTTTTTTTTCTTTTTCTTTTCTCTAGCAATGTGCTTTAACATCTCCATTGACTCTTGGGCTTCCACGAAGGCACTCTCATCTGTGGGTAAATGTCTAAGTCAGTGTTCTTCAGAGTTCAGTGTTCTTCAGAGACTCCCAGTAGTGACCCACATGGCTGGAGCTGCTTCATGAGCCATTTTGTGGTCCACAGCTGGGATTGAGTTCTTTATGTCTATCACCCAACACACAGTAGGTGTGACTTTTCATTAGTCGCTTGACATATTGTGCTAACAACAGAACCAGTGACAAGTGAGGTTGTAGATGAGTTCTCAGGTAAACAGAGCTGTTTTTAGGTTCATTGAGTCAGTCGCCTTAGTAAAAGTCTGTTTTCTTAAAATGGCTGTTTTCATTCTTGAATAGCATCAGGATTTCATAGTCTCCTACCTGGATCCCACAGCTCCCACAAAGGTGCAAATATGGATGGATGCCAAATTAGTGTTATTGAGGAGGAATACGTTCAAAGGACATCTTATTTGGCCATCTTCTTGATGTCACTCTCCCTTAATTTTTCATTTCTGAAGTAACAGACTACCACAAATTTAATGGCTTAAAACAGAGCATTCAAAATTCAACAGTTTCTGTGAGTAAAAAGCATGGATTTGGCTTAGCTTGGTCCTCTGTTTAAGCTCTCATAAGACTGCAGTTGGGGCATTGGCTGAACTTCATTCTCATTTGGAGGCTTGCCTAAGGAAGAATCTACTTCTATACTCATTAGGTTGTTCACAGAGTTTATTATTTGTAGCTGTAGAGCTAATGGTAGTTCACTTCTTCAAGACCAGAAGGAGAATCTCTTTTCATGAAAGTCCCAGTCCTTCTTTAAAGGGTTTTCACCTGACTGAACCAGGTCCAATGATAATTTCTCTTTGGATTAGCTTGAAATCAACAGATCTGAAAATCCATTCACCTTTGCTCTATAAAGTAACCTGATCAAAGAAATTACAGGTTACATTCTATTGGTTAAAACAAAATCACAGGTTCTCACACTCAAGATGAGAGAATTGTACCAGTGTGTTATTAATATAGGGTCATTTTATGGTGCATCTCCCAGTTTTAATAATTAAGATAATGTGGTAATTGTGCTGGAATTGACATGTAAAACAGATCCATACATATATGGGTATGTGAATAAAATAGATCCATACTTATATGGCATTGTGGATGACTGAGGGTGACAATGAATGATGCTGTGACAGCCAATCTTGGACTTTAAGAAATTTAATTTGAAGAAGAATCAACTACATATAAAAATAAAAACAAAGCTTATAGACAAAAACAATGTAATACCTTTGTGATCTCTGGATAAGAAACAGATTCTCAACAGCACTAACAATAACATAAAAGTTTGATAGATTTAAATCCTTAAAATGAAGAATTTAATTCATGAACACATGTCATAAACAAAAGAAAAAGATAAGTCTTCCAAGGCAAAACTTTTTTTTTTTTTCTTAACTGAATATTGCTTTCTAATAACCAGGTCTTGGCCGGCTTTTGAAGGGTACTAACTTAGGATATTTTGAAAGGAGACCAAGGAGATACCTGTGTGAAGGAGTGAGAAGACATGACCATCAGAAGGGGAGCAAATCTGGAGAAATAGCAATGATGTTTAAGAGAGATTCAATGATGATTCACAGACCTGTACCCCTGGGGCAAGTAATACATTATAGATTAATAAAAAATAATTTAAAAATGAGAAATTAAAAGGAAGTTTTTGGTGCATAAGGTGTAATTAATAAACAAGGTTATCGATAGCATGGAGTAAATAATTATTTATAATCATTCTTTCTGGAAAAAAATGCTGGAGTACGGAAGATGTGGCTGGCTAGTCTTTAGCTTTGAGAGAACTCTGAATCTTACTAATCTTTGTACTTCCAACTTCATGAAGCACAGTATTAGCTTAATAAATTTGTATTTCATAAATATGTGCCATTGTGCTAAAAAGTAGTACTACACATGCTCTTCCAAAAAGCTTACATTGGCTCAGGAAACACACACATACATACACACAAATGAACAATTGGCAAAGAGTGACTTGTTCTTATATTTCCACTAGGCCCAAGGTCTTTTTTTTTTTTTTTTTTACTTTGATGGATCAAAGAAAAGCTTTTCAATCCCTCCCCAATTTTTTCTTTTCCATTTTCCCCCAGGGAAGTGGGCATCAGGCACATTCCAGGGTGGACTCTGGAGAACTTCTGTGGATTCTAGATCCCTATTATCTGGCATGAGCCAACCAAAAAACTATGTCCCTTTGGTTTGGAAAGAACTTATAACAGAAAATGAAAACCATTCTGGTCCAGTTCATGAACTGCATTAGGAAAGCTGCACATTGATAAGAGTGCATGGCTTAAACATAACATAGAGGGGGAATAATCCTCCAAGGAACACAAAGCAGGAGCTGAGACTTCACACCCAAGTTGGAGCAGACTGGGTCCATGGGAGTGTGTGAGTGTCTGAGTGTGTGAATGTATGTGTGTGCATATATGTACCCTTACAGAAGGGGAGCAGATAGAAAGAACTACATTATTTTTCAGTCAAGAGCCCTAAATCTAATGGCAGATATAACTTGGGCATATACTTGGTCTGTCTGAAGAACTTTCATGTTTACAGGTATAAGGAAGAACTTTTGCATCCTCTGAGGGTTTTTATCTCCTCTACTTAGGCCTACACAAACAAATTATGCATATACAGAAACATGTGATGCATCTGGAAATTAGGACCCCATGGCCTCTTCCTTCCAATTTAGGATGAGAGGCATTGACTATGTGTTGTTCTTATGTGGGGCAATGGTCTAGAACCCACGACTCCTCCCTCTCTGGAACTGCTTCTTGTAGTGTGTCCCAAAACCTCACCAAGAACCAACTGAGTTATAGTATCAGGCCCCAGAATGTGACCCTGACAGTCCATCTGTCTTTCATACTTGATAATGGGACATTCAACAGATCTCTGGGTTAGCAAAGATGTATGCTGAGCACAGGTATAGTGTCCATTTACTTCTGGTTGGGGAGAAGCAGATAGATTTACTAAAATGAATTGTGTGTCTGCTCTGAAATTGTCCCTCTTTATCTTTCTCAGAAAACTACAGTGGTAGCTGAAGAAATTATTCAACTCTGGATATCCCATCAAGGCTGCGTTCATAATTGATTTATTATGTTTTGTCTTTCTATGTTTGTTTTCTGCTTGGCTTTTAATTGAATTTTTTGTAAAAATTAATAGACATTTAAGTATCACACATAATTCAATAATATTTCCCCAGGAAATGATGTAACTTGGCATTCATATTAGAAAAATATCTTTGTGTCTTTTGATTGCTTCAGGTTAATCATTTTTATTTCTTTGCAGTGAGATGTTAATTTGCTTAGAATTTTAAGTGTTTCTTGGAAAATGATCTCAGTATTGACGTTTCTATCAACCATCCTGAATACTGCTACAAGAGAACACCACAAAAAACTCTAATAATTAAAAACCAGTTTTCATATGGACTCAATAGAGTCTCCTTGTCAATCTTCTTAAGTAAAAACAGGACTTTCATTATCATCTTTTCATTAAACAAACACTAATCGATTGCTTATCACTAAATAACACTGGTAAACAAGAGAGAGATATTCTATAACCCAACAATTTTATTGGTCTGAAAAATATATTAGCAATTATAGGAATGAATTAATAAGAGTTGTTGAGAGGGGCATAATGAGGACTTCTTGGTAAACTAAATGATTTCTAAGCTGAGATTCAAAGTGAATGGAACTACTGGGATGCAGGGGAAAAGAAAAGAGCACCTAGGCAGATAAAAAGAGATTTATTGGCCCAGGGGGAAAGGTCTTGGTATATCTGAGGACCTGGGGAGACTCTGATGTCCAGAGTGCAAAGACTTCCTTTATAAGGGGCACAGGGCATTGCATGCAGAATGATATAGACCATACTAAATTCATGACAATAATACAAGAGTAGCAAGATGTTGGGAAGGATTATAAGGAGAGATATGTTGGATATTTGTGTTTTAGAATGATCTTTTGGATGATAGGACATAGAATTGTCTGGAGTGGGAAAGGGTTAGTTGTTAGGAGACAGATGGGAGCTATAATAGAATCTGGCACTTGTGGGAAAAGGAATTGAGAACAATGCAGGAAATGAGGAAGGGAAAAGGAAGAGTCATGGGTAGCTTCTGTATTTCTGCCTTGCCTAGTGAGAAGGACTTGACTTTGGTGAGAGAAGAGCAGGCATTGGTGTGGGGGAAGATGACGTTTCAGATCTGGACATGGTAATTTCAGGTGCCAAAATGTTGAATCCAGAATGATGAAGAGTGAAGGTCAAGTAGAGGTGGGGACAAATGTGTTCTCAACAGGATGATGTCAACTTTTATGGTGTGGCTTTGTTTTAGTGGGAGGAAGCAGAATGTCATAAAATGATTTCTTGTGTTTGTTTTCTGGGTTGGCACAGTGTAACTGCTGGAGTCATGAAAGGATAAGATCAACATAAAAATATCAAATAAAACATAAAATGCAAGGTTGATATGCTAAAATAATGCTATAAAATAGAAATATAAGATTGTTACATAAATTTATGTATGAAAGTTTATGTTTAGCTCTGTTACTATTAAAAAAACAAAATGACTATGGATCTGCTTGAGGGTGGATTATGTTTCCCTTTATTTTAAACATGAAACATATAGATGGACTCAAGCAATAATAGCTCATTGAGTAATGGTCTATCACAGAATAGATGTGCATGTCTGTCTCCTCTATCAATTAATATGTTTGTCTTTTTCCAGTGACCATTAAAATGTCTTGCACAGCCATGGACAAAATAAAGTTTATAAAAATTAAGTTTAAGAACACCAGCATTTTGACCTTTTTTCACAATTTGATCTTATTTTAGTTATATATTTTTATTCAAGTCATACATTTAACAAAATTATTTCCCTGAAATATTTTTGAATCAAAGAAAGTTGTTTTACTTTTGATAATATTTTATTACAGGTGATTATGTTGTCATGACCATATATTTTGAGTTGAGTAGAAGAATGGGATACTTCACTATTCAAACATACATTCCCTGTATATTGACTGTGGTTTTATCCTGGGTGTCATTTTGGATAAAAAAAGATGCTACACCAGCAAGAACAGCATTAGGTGAGTTTCAAAAACAAAAGCAAAAACAAGTGTCATTTTGTATAATACTGATACAGAAGTATTCATAAAAATTCTTCCAGTGTAAGAGATTTAGTCCAAATGTAATTGATCTAATATGAAGGCTATTTAAACTGTGCATAGATTGTTTCAAGTAGTCAAGTTAGACTCTGACAATAGAGTTCCAAGTGTGCCACTTAAAATAAGCTGGGTTAGAGATTAAGAACAAATCAATTGCATCATCTGATACTATGCTCTAAGGATGAAGTCATCATAAAAATATAGTCACATCCTGGGAATCTGCCACACTGAAAAGTCTCATTACATTAGTGTAAACGGACACAGCTTTTCATACACTTTTGAGGACTAAAGACATAATATCAGTAAAATAGTCTTTCAGTAACAAAAGTTCTGATTGCCTATAGCAACTTTACCATCAAAAAAGAAAGTGATCATTCTTTTCGGCTACAATCTACACACTAAAGCTCAAAGTCTTTTCATGAATTATCCTCTGATGCCCAAAGTCCTCCTAATAAAACACTAAATTCCAGGGGTTTTAGAATTATGTAACATTTTTATGCCAATCTTTCTTTATGATAGGAGTATTACTTAACTTTCAATATTTTTATGTATGAAAACAGATAATGGGTAAGAGTGATATAAAAGTTGTTTTTGCTTAAACATGTTTTTCAGAAAAGAGGGCATTCTCTCAATTTCAAAATCTTTGCAAAGTGTCTCATATTTTTTCCCTGTATTTGTTACTTTATTCTTTGTTTGTTCAACCAACATAGTACTTTTTGAGCAAGATAAACTAGCCTGTAATACCTCCACCAGTGTTAGTTTTGCATGCTTATAGAAAATACATAATAGAATTGATAAAGAATTCAGCAAAGTCACAACATAAATTTAGTAACTATTTTTGAGGTTATGAACTCACAACTGGTCAGTGCCATAGTAAGCATGACTTGAAAAATCAGCTTGCAAACAATATAATATGTAGTAAGGGTTGCACAAGGTGAAGCTATGAAAGTCCTGTCAAAGAGTCACCATGGTGGCATTAAGGAGATAGAGATACTAGAAATACATAATGCTGGAAGATAATGGATTTACAGTCCAGAAGAGTAGAGAAAAGTCATTAACATCAGAATATTTGGTTAAGAAGCCAGAAAAGGCTATGCCTGAGACTGAAAGGGTACTCTAGAACCCCTCTAAATAAAGCTTAAACCAAACCATAACAAGATCAAGGAGAACCATCAGTAGATTAACTGCCATAAGAAAGCATTTAACGTGGCTTTAAAAAGGATGATACATTTCATAATCTTTGTATCATCCACAATATTGAGTATGCAATAAAAATTATTCAGTATTCTTAGAAGCAGGAAAATGTGACCCATGATAAAGACAAAAAATAGTCAATATAAAAAGAAAAAGCTGGTGTTGAATCAGCAGACATGAGTTTAAAGCAACTTATTATAACAATGGTAAAGTTCTTACAGGAAAATATAATGTCAAAGAATGAACAGATAGATAATCACAGCAGGTAAAGTATATTAAAAAGTAAACTCTAGAATGAAATGTATAATAATTAAATTGAAAAATTCACTAACTGAGCTTACTAGTAGACTGAAGATGGCAGAAAAAAAGATCATGCATAATTGAAGACCATCGTATAAAATTTATCTAATCTGAAGAAGAGAGGGATGAAAAGATTTTAAAAGATGTACAAAACCTCAATGATCATTAGGACAATATGAAGATGTATAACTATAACTTGGGTTCTAAAATGAGAAGAGAAAATGAATAAGATATATATTTTTTTAAATAAATGAGGTTAAAGCCAGACATTGCCAAATGTTGTCCATGATCCTCACTCCACATTGAGTCTCGCTACATTGTGAGGTAGATATAGATGGGTAACAGAAGTGCATCACATTGGATTTGCTTTTACTATGTAATGGGGATAATAATACATGAGCATTGGAGAGGAGGAGCAAGATGGTAGAGGATTAGGAGACCTAAATTTCATCTGGTCCTAGGAATTCAGCTAGATTGTTATCACACCATTCTGAACATCTACAAGCTAAACAGGAGATCAAAGAGAAGAATAGCAACAATTCTAGGAACATAAAAGCTAACACTTTCTGGAATGTAGGACATGCAAAGAGGTGAGTCTGAGGTGATATACAAGAAGATAGGCCACAGGGGGAGGGGGTGGATCCCAGAAAATAGTAGAGCATCAGAGCACAAAATTGGAACTTTTAGAAGTCTGCTCCATGGAGGGACATCACTCCAGAGGCTAAGTGGGGGCTGGAGCCCTCACTGGGATGTGTGTGGTCTCAGGACCCACAGGGTCACAGAAAGACCAGAGATGCCTGAGTGTGGCATAGCTCCCAGATATTGCAGCAGGGAAGCCAGCTGCAGTGATGGAGCCAAGGAGGAGGCTCTCAGCTCAGGATTACCTTAAACTGTTATCTGAGGCACTGACAGGCCACTACTCTTCAAGAAGGGAATCCACAACTGGCAGATCTGGGGAGACCTCCCCTTCCTCCCCAAGGAAGAGTGGTACAAGAGCACGCCACAGGAATCTGCTGGGTTTGGAGACTCCAAATGGGCCTGGCCATGTGCCAGAGATAGGAAGGCTCAGTCACAGTCTGGGTGAACTTGGAGTATGGCTAGAAACCAGGGAGACAGGAGTGTTTGATTGCTTTTTCTCTGAGGGCTCACTGAAGCGGGGGGGGGGGGGGCAAGCTCTTAGCTCCTCCAGGCTGGAGATTGGGAGGCCACCATCTTCATTTCTGCCCTCCATAGCTGTACAGAAAGGGTTCAGAGAACAAAAGTTACTGAGAGCAAAACTGAGCAAATTTCTGTACCTGGCCCCTGTCAAGGGTGGTGCAATTCTGCCTTGGGCAAAGACATCTGAGAATCACTGCAAATCCCCCAGAAGATCAGCAAGAACATCCAGCCAAGATCAAGTTTACTGATCAATGAGAATTGCAAAACTCCAGATCTAGGGGAATATAGCACATTAGAATTCATTGCTTCCCCTCCCACCATGATTCTTTAATTTTTCAAAGTTAAATTTTTTAAATTTTATTTTTTTCTTATTCTATTTTTTTTTATTTTGCCTCTTTCCTGTTTTAACATATTTTAACTATTTCATCTTTACAATACCTTTTAAAAATCTTTTTTTAATTTTCATTTTTTATAGTCATATTCTATCCCTTCATTGTGTTTAACCTTATTTTTTGTATACATATAAGCTTTCCTTTCTTTAAAATTTGGGATACAGTTTCTTCTAACAGACCAAATATACCCTAAATCTAGCATATGACTTTGTTCTAGTCTCAGCCTGATCATGTTCCCTTCTTTTTCTTTCTTTTTTTCAACCAACTTCTTATTTACCAATTCCTTTTTAAAAATCTTTTTTAATTCTCATCCTTAAAGTCATCCCTTCATCATGTTTACTCTTGCATATATATATATAGATATATAGATAGATAGATAGATAGATATATCTATATATCTGATAAATAGAACAGAGCCACACACTGGATTTTGGCTGTATTTTGGTCTATTAGAGGAAACTGCCTCCCAAAATTTTAAAGAAAGAACAACATATATATATATATATATATATATATATATATATATATATATATATATATAAAGGATCTGTCCAACAAGAATGTCTAACAATTTTAAATATCTATGCCCCTAATATAGGAGCAGCCAACTATATAAACCAATTAATAACAAAATCAAAGAAACACATCAAAAATAATACAATGATAGTAGGGACTTTATACCCCCTCACTGCAATGGCCAGATCATATAAGCAAAAGATCAACAAGGAAATAAAGGCTTTAAATGACACACTGGACCAAATGGACATCACAGATATATTAAGAACATTCCATCCCAAAACAATAGAACACGCATTCTTCTCTAGTGCACAGGAAACATTCTCCAGAATAGATCACATCCTGGGTCACAAATCAGAACTCAACTGGTACCAAGAGATTGGGATCATTCCCTGTGTATTTTCAGACCACAATGCTTTGAAACTAGAATTCAACCACAAGATGAATATTAGAAAGAACTCAAATACATGGGGGTTAAAGAGCATCCTTCTAAAGAATGAATGAGTCAACCAGGCAATTAAATGAGAATTTTTAAAAATCATGGAAACAAATGAAAATGAAAACACAACTGTTCAAAATCTTTGGAATGCAACAAAGGTGGTCCTGAGAGGAAAGTATAGAGCATTACAAGCCATTCTCAAGAAACAAAAAAGGTCTCAAATACATGACAAGGATATTCACTCTCACCAGTGTTGTTCAACATAGTACTAGAAGTCCTAGCATCAGTAATCAGACAACAAAAAGAAATAAAAGGCATTCAAATTGGCAAATAAGAAGTCAAACACTCTCTCTTCACAGATGACATGATACTTTATATGGAAAACCCAAGAGACTGCACCCCCAAACTACTAGAAATCATTCAGCAATTCAGTAATGTGGCAGGATACAAAATCGATGTACAGAAATCAGTTGCTTTCTTATACACCAACAATGAAAATACAGAAAGGGAAGTTAGAGAATCGATTCCATGTACTATAGCACCAAGAACCATTAGATACCTGGGAAAAAACCTAACCAAAGAGGTGAAGGATCTGTACTCGAGGAACTACAGAACACTCATGAAACAAATTGAAGAAGACAGAAAAAGATGGAAAAACATTTCATGCTCATGGACTGGAAGAATAAACATTGTTAAAATGTCAATACTGCCTAGAGCAATCTATACTTTCAATGCCATCCTGATCAAAATTCCACCAGCATTTTTTAAAGAGCTGGAACAATCTTAAAATTTGCATGGAACCAGAAGAGACATCGAATTGCTAAGGAAATGTTGAAAAAGAAAAACAAAACTGGGGTCATCATGTTACCTGATTTCAAGCTTTACTGCAGCTGTGATCACCAAGACAGCATGATACTGGCACAAAAACAGACACATAGATCAGTGGAACAGAGTAGAGAGCCCAGATATGGACCCTCACTTCTATGGTCAAATAATCTTCAACAAAGGAGGAAAAAAATACACAGTGGAAAAAAGACAGTCTCTTCAATAAATGGTGCTAGGAAAATTGGACAGCTATGTGTACAAGAATGCAACTCAACCATTCTCTTATACCATACACAAAGATAAACCCAAAATGGATAAAAGACCTCAATGTGATGCAGGAATCTATCAAAATCCTAGAGGAAAACATAGGCAGTAACCTCTTAGACATTGGCCACAGCAACTTCTTTCAAGATATGTCTCCAAAGGTAAAGGAAACAAAAGCAAAAATGAACTTTTGGGACTTCATCAAGATCAAAACCTTCTGCACAGCAAAGGAAACAGTCAGCAAAACAAAGAGGCAACCCACAGAATGGGAGAAGGTATTCACAAGTGACACTACAGACAATGGACTGATATCCAAGATCTATAAAGAACTCCTCAAACTCAACACACACAAAACAGATAATCATGTCAAAAAATGGGCAGAAGACATGAACGACACTTCTCCAATGAAGACATACCAATGGCTAGCAGACATGAAAAAATGTTCATCATCATTAGCCATCAGAGAAAAATAAAATCGAAACCACATTGAGATACCATCTTACATCAGTTAGAATGACAAAGATTAACAAGGCAAGAAACAACAACTGTTGGAGAGGATGTGGAGAAAGAGGAACCCTCTTACACTGTTGGCGGGAATGCAAGTTGGAACAGCCAACTTGGAAAACAGTGTGGAGATTCCTCAAAAAATTAAAAATAGAGCTACCCTAAGACCCAGCAATTGCACTACTGGGTATTTACCCCAAAGATACAGATGGAGTGAAAAGAAGGGTCATATGTACCCCAGTGTTCATAGCAGTAAAGACCACAATCACCAAACTGTGGAAAGACCAAGATGACCTTCAGCTGATGAATGAATAAAGAAGTTATGGTCCATACATGCAATGGAATATTATGCCTCTATCAGAAAGGATGAATACCCAACTTTTGTAGCAACATGGCTGGGACTGGAGGAGATTATGCTGAGTGAAATAAGTCAAGCAGAGAGAGTCAATTATCATATGGTTTCACCAACTTGTGGAGCATAAGGAATAACACTGAGGACATTGGGAGATGGAGAGGAGAAGTGAGTTGGAGGAAATCTGAGGGGGAGATAAACTGTGAGAGACTGTGGACTCTGAGAATAAACTGAAGGTTTTGGAGTGGAGAGGAATGGGAGTTGGGTGAGCCAGGTGGTGGCTATTATGTAGGGCACATTATTGCATGGAGCACTGGGTGTTGTACATAAAAAACAAATTTTGGATCACTGAAAATAAAATAAAATAAAATTTTTAAAAATACACAACTGAACCCTACACCTAAAGGAGCTGGAGAAAGAACAGCAAATAAAGCCTAAACCCAGCAGAAGAGAAACCATAAAGATTAGAGCAGAAATCAATGAAATTGAAACCAAAATAACAGTAGAAATCAATGAAACTAGGAGCTAATTCTTTGAAGAATTATAAGGATGATAAACCACTGTCCAGTCTTATCAAAAAGAAAAGAGAAAGGACCCAAAGTAATAAAAAATAGTGAATGAAAGAGGAGAGATCATAACCAACACCAAAGAAATACAAAAAGTTATAAGAATATATTATGAGCAACTCTACGGCAGCAAATTTGACAATCTGGAAGAAACAGGTGCATGCCTAGAAATGTATAAAGTACCAAAACCAAACCAGGAAAACAGACCCATAACCAGTAAGGAGATTGAAGCAGTAATCAAAAATCTCTCAAGTGGGCGCCTGGGTGGCTCAGTGGGTTAAGCCGCTGCCTTCGGCTCAGGTCATGATCTCAGGGTCCTGGGATCGAGTCCCACATCGGGCTCTCTGCTCAGCGAGAAGCCTGCTTCCCTCTCTCTCTCTCTCTGCCTGCCTCTCCGTCTACTTGTGATCTCTCTCTGTCAAATAAATAAATAAAATCTTAAAAAAAAAAAATCTCTCAAGAAACAAGAGCCCAGGGCCAGACAGCTTCCCAGGGGAAATCTACCATACATTTAAAGAAGAATTAATACCTATTCTGAAACTGTTTCAAAAAATGGAAATGGAAGAAAAACTTACAAACACATTTTATGAGGTCAGCATTACCTTGATCCCAAAACCAAAGAACCCTTCAAAAAGAATTACAAACCAATATCCTTGATGGACATGGATGCAAAAATTCTCACCAAAATACTAGCCAATAGGATTCAACAGTACATTAAAAGGATTATTCACCACGACCAAGTGGGATTTATTCCAGGGCTGCAAGGTTGGTTCAACATCTGCAAATCAATCAGTGTGATACAACACATTAATAAAAGAAAGAACAAGAACCATATGATACTCTCAATAGATGCTGAAAAAGCATTTGACAAAGTACAGCATTCCTTCCTGATCAAAACTCTTCAAAGTGTAGGGATAGAGGATACATACCTCAATATCATAGAAGCCATCAATGAAAAACCCACAGCAAATATCATTGTCAATGGGGAAAAACTGAGAGCTTTTCCCCTAAGCTCAGAAACACAGCAGGGATGGTCACTATCACCACTGCTATTCAACATAGCCCTAGAAGTCCTAGCCTCAGCAATCAGACAACAAAAAGAAATAAAAGACATCTGAATTGGCAAAGAAGTCAAACTCTCACTATTTGCAGATGATATGATACTTTATGTGGAGAACCCAAAAGACTCCACTCCAAAACTGCTAGAACTCATACAGGAATTCAGTAAAGTGTTGGGATATAAAATCAATACACAGAAATCAGTTGCATTTCTATACACCAACAACAAGACAGAGGAAAGAGAAATTAAGGAGTCGATCCTATTTACAATTGCACCCAAAACCATAAAATACCTAGGAATAAATCTAAACAAAGAGGCAAAGAATCTATAGAAAACTATAGAATACTCATGAAAGAATTTGAGGAAGACACAAAGGAATGGAAAAACATTCCATGCTTATGGACTGGAAAAGCAAATACTGTGAAAATGTCTATACTACCTAGAGCAATCTACAAATTCAGTGTGATCCCTATCAAAATACCATCAACTTTTTTCAAAGAAATGGAACAAATAATCCTAAAATTTATATGCAACCAGAAAAGATGCTGAATAGCCAGAGGAATGTTGAAAAAGAACACCAAAATTGGTGGCATCACAATTCCAGACTTCAAGCTCTATTACAAAGCTGTCATCATCAAGACAGTATGATACTGGCACAAAGACAGCCACATAGACCAATGGAACAGAATAGAGAGCAGTCAGGAGGGTCCAGAAATGGACCCTCAATTCTACAGTAAGCT